>NC_090933.1:943749708-944052738 GCF_040938575.1 Ambystoma mexicanum | reverse complement strand
GCGATTCATGGTGCAGTTTTGCGGGGGTAGGTTATTTTTTTTTAAATAGCAATTTTCTTTTGGAGCAGGCTAATTTTATTGGCTAGGGCGTCTTGAACTTTAGTGAACCATTCTTTGTCTTTAGTGCAGTTGTCAGTCTGTGGGGTAGGGGATTCCAGTTCTCCAAGGATATTGAATAGTTCTCGTTTGCTTGAGCTCACTCTAATCCTTTTATTGTAAGTGTCGTGTTTTGCTAGCAGGATTTCTTCCTTGTATTTGGTGGACATTTTTTGAAGGGTGAATTTGTTGGCCGTGGAAGGGTTGTTTTTCCAGGCCGTTTTACATTTCTTTTTTCATTTTTTTTAAGGCTTTTAGCTCCAGGGTGAAACATGAATTTGGGTGCGCTTTCGGTGTACTTTTGAGCATTTTTACAGGAGCAATGCTATCTAGGGCAATGGTGATAGTTTTATTATAAAGGTCCACTAGTTCAGCTGGATCTCAGTTATCCAGTGAAGGATTGAGTAATGGTTGTTGAAAGGGTCCAAGATTGTCCACTGTGATTCTTTTTGTTTCTAGTTGGCAAAGATGGTGCAATGAGGCTCTCTCTCCTGGGAGGCGCACAGTCTTGGAGATTGAGAGTAGAAAGTGGTCATTCCAGTGTAGATGTTCAGTGGATGTTATGTTGGTTACACAGTTGAAGTCGGCAATCCAATCTAGAACTCTTCCTTTTTCGTGCGTGGGGAGGAGGGCTCTCTGAGTGAGACCTAGGTCTGTCAGGGAATTAGACAGGGCCAGTGCATGTTGGTCTTTGGGGTCGTTAAGGCTGGGATCGAAGTCACCTAGTAATAGAATTTGTGATGAAGGCTTGGTGTTAGTGGCAAGGAGGGAGGTAATTTCTTCTTAGAAGGAGCTGATGGGTCCTAGAGGTCTATATATCAGATGCATTGTAATAGTGCGAGAGTTAGCGAGGGGAAGATTAACAGTCAACATTTCATAAGATTCGGTTTGGGTCTGTGATGACATTCTGAGACCTAATGAAGCTTTAGCAATAAAGGCAATGCCACCCTCTGGCGGAATCTCTGTCCACCCCAAGGACTGTGAAGTTATTGGGCGTGGCAATAAGGAGAGAAGGGCCTGCTGCGGCGTGTAGCCAGGTCTCCGTAATTGGTAGGAAGTCAAGTTTCTTTTCAAGGATTGTCAGCAATGTCTGCTGCATGGGTTACTAGCGATCTGGCGTTGATCATTACCCCATGGATGGTTGTGGCAGTTTAAGTAAGGACTGGGGGCTCGAGTGGGGTAGGCGTAGGTCTAGTGTTCATGTGCACTTTGAGAGGTAGGTGGGATTAGTTTAGGACAGTGTGGTTGTTTATTTGTGGACAGGTGGTCGCAAGAAATTCTGTACGACTTGCCTAGTTGAGTGCTAGGTCTGTTATTTTGCACTGTGGTTGGCCATGGGCTATTAACTGGTTATGTGGGTGTAATGGGGGTTGGTGGATACTGGTAGCGTGGTGGTACTAGCAAGTATGGTCTTAGCCACAGTACTGAGCGTGGGTAGGAAGGAGGGCGGTTTGATGCGAGTAGGGAGAAGCAGTTGAGGAAGAAAGGTGGTGGGCATGATGCTATTTTCCATAGAGCAGAGTGTTGGCTTGTTGGATTGTTGGATAAGTAGTGATGTATGGCAATGGCCCTGTTAGAGGTAACAAAGAGGTAGAGGAAGAAAAGAGGTTTGGCAGCGGTGTTTTTGGGCACATGCATAGTTGCTTGTGGCCTAGTAGGTGAGTACAATTTAACAATCTGATTGCGGCGGCTAGTCACGAAGATGGGTCCTGGCCAATAATAGTGCACGTAATCACAAAGGCCGAGCCTAGCTGGTGAGGCAAATAATGCGAGTGATCGCAGGGCTTAACAGGTAACAATGCGCTTAATCACAAGGCCAAGCCTAGCAGGTAGCAATGCCAATGATCAGAGGCAGGCCTGATGGGTGAAATTGCAAGTAATCACAAAGGCAGTGCTTAACAGGTAGCGCTGCAGATAATCAGAGACGAAGCCTAGGGGGGGGCGCTGTTGCGCACGGAACAAAATGGCGGCGTCCGTGTAAGCTCCGGCGATATCCTGGGCCACAAAGCCTGCTTCTAACATTTATACACTCCGGTTCGGCACGAATTTTAAGGGAAACATGCTTCAGTGAACCAAGACCACCCACACGAAATCTTGGGAAAAAAGGTACAGCGGTTCACAGGATCGGGACTCTGTAGCTGAGTGGGACTCGGTGTGGCGCACTCGCCCAAGATCGAGAGGAGGAGCCCGGCGCGGGAGCAGTAAAAGCGGAGGCGGAACCCGATGCACGGAGACCGCTCGCCGCGGAGGGAAGTGTCGTGGGTGCTCCGCTCCTCGTAGAGCGCCCTGCCGACCCCTTGCCGCCCACAACAAAGCGACTTCCCCACACAAGAGAATATCCGAGAACCCGGCCCACAGCAGAAAGGTAGGCCGCACGGCCGTTGCAGCGTGTCGCCGCTGGGTTGCGGGGGAAGGCGGGCGGATGACTGTCGACCTACCGGTGCTGGCCTTAAGAGACTGATGATTGAAACCGGGGTAAGGCAGGCTTGAGACAGCTCCCCCCGCATCTAAAGAGTGACTAAATAAGGGTGACACGATACTACACAAACCCACGCCTCGGCGACCCCACGGAGTGAAGCCAACGCAACCCACACGGAACTGGACTTGAACAAATCCCCCGGTCGGCCGATAACACCCCGATCCTGGCAGAGAACTACGCAAGGAATATCGGGACACCAACCAAACCCATGCTACGTGAATATAATAACAAGGTACGCAGAGGAGACCTACACCGGCATAGCTCCCAGACCAGAGACCATGCCCAAAAAGGAACAAGGGTACAATTGAGAAATACACAACCACAATTCCGAAAAGCTCCGAGCCCGAGGAAGAAGAGGCAATGCTAATACAGGTTGAACAGACCCCTGCTGCCTCCATGATGGACCCACAAGCGGTGTTCCAAGCTATGCAACAGGGATTTGCGACGCTAACGGACAAGCTGGACGGAATCACGGCAAGTGTTGAAAGCATCAAAACACAGCTTGACAAAACGACGTCTCGCATGACGGAGGCAGAAACCAGAATATCAGGAGTAGAAGACCAGATGGAAACACTGCAGAACACGGTGTCCACGATGGCCATTGAACTAGGGACAGTTAAATCTAAGTGTGAAGACTTAGAGGCGAGATCAAGGAGGAATAATATCCGTATAATAGGTGTTCCGGAAGAGGCAATTAAAGGAACGATGGGGAAAGCGGTGGAAAATCTTCTGCGAACACTACTAGGAGAACCAGGATGGTCGCCAGTATTCATGGTGGAAAGGGCGCACAGAACATTGGCCCCAAAACCGAAACCAGGAGCATACCCCAGGCCCATTATAGCTCGTATACTTAATTACAGAGACAGAGACCTGATCCTAAAAACTGCACAAGAAAAACAAGAGCTTAAGTGGGAAACCAGCACAATACGCATCTACCCAGACTTCACCCTAGCAGTCCAGCAGGAGAGAAAGCTTTTCACAGGAATCAAAAAGATGCTGCGTGATCGGCAGATACAATATGCAATGCTCTACCCTGCCAGACTCAAGATCCAACATCAAAATAAGGCGTACTTTTTTACATTTCCTGAGGAAGCCGCGACCTTCATAGAGACGCACATACCGCTGAATAAAGGACAATCCTGAAATGGAAGTAAATCAATAGGAGAAATTTGAGTCAACTTCGCAGACATAATGATCAAGAAGGAAACAGGACTAGCGAAGAGACAGCTCCAAGTCAGGAGCCGCATACTACGGAGGTCGAGAAATAACGAAAAGAAACATAACACAAATGCTGTTTCGAAGATACTAACTAAAGGAGAGCAACAGACCAGAACTGGAGACAACGCTGATAATAATGGATGGCTTGGGCACAGGAAACGCCGCAGCCCCCCCTGTAGCAGGTGCTAGAGAAGATGTGGGGTGGGAAGATGGGTGGAAATCAAGGCACGATTGAAGTTTGGGGAACTGTGAGGGAGGGAGGGAGGGAGGGAGGGGGGAGGGAAAAGACTGGGGGAGTTTGATTATTGTTTAAAAAAGCAAGGTTGTAAGCACAAAAAGCACACGGGTACCAGGCACAGAAACTCTCAGGCCAAAATACAGACATATAGAGACACACAACCTCGCAAATACTACATAGATAATGGATAAGCCTAACACCGAAACTATCACTGCTCTGAGCTGGAATGTCAGGGGGTTGGGATCTAGGATTAAGACAAGGAAGATCATGGCTTACCTCAATAGACAAAAAGCCAAGATAATTTTCCTCCAGGAGACACATATAGGCCCTCGACAGGGCGACCAATTGATTTCGAATTGGGGCACTCATCAATACTTCACGACCTACTCCACTAGGGCAAGGGGGGTGGCGATACTAATACACAAAACAATTCCGTTCGTATGTAAAGGGACTGAACGCGACCCCGAAGGGAGATATGTTATAGTACATGGTATGCTATACGACAAAGAAATAGTTTTTCTGAACATATATGGCCCAAATATTGACCAACCCGAATTCTACACCACAGTGTTTGAAAAATTAGCGAGATACCCCACAGCTCGGGTAATATGTGGTGGGGACTTCAACACAATTCTGGACGTACAGTTAGATTGTACGTCAACAAAAACCAGAACACTAACCAAGGCAGCACAGACAATACACACAAATGACCGATCTGCAATTAAAAGATGTCTGGAGAACGCTAAACCCTACTGGCAGAGAATACACATACTACTCAACAGTCCACGATATGCATTCCTGGATCGATTTGTGGTTAATAGACACGGATAGCATGGCCTGGGTTACGAAATCTCACATATACCCCAGAACCTACTCCGACCACTCACTGATACAACTAACATTGCAAATCATGAACAAGGCCACTCCAAGACCCATTGGAGGTTTAAACCAGCAGCACTAAGGGACGTAGTATACAAAATCTCGATGGCGCAATATGTGCAGGACTATTTTGAGATCAACGAGCACTCAGTCTCAACTCAGGCCACGCTTTGGCAAGCGTTTAAAGTCTGTATAAGGGGCCAATCGATATCCATCGAAGGGGGAATCCTCAAAGACATCAGTGCCAGATTAGAGAGGCTTGAGACGCAATTAGCATCACTACAAACCCAATATGCCGCGACCCCCCAATTGGGTGCTGAAATTGAGACTAAACTGGAGCAGTACCGGGATGCGGCGGACCAAGAGATAAGATACTTTGATAGGCCTATAGCAGCACGTAGATACGGGGAGGGAGAGCGCCCTGGGAAATTACTGGCCAGAACAGTACATGGAGAAAGGGGACCCACTAGCATACCCTGTATACAAATAGAAGATGGTACGGTGTCCACAGACCAGAATGAAGTGAAAGGCACGTTTTATAAATTCTATAAAGAATTATACTCCCCCTCCCCCCAGGGCACGGTCACAGACATCGAGATTGAACAATACCTCTCCAAGATACCAACAACACTTATATCAGAATCTACTAGAGAATTACTAGAGGCACCCATTACAGAGGCCGAAATACATGAAGCAATTAAAGCTCTTCCCAATGGAAAAGCTCCGGGCGCAGATGGGCTAGGAGTAGAGTTCTATAAGGAGTTTAGTCAAGTCCTTACACCCAGACTGCACGCTGTCTGGAAGGAAGCTCTGGAAATAGGACAACTCCCCGAAACCACCAGAGAAGCAATAATCTCGCTTCTACTGAAGCCCGGTAAACCAGCTACAGAATGTGGATCATATCGCCCACTATCACTAATAAACACTGACGCCAAGATCCTGGCCAAAATACTTGCTACGAGACTCACACCATATATGTCATACATGGTACATGAAGACCAGGCCGGGTTTATAACGGGTAGATCCACAGCCACTAATATTAGACGATGCCATCATATAATGACCTCCATTCCTGCCACCACTCAAGGGATAGCGGTGTCCCTAGACATGAGAAAAGCCTTCGATACAGTCTCCTGGCCCTTTCTATTCGGAGTACTGCGAAACTACGGGTTTGGCCCACAATTTATAAAGTGGATCAGGGTGCTTTATACTTGGCTAAGAGTGAATGGAGCCCTCACGGGCATACTGGAGCTGTTGGGAGGCACCAGACAAGGTTGCCCGATCTCCCCCTTGCTCTTTGCCCTAGTTATAGAAACACTGGCAGATATCCTGAGGTCTCGTTACAGATCGTTTGGGATATGGCTTGAAGGCAAACTGCAAATTATAACGCTATATGCAGATGACATTCTTTTATACCTAAAACACCCGGACACAACGCTCGGCAAGATCCTTGCAGAAGTAGAAAGATTTGGCGAATACTCAGGACCAAACCTCAACCCCCTCAAATCAGAGAAATTCCCGCTCAAAGACGCCACACCACAACCCCGGAATCTTCACGGACTTATATGGAGTCCGATACACATAGTGTATCTAGGGGCCCACATAGCCAGAACGGCCCAACTATCCCGAGCATTAAATTACACGACACTAGCGGACACCCTTTGCGCTAAAATGAAACGATGGAGTGTACTCCCAATATCAATGGCGGGACGATTGGCCTTAATCAAAATGGTGATACTACCGAAACTTTTCTACCTCTTTAGCACGGTTCCGGTGTGGCCCGGCCGCACTCTGTTCACCAAAATCAATAGCGCCTGCGCAAATTTTGCTTGGGGCGGACACCCCAGACTAAGCTGGAGAGTCCTGACAGACACATATCCAAGGGGAGGACTGATGGCACCGGACATGGAACTTTATTACTTGACGGCACAGGCACAACAGGCGGTAAGATGGGCCACATCCTTTCTTAACCCTGCTGACGTTTCCCTGTCGCCACAAGAGAGAGAGGCGATAGGAGCGCTGCAAAGAATGTCCAGACCCACCCCAATACAATACAATCAACCCCTCCAAAGTCACATCCACGGCATGGTCCAGAATCACTTACATATGGTGCCAGTAAACTATATCATCCAAGCATGCCAATATGGGGAGATCCATACACATCACTCAGTGTTGATAGTGAAATAGCAAGGCACTGGACCGCTAAAGGCCTCATACAGTGGGGCCAGTTATTCTTGGACCAACATTTTATATCTTGGGAGGATATTAAGGATACACTGGGAGACACACATACACACAAGCAGCAATACCACAAGGTTGCAGCCATGGCACAACAAACCCACCCAACATTTCCAGAAGAACCAGAAATAAATATGGCATTAGGCTATATATTCACAGGAGGTACCCAAAAGGTCACTGCCTCTACGCTGTACAAAACTATAATACAAACACGCCCTGCGATAAAACACACAGCTAAAGGGAGATGGGAACAGGATTTGGGGCAACTGATAGACGATCAAGAGTGGTCTCGGATTTGCGCACTGACTAAAGGGATATCGTGTAACTCAAGGTTCAAATTGATACACTATAAAATAGTGCACAGGATACATTACACTCCATTAAGGCTTAAGCAGATATACCCCACATCGAATGGTGCCTGTCCAAGATGTAATGCTGGAAACGCTAATATATTCCATATGCTGTGGGACGTTATTGGTCAGGGGTATGCGGGGCGCTAGACAAGATGGCAGACCAGCTGGTGACATGGACACCACGGATTTGTATGTTGGGGGCAGAAGGGAAATTGAATCCGATGTGGCGGAAATGATTGAATCTGAGTTTGCTCATAGCCAAAAGAGTCATATTGATGAGATGGAAGAACGTACAACCCCCTACAATAGAGGACTGGAACAGAGATATGGTGTGGTTTAATGACACTGAGGAACTGTATATTGACTTGGTCACACCACAAAGTAGACCCAGAAACATATGGTTGCCATACAAGCAATATCTGGCTGACCTCAGTGAATCGGAGAACCTGAACGCAGAAGGCTAATAAACTGTATAAGTGATATGTCTGTATAATCAAAGTAAGCTGCTAAAGTATGTGCATTACCTGTGTGCAAATATAAATAAAGTTGTTAAAAAAAAAAGGTACAAAGCCTAGCAGGTAGTGATGCGAGTAGTCACAGCGGCAAACATAACTGGTGAGGATGCAGATAATCGGAGGCAGAGCTTGGCAGCTAGTAATGCCAATAATCACAGAGGCAGGCCTGACGGGTGAGAATACAAATAATCACAAGGACAGGGCTTAACAGATAGCGCTGCAGATAATCATAAAGGCAAAGCCTTGTAGGTAGTGTTGTAAATAATCGATGCAAACAGCAGCAAGGCCAAGCAGATGGCGATGTAAAGAATTGGAGGCAGTGCAAATAGTCAACACTGCAGGCCTAATGGATGAGGATGCATATAATCAGAGGCAGAGCCTAGTATAGATTTCAAGAGGCGGCTGTGCGCGATATCTGGCGTACAGGCATGCGTGATTAATGCAGTGGCAAAAGATCTGCAGTGATACTTTGTTGGTTAGAGGGGCAGGGCAGGCTACTGGATATTCACTAAAGGGTCAGGCCTATACATATCATATAATGTATCTATAGCATGGATACAGTAGGTATGAATGTAGAGGTTACATAGAGTTAGGCGTGCACCTTTCTTACCACATGCTATGTGAACGGTCCGGTGGATCAGGCACTTGCCTTTCGAATTTGTAGACTGCGCTCAGGGCAGCATGATGGAGGCGACGGTATATGCCTCGAGTCTAGTGTGCTGCAAAAGGTTCTTGCCTAAGAATCACGGAGTGACTCAGCGAAACTTAACCGACCTTCAGAAGTCTGTGCAAATCGGCATATGCCTTGGGAGGCAGTTGACGGAAGGTCTGAGCCTGAACGAGGGGGACAAAAGTAAGGTGGACATGGTAACCCGGAGGATTATTTAAAAAGACATTAATATTTCTGAATATTTCAAGATGATGATGCTGTGAATTGAAAAGCTGTTTGAACTGCATTGTGGTGACAAACGTGAACCCGACTGAGGGATGTCCACAGTGAGTTGTCGGTCTGAGCCCGATTGAGGGAGGCAGATGCTGTGAAGGGGATCAGAGCCTGGCTGAGGGGGATCCTCGGGTGAGTAATCGCCTGATGTGAAGAATAATGGAAGAAACTTTTGTTTGTGATACCTCAGGACCTCTGAAGTAAGAGACTTTGCGTAAAAGAGGCTTGGGCACAGAAGGCCCCGATACTGTAAAAAGGAACTGTAAAGTCGAGCCGGAGAAACCCAGAAGTGTGCTGTGCATGGGAGTCCCGCCTTGTCCCTTGCTTCAAACGTGAGGAAGGGAGACACCGGCCATATCATCCTGATTTATTATTTGAGAACACCGATTTCTTTCTTTGTGAACATTATCCCACACTATATTGTAGCATAGCGGTAAGGATTGGCAATAGGTTTTTTCTTAGTATAGGCCCTTTTTATGTGACTAGACTGTACCAGGACTGTATTATTATTTGATGGTCGTAGCTTGCTCTCATTTTGGATACAGGCTTAGATTGGGTGTTTATCTCACCCATTTTTACTGTTTAATATACACCCTTGAACTGTGATTGTGTGTCCATGTTGATTTGATACCATGCCTTACTTGCAACTCATTGTGGACCCCTGATCCCACTTCAATTCCTGAGAGTAGCCTTGACTGCTTTCCATTGCTACCTTGATTGGGTTTTGGCTAACCTCTGAGGTACCTGTTAACTATAGTGTCTCCTAAAATCCGTCCACAATGCCAGATTCTACAAATCCATCTTCAGGTGACATGCACTATTTTGCACAAAGCACTGGTAAATCTTATGTCAAGTATGTAAACGCAGGAAACCGAGCTGCAGCTCTAGTGGGATTTTTAAGAATTTGTAATGCTTTGTGAACGGCGATGTCTGCTGCATGGTTAATTTCTTATTGAATGCTGTCTGGCATCAGTTTTTGTATAGTTGTGGATTATGAGCAGTCTGAGTGGTGATGGGCTTTTTGGAGACAGGGGTGAAACACATATTCAAGGGATTTTTTTCTGATGTTTTAGGAGCAGAGGGTTCTTTTCCTGGGTCGGACAGTTACAAAGAGGATTTGCCTTCTTATTTATCCACCCCTCACTGCGAGCACCTTTGGAGAGATGCCCTGTGATCTAACAGTAAAGGGCAGGGTGGTGGGGCACAGGTGACATGCCCTAGATCCTCTTGAACCAGCTGACCAATAGCCAAGAAAGGCTGTAAGGCTGTTTAAGTGGTGAAAAAGGAGCTGCAAAAATGTTAGCAGTGATTGGCTAGTGGGTGGAG
Source organism: Ambystoma mexicanum (assembly GCF_040938575.1). Classification (NCBI taxonomy): domain Eukaryota; kingdom Metazoa; phylum Chordata; class Amphibia; order Caudata; family Ambystomatidae; genus Ambystoma; species Ambystoma mexicanum. The sequence continues at coordinate 944,042,453 of NC_090933.1, read as the reverse complement.
CAGAGATCAATTCATTTGTGTATTTGAAGTGTACTTTAGCACACCTGGAACAGTAATAGGTACCATTAGACAAGAGCTAAGAGCTCAGAATCCTCAATGATAAGTTATGTATTTAAGCATTAACATCAATAACGTATTGTAAAGTGCAGTGGGTAAAGTAACCCATGTTAAACTAGATTTATGTTTCTAAAGAGCATATTCGCATATCACGCTTGTTCTTTACAGACTGAGAGAGCCCTCCACATGTTAACCGTTTGATCTGGACTTGTTAATTCTATTCTCAGATGCTTCACTTTTGGGGGCATCTGGTGCAGACTCCTTTTTCACATGTGAGGAATTGAAGTTAGAATATCTAGATCTTGACCATCTCTTTTCAGCATTTGAGACGAACAGTTGATTTGCTGATGAAGTAAGTTTACCTGATGTAGTAGGATTTGGTACTAATGACCTATTAATATTCTTAGGGTTAATTTTGTGAATAAAACGATGGTCCATTTGTATGAATTATTTAGCTTTTCATTTAGATCGGGTTGTCGACGTTCTTGTCAGATCCATAAGCCAAATCCAAGGCCCAACTGCCTCATTCCCCAAAAATATTTTACTTTTGTTCATCTTGCCTCTCTGAAATCAGCAGAGAGAAAAATCTTTGGCAAGGATCAATCAGGTCAGTTGGTGATGCTATTAGAGGAGGAGCATCATTGTTGCATCTGCCTCTGTCCAGACGAACCAAGCATCCAAAAAACATCCACACACGCAGACTGCCACTTTGCCTGCAGAAGCTTTCTTCGTGAAAGGGCTTACCAATTTGACGAATCCTTGGATGTCGTCCTTCTCCTATGAGATCAGGGAGGTGAGGCCGCTACCCAATAGTCCCAGTGGGGGTGGTACTCAACTGGTGGATCTCATGGGGAGGGATCCCCCCCCCCCTATTGGTACTAGGGATGACTGTCCGGGAATAACGGGCTATGCCCAAAACATGTCCTAGTCTTCCTCCTCCTACCTATGCAGACTTCCGTTATCCCACTTACTTCCATGTACTACTGTAGGGTGGGATGATTTGGCTTACCTCGAAAGTACTGGGACGAGGAAGTGTAGGAACTTCCTATGGGAGTCATATGCAGGCACTAGGAGGAAGAAGAGCACATGTAGCCCTATGGAGGATGAGAACATCAATATTGAGATGAGGAAGAGGCACAGAGCAATACAGAGCACCCTGTGGAACCAACTTTGAATGGTCTAGTTACCTTAAACAAGGTATTTGGCTACTGGAAATAAAAAGGGAAGACCGGCAATTCAACCTGTCAGCCTTTCCTTTGAGGCACCGCGAGTGGAAAAATGTGCCTGAATCCGAAGAAGCTGACCCTGCAGCTGCTAACTGGGACGTGACAGGGGAAGTCACGGCACCCCTACTTGTTCCTGAGAGGACTGAAGAGCAAAGGCCAGAAGAGGTGGAGGAACCTGTTGTGGAAGAGCACTGCGAAAAACATTCGAGCAGGGACACACAGCCCGGCTCCCAGGAAGTGCTGGGAGGCTGCGTACGGCAGCGTGCCAGCAAGAAGCAACAGCAAAGAACCGTCTTACTCAGAGAAGCCAGAGACCGACAGGAGCGACTGGGAGCCCACACAGAAGGTATGCGGCTGCCCAGGGACCTTGAGGGGGCACAAAGCTTTGTAAAGGGGTCTGGGGCCCGAATCCGAGAGGGAGAACCAAAGGAGTCTGGGACCAGAGTAAAGGGGTCTAGGACCCAAACAAGAGAAGCCGAATCAAAGGGGTCTGGGACCCAAGACAGTCCCTGGCAGGAGAGTACACCAGGGCTGCCTATTGAATTGCTGTCAGGGGAAGAGACACATTACCCCCCCCCCCCCACTCCCCCCTTTCTTGAACTCCCAAAACAGGCCTGAGAAAGGCAAGGGGAAAGGAGTCATTCCCCCTGGTATTATGAACATTACAAGAAGCCGGAGAAAGGTCAAGGGGAGGAAGTCAAAGCTTTGAGTTGGAACTTAACTTTGAAGAAGAGTCATTCTTCCACATTAAAGAGACTCTGCAACCTTTTAGTTAAAAGTGTTGGGGGAAGGAGATTGGTTTTGACACAGGACAGTTGACTTTTTTTCGGACATTCTGACATATCCTTAGTATTACGTTGAGGTAGGGAACCCCCTATTAAAGTTGGTGATAGATACGGTTTTACTCTTATTTTTCACTGAATACAAGTCTATAGCTACAATCATGCTAGCTTTGTGTCAGTCTCCTCCTTTCACACCCTTACACCATATACAGAAAATCTGGCCGAACGACACTCTGGCCACTGCATCTTCCCAGCAACAGACATGTCTAGTCAAGATGTGGAGTGGGTCCAGAAGGACTAAGCCCCCAACATCCTTGCCATTGATTGTTGGTGCCAAGACCCCTATGAAGGAGTGCAGTCTCCTGTACACCTAGAACTTGTTTTTGGAATATCGCCAGCAGCTGGTTCTTGACCTACGCGGCAAAGCCTTGCGCTTCGGCAGATCTCAAGACCTTAATCAGTGCTTTGACCCCTGGACTAGTGGGAATAGCCAGTCCCAACCTGTGCTTGAATATCCAGCTGTTGGAAGCTCTCCAAACAGTGGCAGAACCATCCTGCAGTCTAGCCAGACATGGTTCTTGGCTAATTCACTGCAAGGGTCAATGTGCTGCATTGTGCCCTGTGACTCTGCTAATCCTCAGTTTATTAAACAAGGAACATTCTCTGAAATTGAAACACTCCAGCAGGAAGAGGGTCCCTGCAGGGCCAGCCTTTTTACTCGCTACAAGGGTCGTCTTCCTCCATTTCAATCAAGTGCCCATTGCTACTCGCCACCTGTGTTGCATGCTGGGAGTTCAATGAGGTTGTCGGAGAAGTGTTGGTCCCAGAAGTCAGTATGTCCTGAGTGTCTAGCTGTCCAGAATCCAGTCAGTCGTAGCATGGAACCGCAAACTAGCCAGACCCAAGAACCCATCTCGTGAAGAGACTTCTGCACCCGTGACCCTTGGGCTGCCTACAACTGAACCAAGGCACAAATGTAGAACGCCCAGCGATTTCAGGAACTCCTATGGTGGCCCCTGAGTGACTCTGAGAACATTGGGTGAGTAAACCTTCCTGTTTTGCCCCACCCCCATAGGGTTGTCTAGGTGTAAAGTACTAGCCCTATCTCTACCTTACCTAACTTTAAACAATGTTGTTCCTGGCTGTTATCCTCCCTTGGGTCTCCCCTAAAGTGGATTTGGAGAGGGTCTTTTAAAGACGTTGTGTTTATCGAACTTGGAAACCTATGCAACTACTTGTTGGCTCAAGCCAACTCTTTTCTTAAGATTCCTAGTCTCCTGAAAATACTTTCATTGTTACCTGTGACTCTGAGGGCACTGGGCCCCTTCTTTTAGAGCGAGGCAAAACTTTGTATGGCTCAAACTTTAATTCTAAGGTTTTATACAGTGTTTGCCATCTTATTTTCTCACCCTATTATTTCAGTCTTGATTACTTACCTGATTCTATTTTCTTTATTCCCATGCTTTACTACTCTACAGTACCTTAAAGGATGTCTAACTGTTACCTTGAAAAGTATTTCTAACTGTTTTGGTGAGTCAGAAGAAGCACGCAGACACTCTTGAGGACATTTCCAAGACGTGTTTATTAAAGAATAAGGCTTAACTTTCCCCATCGCTGTGGGGTGTTCACTACCTATTTTACTAATGAAGGTGCTAGTCAGTCATCAGTAAATGTCCAAAGGAATAAGTCAGCTGTCCAAAACGAATCCTAACTGACCCTACCACTATTCTTTTTTTAAATGTTTTTTTTATTTGTTTTTATTGGCATTTCAACTTTGGAACAGTAACAAAAACAACCCCCACCCTGGGATCGCCAAACCACAAGTTCCACACAGGAAATATTCAATGCATATCAAGAAATTATTCAGAGGACGTTCAATAGTCTGACAGCATTGTTCACGAAAGTCTTTGTGTAAGAAATTGAGCACCAGGTCCCATTCCACTTTGATCTTTATAGAGTCACCCTAGACGGCATAGGTAGCCCACTCTAGGGCGGCGAAGTGTCACATTTTGGTTAGCCAGTCTTGCTCACTAGGTATTGAAGATTGCCTCCATTTTTGTGCTATTAGTGATAGTGCTGCCACGCTGAGAATCATATAGGCCTTCCTTTGTGACTTTGGTAACTGGGGATCCAGAACAGCGCCCATTCCCAGCATAACCTCCCCAATATCCTTCATCACGTGGGGACTGAGGATGACCCTCATTTCGCTAATAACCACCTCCCAGAAGGGCTTCAAGACGGGGCACTGCCACCAGATATGGGCCCAGGTACCAGCTTGGTTGCACCCTCGCCAGCAATTCAGAGTTACCTTTGGGAACATTTTGTGCATCCTTTCGGGTGTTAGATGCCATTGCACCATCATTCTTATCCACATTTCTCTAATTTGCATACTTCTCATGAGGTTCGGGATTCGCTGCCACACCTCCCATCACTGTTCCTCTGTCAGCAAAAGGGGTAACGTGTCCACCCATTTTTTCATATAGTGCCACTTGGGCATGGTCAATCGTTTCGTAACTATTCTATATAGATTACTAATTACCTGCCTAGCCCCAGAAAGTACCTTTCAAAAGGGGTAAAGTCCCCGACAGCTGCTTCCTTAACGTCATGAGACGTTACCCAATGGCGTAACTGAAGGTACTGAAACCGGTCTTCCTCCCTCAATCCCATAGTGTCCTTGCATTCTTGAAAGGACTTCACTTGTTGCCCCTCCATCATATCCCTCGCCCGAGTAACTCCCGCCTCCTCCCAAGCCCCAATATGAATTGGGGGGGGTTACGGAAGAGCGGGGTAAAAGGGGATGGAAACGAGGAGATCTCTCCTTCCTCCACCATGGTGTCCCATACATCCCCCACGAGGGCCGTTAGGCACCCATTATTTACAGGAGTGACATATCTCCTTTGGGGCGCCATAGAACCTCCCCCAGGGGGCTCCCAGTACCGCCCTGTCCATCTTGAGCCATATCGAATTGAGGTTCCCTGCAAATCATTCTCAGATTACCCTCAACTGGGCAGCCCGGTAATACTCTAAAGTTGCGAACTTCCATTCCTCCCGCCTCCACCGGCACAATCATGACTTCCCATGTCACCCTTGATCTCTTCCCTTGCCAAATATAATCGCAAAGAAGCTTTTCTAGACTATTGAAGAAGCTGCTGGGAATCGCGATTGGGAGAGCCTGAAAGTGATGGTGCCCTTGGAAGGATTACCTTCTTAGCAACGCTCATGCGGCCTGCCCACGACAAACTAAGGTCTCCTATCTGTTAGCCATGTTTTAAATGTCCCCAGAAGGAGGGGGTAATTAGCCTGTAATAGGCCCTTTAGAGATGAAGTTAAGGAGACCCCCAGATACCAAGTGCCCCCTTTGCTCTAGCAAATTGCCCCGTCTCTAACAGAGTCGGCCGCGCCCCCTTCAAGCTGCAAAACTTCCTATTTGTAAATATTGATTTTAACCCTGCAAACCTGCGGGATTCATCTAGGACCGTGAACTCCCTAAGGGAGGCCACCCACTCAGTGAGCACCACTAGTAGGTGCCATTACCCTGTGGTCTTCCCCTCCAAAAGTGACGCCCTTTATCCCCTTCTCCAATCTTATCTTAACTAAGAATGGCTCTAGGAACAGCGCGTAGAGAACTGGCGACATGGGGCAGCCTTGCTTAGTCCCCCTGCTTATCTCTATCAGCCAGGATAGGGTCCTGTTGATGGCTAGCCTAATTTTCGGGGGCCTGTAATTGGCTTGAACTAGACGAAGAAAGACTGGGCCGAACCCCATCTCCATTGTTGCAAAAAGAAAAGACCATTCAACCCCGGTCGAAAGCCTTTTCGGCGTTGAGAGCTAGTACCCCCTCCCTCAGGCCCATTCGTGTTTTCTCAATAATATGGGCAATACGCCGAGTGTTGTCGAATCTTTGCCTCCCTTTGACAAACCCTGCCTGATCCGGGTGCACTAATTCCGGGACTATATCCTCCATTCTCGTTGATAAAATCTTTATGGACAGTTTGGTGTCCATATTTATTAATGCAATGTGGGTGGTATGAGCTACAAAGGGTGGGATCTTTATTGGGCTTGGGGAAGAGGACCAGCTTGGCTTCCTCCATTGATTGAGAAATGGAGTCAACACATTCCTCGATTATGAACAGGGAAGTTAGCTGTGGGGCAAGGGCCCTTTGAAATGTCTTTTAAAATATGGCTGGATACCCGTCTGGACTAGAGGCCTTGCCGAGGGGCAATGGTTTGATTGGCACACTCACCTCCTCTTCTGTGATTGCCCTTTCCAGATTCTCATGTTGGCCCCGTTAAACGCTTTAACGGGCATGATTTCAGAAACGCCCTCTGGCGCTCGCCATCTGGATCAGGGGTGTACAGGGTGGTGAAGAATTGCGAAAACACTTGTACGATTTCTTCTGTTTGGGTAGTTTCTAGTCACCCCCCCCCTGCACTTGAATGCGCCGTATCACGCCTACCGGGCTAATAATCGGCCTGTTTTACTGGCCTGGATATAATATTTCTGCTTTAGAAACAGCAGGAATCTTTCTACTTGCTTAGTGAGTAACATACTCAACTGCCCCTTGATGTGTCTGTACTCTTTGTCCGGGTCCCTTCATCCGTCTCCATCTCCTTCCTCAGGCGGTCCTCTAGGCCACTAAGAAGGGCTCTCATTTTTGGCTCGTAGGGCCTGCTTAGCAATTAAAACGCCCCGTAAGGTTGCCTTGAAGGTGTCCCACACCACTGCCTCCTGGATCTCCGCTTGCTTATTGTCCGCAAAGAAATCGCACATCCGTTTTCTTAGCTCATTGCAAATTCCCGCGTGTTTTAGGAGGTGTCGGGGAAACTGCCAACGCCACAGCCCCGATTCCCCACTAGCCCAGACCACCTCCATTTGCAACAGAGCATGGTCCGAAAGCGTGATTGGCCCCACCTCTACATATCGAATCTGCCCTAGGCGAGTGACCGACCCACACATATAGTCGATCCGCAAAAATGTTCTGTGGATGTGGGAGTAAAAAGTGTACCCCCCTGGATGCCCCTTTGAGTTCATACCACACGTCCACAATTGCAAGTTTCTCAACACGGGCCACCAACCCACCAGACGGAGAGCCCCTCGCCTGCGACCGCCCTCCCGATTCTGTCAGTGAGCGTACACCAGGCCAGATTAAAATCCCCAGTTACTATTAAGGGACCCCTCACAAGCCCTCTAACCTCTCCATTTACACCACTTAAAAACCCATTCTGGCCCGTGTTGGGCACGTAGACCGTGGCTACCGTAACAGGCCTAGCCCCCAAAAGCAAATATTCAAATGGGAATCTCCCCTTTTTGTCTTCTTTAACTTCCTTGATTTGGACCCCCAGGCTTTCTCTGAGATCGCAATTAGAACCCCTCTCCTTTTGGCACTAACATTGACCTGGATGATATGCGGATACACCCTTAGCTTAATTCTATGCCTGTCTCGTAGGCGAATGTGCGTTTCTTGCAGTGCCACTATTTCTGGTTTGTCGCAATGGAGGAAATTCTCGTTTCCGCCTCTTGGCGGATGTTTTTAGCCCTCTCATGTTGAATGAAAGAATCTGGACCCCCCTGAGATTACCCATAGCTATCCTGTCCCGTACGTAAGACCTGTAGCTGAGATTTCCATCCCCCCACCCCCCTCGGGCCCCACACCCCTCCACCCTCCCCCTTCTCTCCCTCCGGATAGATTTGGCTCCCTCTCCACTAGACGGCCTCTGTCTCGGGCTGCAGAGTCTCCTTCCATCTCTGGAGAACAAATAAGCAGGAAGGGCGCTTCCACCAACCCCCCACCCACCCCCCCCCCCCTGATTCCAAGTGACAAAACCATCCTCCCAACCTCCCCGGCAGACCTCCCCTTTAACATCGTTCATATGACCTCTCTAATTGGGTGTTTAGTTCCTGCCTAGGCCGATATGACCGGGGTAATCTTGATCATTTGGGGACTTAGTCTTCACCCCTCGGATCCCCGTAGAGGAGTTTGCCTCGTGTTGGAGCACTTTACCTTCTTCCACTCCCCAGGCCTCATCCTTTGATTTACCCCGTTCGCTTGACCATCCTGCCCTGAGTAGTGTCTTCCTCCCCATCAATTTTCAGGATCCTAAGGCCTTTCTCCAATATGGAAATGCTGTGTTGCCAGCCCTCCCATCTAAAGACCAACCCAAAGGGATAGATCCACCTGTACCTCATCTGAGAATCTCTAAGGGCTTTCGTTACTTGCCCCATGCCTCTCCTTTTGACAAGCGTAGCTTTGGTGAGGTCCTGGTAGAGATCAATGGGGCAGCCATTAACCTTTTATTGACGGTGCTTTCCTTGCTGCCTGCAGGATTCTTTCTTTCTGATCGTAACGTTGCAGAGCCATCACCACCTCCCTGGGCCTAGCCCCTGGCTCTTCCCGCGGGGTCCTACCCGATGAGTTCTATCGGTTATTATTACATGCTCTTGTTCTTCTAGGTCCAACAGTTCTTTGAAGACCAGTTGCATAGTGTCCCGCATCTCGATGTCGGGCATACTCTCAGGCAACTTTTTCACCCTAATGTTCGAGTGGTTCTCTAAATCTTCGGCTTGCAGCTCAAGGTTGTGCATTGCCACCGCCAGTTGTTCCGCAAGCGCATCCATTTTATTGGTGTCCTCAGAGTTCGTTAATCCGGTCCTCATTCACAGCCACCCTGCTACTCAGCTCCTTTTTGACTTCTTGGACTGACTGGGCAAGTTCGGCGCGTATCTAGCCGAGCTGGCTTTGCAAGGTGGTGGTTATCTGATCGCTGAAAGTTTTAAGGCATTGTTGGAGAATCTCACTCGTGATTATTCGACCTCGAGCAATGGTGGGTCGGGGGGACAACTCGGGCGCCTGATTTTCCATCTCTTGCCCGCTCTTCAACAGGGTCATTCCCCTCTCTTCTCCACATTCCCGGTAGCGTCCCCTCCCTCCTGTTTCTTCTTGACTTTTGAGATTATTGCACCTTCCCTAGGCTCATTGGCCCTGTTTCGTGACATTCTTTGGAGGCCCTAGCCGCAGGTAGGGTAATTCTGAAACCGTGCTCCTTGCCTGACCTTACTAGAGAAGCTTCTCCCCTTATCTTAGGGGTGATGCACTGCCCACCCTACCACTATTTTAAACAACTAAGGTCAGGAGAATTAAACCCTTCTCCTGATGGTTGCGTTTTGCACTTGTCTTCTTTTCTTTAGAGTCCTTGCTAATATGCAATTCTTAGATAACCTCTCATTATTCTCTGTACTATTTCCAGTAGTTCCCTCGTGCAACTGTTTCTCCTCTCTAGTATGGGCTTTCCTTGACCTTTGTTGAATCCTCCAATCTGTGTTAGAGGGTTCGGAGTAATCTTGTAAAGTGTACTTTCCTGTGGGGATTTGCTTTCTTGGTAATTATAGTTTTCCTGGTATGGTCCGTCTACTATATTGCTTATCGTAAGGGCTTCTGGCTTTCAGTTAATAGTTTTCTCTTTTATTCTCAGCGACAGGCCTCCTTAGGACACCTTAGGAGTGTCTCTGGGTGAAGAGGTAAGGCCTGTCTCCCCGAGAAGCCACCTTGCCTCTCTGAATAAGTATAGAGGGGTAGGGGAGGGGCACCTTGGGAGCGCAGCCCCAAGTATGAGGTGGAAAACCCATAAAGGGAAAATCCTCACTGATAATCTTAATGTGCATGATACTGAAGCTGAGGAGGTAACGGCTGTAGCTGGAAATCTGCCCAACAAGTGAAAGTTCTGTTCACAGGATTTCCAATAGGCACAATAGAAACTCAAATATAGAATAGTCTGGAGGTCAAAGATGTAGTAGTTAGCAAGTCTGGATATCCAATGGACATATAGTCAAGAAGGAGAGAGTGAAAGGGTAACAGAAGCATAGGAACCCTGAATGGTAGACAGCTGAGGGATGCACCAGAATAGCATGAAAGAAAGAAAGCTAGGGAGGCAGGATAACAGAGCGTGGCCAACCAAGTAAGCAGAGTTGTAACGCAGCAAGTACCTGTTTGTGGGGCTTAAGTCGCTGCATCTTCTCTGACTCGTTCCTGAGGGATGCAGCCATCTTGGATGTATGACATCATCGTGGCATACAGTGCATCTCCAGCCCTGGAGCCATCTTGAACTAGGACCGTATCCATGGTAATGCAAATGTTTCCACACGGGAGCAAAAGAGGACAACTTCCAAGCCGTTACAGCGTTGGGTGAAAGCCTAACAATTATGTGCTACTCTTTGATAACTGATTACTTTTCCCTCTTCCCGGGATAGTGATAAACTTTCTATTGTAGTTGTATATATTGTTATTTATATAGCGTTTTAATCCAAAGCGCTTAAAAAGAGGAACAAGCATAAAACAATAAGCAATACATGACAAATGAATCTGAACCAGAGAACAGTACAAGGAACAATTTACATTCTTGATAGGAAAGGTGCTCAAGGAGAGGGTTAAGTGAGGGAGGGGGTGGGTGGAGTAGGAAGAGGTAGAGTCAGTAGTGAGAGAGGAAAAAAGGATACTAGTGGGGTGAGTGGAAGAGATAAGATTTTAGAGAAGTGCGGAATGAGGGGTAGGAGGTAATAGAGTGGACAGGAAGGGGTAGGCGGTTCCAATGGAAGGGAGCGAGAAGTTGGAAGGAGCGGAAGCGGGAAAGGGCACAGGGTGGAGGAGGAGAGAGAAGAGAGATCCGCAGAACGGAGTGAACGAGAAGGAGTATAAAAAGTGAGAAGGGAGGATAAAAGGGCAGGGGCAAGGGCATAGAGGGATTTGAAGACTAGACAGAGGAAACTAAATTTAAGCTGTGAGTGAAAAGAGAGCCAGCCTAGTGAGTTGAGAGAAGAGGAGATGGAATCATGAGGAGAGAGAAGGCAGAGGGAGCGGATGGCAGAGTTGTAGATGGATTTGAGGTTGGAGGGGTGAGAGGAGGGGAGTCCAAAGAAAAGAGTGCAGCAGTAGAAGAGTCTGGAGAAGATGAGGGAGGTGACTAAGTTTGGTAGCGTGAAAGGTTAGGAAGGGGCGAACTTTACGAATGTTATGGAGATGGAAACAGCAAGATCTGGCAGTGAGAGATGTGGCGAAAGAGGGAGAGGTGGGGGTCAATGTGGAGACCTAGGTTGCGGGCGTGGGGAGAGAAGGGGAGTTGGCATGGGGGAAGAGAATAAAAGGAGGAGAGGAGGGAGCAGGAAGAGTGTTGGCTGGGAAGAACAGGATTTCGGTTTTGTCAGAATTAAGAGTAAGGAAGTGAGAGGACATCCAAGATTTAATAGAGAGCAAGAGGAAAGCTTATGGTGGATGTCAGGATAGGAGGAGAAAGGGAGGAAGAGCTGGGTATCGTCAGCATAGAAATTGCTCTTCGCTGGGCTTTTATGATCCTTTTTCTCACATCAACAAAGTTCAATTTCATCAAGTTTGCTTTCGTCACTTATATTGGGACGAGTCTCTCTGATTATTGGATGACCCTTTCATGCAACATAAAAGCTTTGATTAAAATAAGTCCCTTTTGGCTTCCCATCAGCCCAGTTACCTTCATTATTGCAGAGGGACGTTTCCAGGGACCCTAGATGCTTGGGACCTTCTCCTGCATTCCGTTTCACTGTCAGCTTGCTTTCTGTGACGCCCACGTCTTGTGACTCTGTCTCTCTCTTTTTGTCTGTTTTATTTCTAACCATTTTAAAGTGAATTTTAGATCGTCTTATTCTTCTTAGTGGGGCAGGAACTATTTGAACGCATTCTTGAGACAGTCAGACTCCAACCCTAGTGGCGCGTACTGTGTTGACGCCATCTAGAGGAGACACAGGCCTTAACTTGCCTGCACTGACTCAAAGCCTCTTTAGGGTTGTTTGCGGCCGGTGCGGTGGTCGGAGAGGAGCGCTGTCCATTTATCGGGCCATTGCTCTCCGATAAATATGAGAACCTCCTTCGTATTGCCCATTTTCAAGTTTTATTCTTTTTGTTGTGATGTGAATATAACTTGTGAGCTAGGGACCAAGAATAGCTCCGATAGTAAAACTAGAGTCTGTGACCTTTTGTTCACATTAGTCTCAAAGCTGATTTGGTGAATGCCAAGTCAGCGGTTCCTCATGACAATTAAATTTAGGTCTTGATTGGGGAACACAAACAAGACATTTTCTTTATTACAGAGACCTGGTTTAATGATCCATTGCAAGCCATGTTACACTGTTTATTCCATGAGTGGATACCTAATAGAAACAATTAATAGTACCGAGAAGCGAGGAGGCACTATAGCTGTGATTTACAGATGTAATCTGAAAGTCTCTCAATACGATCTTGGCGATGATTAAGACTGTGCGCAAAACAAGGGGGCTCCTGGGAATCCCTCTGCCAGACATTAGTCCCGGTTACGAGAGCCTTAACCATAGCCTTTAGCTCACTATCTTTCACAAAGGAGAAATATCCAAAACAGATCAGCCTTTGTCCTGCCCTGGACAGTCAAGCACCGAAATACTAGTCAATTCTCCTCTGAACAAGAGTACCAACAGCAACCCCAGACACGTGTTTCGGTCTGGTTGGATCAGATCTGTAGGGTGGAGCTGTGCCTCTCTAAGAATACTGAGCAAGGGGTCCACATCTGGATTACCCTAGTAACTTAGGGTGAGACCCAAAGTTACTTAAAGTATGCAAAAAACAAGGGGGGTGCTGGACTGCCCAAGGGCAGGACGAACATCGATATGTTTTGGATTTTTCTCCTCTGTGAAAGATAGTGAGCTTAAGACTCTGGGTAAGGCTCTCGTAACCGGGACTCTTGTCTGGCTGAGGGACTCTCAGGACTCCCATTGTTTTTTGGATGATTCAGACCATATCAGTCATGGTCTGACCATTTATTGAGGATATTCTTTTTGACGTGTTTTAAGAGAAGGAAACCGCTTTCTAACAGTAAGCCAATAGTGCTATCCCGTAAGCCTAAAGATTTAGCAGGAATATCAGGATTGGAAGTAAGGATGGCTTTGGCCTTTACTGATCCATCATTAAAATGTGATGAATTCTTTGCCCAGTGGACAACGGCTTTGGATAACATATGTTCTAAAGCTGCACCTCTTTGACCAAGGAAGCTGAAGGAAAAATCTATGCCCTGGTTTTCTCTTGGTCTGTCCTGCCAGAGAAAAAGCTACAGAGCATTGGAATGGAAGTGGAGGAAATGTAGAACTCCAGATTGGACGTTCAAGGTTAAACTTGGTTTGAAAGAATATAAAGTGAATATTTTTAAAGCCAAATCATTATTCTTATATACGAAGATGGATGCTGTAAAAATCGCCCTAAAGAATTCTTTTCGGTTACCCGACTAGTACTACTTCCATCGAACCTTCAGTATCGCAAGCAAATGCATATTGGACTTGTTCCAATCGGGTTTCAGGCCTGGATTTGGTACAGACAGCATTAATAGTGGTTTGTGGTGAGCTTCTTCGAGTGACGGACCAAAGTGAAGTTTCCTTTCTGGTAATGTTTGACCTTTCTGCAGCCTATGACACAGTAGAAACACTGTCATGTTAAGATGGCTTAGGGAGGTAGGAAACATATTGGTACACACCATTAAATAGTTTAGGTCTCTTCATCGAACCACCACCTGCAGGAAGTGACGCTGGGAGGGTTTATCTCCAACCCACTAACTCAGGGTTGTACATTAACTCGGGGTCATCTTTATCTGCCCTGCTGCTAATGGAGTCACAAAGTCAGCTTTCAGTCGTATGCTGACAGGCGTGTGTTTATTAAGCTTGGCGATCTTGAATAGTCTTATCTCCGAATTGGGCAGTGCCTTCATGATGTTAGCAGATGAATGTCTGTGAGCTGGCTACAACTCAAAGCACAACAGAAGTGGCCTTATTCGGTCCTAAACACCTTCTTAGGGCTGACCAGTGCCTCCACCCACCGTGCTCTAGGCTGAATTTTGCCAACAAAATTAAAAACTTTGGTTGCATCTGGCAGGACAATCTGCACTGTAAAAAGGCAGGTATGGGCCAAAGTGCAGTCTGTCTTTTACTCCTTATGCTCACTGCGGCATGTCCTCTTTTGAGCCTTCTGAACACCATGCCACCTTAGCGGGCGCCCTGGTGAATTCCCAGTTGGATTACTGTAATGGCCTACGAGCAGGCATTCCACATAAACATCTGCAACGATTTCAGAGGGCGCAAAATGCAGCGGTTAGACTGGTTTTTGGAGTGGCAAAATTCTCCCCTATTTCAGCTTTACGTCGGTCGCTTCATTGGCTGGCAGTGGGGGATAGAATTGGAAATTAGGAAAAAGACTTTCAATTTCATAAAGCTCTCCAAACCCATCTCTTCAAATAAACAGAATAAATATCTCACGGTCTCTGTCTCTCTCTGTACATAGACCGTTTGCTGCTTCTTCCCTCGGGTGGTGTCGGCGTTGTTGGGTGAGCAGCCTGCCCATCATGATTGCTTCGTGGTCACGCCATCACGAGTTTTGCACGCCAGCTTTCTTGGTTTGTCACTTATGGCCTGGGGTTTGTAAGGAACTCATGGTGGCAACACTAAAGACGGACACAAGTGATCACAGTTCAAGGGTGTTCATTAAACTGTGTATGTAATTTGGAAAAACTCCTAATCTAAGATGGAAGCAAGCTACGACCATTAAATAATAAGGCAGTCCTAGTGGCGTCTTATCAAATAAAGGGGCCTATATTAAGAAAAACCTGTTGCCAATCCTTACAACTAATACAAAAAGAGTGTGAGATAGTATTCACAAGAGAGAACGAAGTGTTCACAAATTATAAGTCAGGATGTGGTTGCCGGGGGTGTCCCTTCCCCATGTTTTGAGCACAGGACAAGGCTGGACTCCTGAGCACAGCGCACTCTTGAGTTTTCCTGGCATGAGACGATAGTTCTCTTCTCAGGTATCAGGTTCTTTGATAGGCAAGTATCTTTTATACAAAAGGTGTCTTACCTATGAAGACCTGATGTGTTCAAAATTACAAACAAAAAGTTACTTTCTCATTCATTTAGGGTGATGATGGTTCACCCCTGGGTCCCCGTCTTGCGGGCTCAGGCCCCTCTCGAATGTCAGCTTCCCTCCGTCGGGTTCACTATGGCTTGTATTTAATTTTGTTGCATTTATGTCTTTGGGTGATGGCTTTTCACCCCTGGATCCCCATCGTCCGGGCTCAGATCCTTCTCAACTGTTTGCCTCCCTCCATCGGGTTCACTATGGGTTTTACTCTCGAATTTCAGCCTCCCTCTGTCGGGTTTACTATGACCTGTATTCAAAGATCCTTAAACCTTTTGTATTCACAAGTCCTAATGTCTTTTTAAACAATCCACTGTAGACATCCTCTCGTCTGGTTCACTCTTGTCTCACAATGTTCATTGGGGCATCATGCTTCGTCCCCTTCTGTCGGCATCCCTCCGCCGGGATAACTCTTTCAACCACACAGGTCATTCTCACTTTTTTTTCACTATGCAGGATTCATCTCCCTTAGCTTTTCAATTACGTGCCGGTCAAAGACTTTCGACTGTACAGAGGGTTTTGCTAGACTGCTGTATGACCACTCATCGGCTCCTTCCAGCTCTCCTACAGCCTTCTGGTTTTGGTAGTTTCCAACAGTAGGGGAATTAAGCAGAGTCTCCTGAGTGAGCACCCAAGTGGTGCCCGACCCCTCTGTAGCTGGTTTTCTCCTCAAGAGTTAAGTCATTTGATTTCCTTTTAATTACCGTTCGCAAACTTTTGTTAAACACTATGCGGTTTCTTATTGGGTCCTCTTTCGAATCACCGGCTGTGATGAACCGCTTAGCTTTTCTCGTCTTTGGAGTCCAGGACGGCACCACGGTAGCAAGCGTTTCTCCCTGTCCTGGTTCAGTGTAGGAGAGCTCTGTGTACCGTTGACATCTGCTGCAACACACGTTGGCTATTGTTCGCGGTCTTATGATTCCTTTCACAGAGGCTTTGCGGTTTGGGTCGGAAACAGCAAGGTCGCTTATCTCCTTGTTTACCCCTTCGCTTCTTGCTACCTTTCTCCTCCTCAGCTGCTGTACTTGGATAACCGCCTCGTCGTGCGGCCTGCCTGGCTCTTAGTGTGCTCTTGTGCTCCACCTTTTATCTCTGTGGGGAAGGGAAAGAGCCGTCCGGTGTGTGCGATTCTGGTCAATTGCCTGACTTTCCCTGACCCTTGTGTTGGGACATGTTGGGTAAACGGCTCTGGTGTTAGTCCTTTGTCTTGCATGTCGTGAGAAAGTGTTTGTATTGGGATGGGGGGAGGTGCAGGGGGTAGTGTTGCGGAGTATCCTACATGGTATTATGGGGGAAAAGTTGTGAAAGGGAATACAGCATATCACAGTCGGTGTCCCACTTCCACTCCCCGAGGACCCCCATCCAGGGGATCCTCCCGCACTGGTTCACCCCCAGGAACTGGATCCAATAGTCCTGGCCACCTGGATGACAGATCCCTGGGCATTGGTAAGTGAGACCACTCCTAGGTTTCTCAGTTTCTAGTGTTTACTTCTCCTGTTCAGAGCAGTTCTGAACCTCACGGGCTTCGCAGCTTGCTTAAGCCCCGCCTCCTTAAGGCCTCCCCTGCCTGCATATCTCGCCCCCCCGTACCCACCGCTCCAACCTACTTGTTGCAGTTAAAGATTTTTCTTATTATAAAATTGGCACTTGTGCCGCTCAGCTACCAATTCAAATTACCCTGTTCATAGATGGGAGAGAATTTGCTGTAAAGCTAGGAATGCAGGCTCGCAGAACAACGCAAGGGAGGAGCAGAGTACGAAGTTGAGGCTGTGGTGGGTGGCATCCTGAAACAGCGCAGTGAATACTGTAGCTTGGACGAAGGTGTATCCTTGAGCCAGGGGGTTCTGAGAAAGGAAACGCCACCACCACTGAAGACTGAAGGTACCGGCATCCTGAAGCACAGGCGCCAACCCTCCCAGCAGGACGAAACCGCTTGAAGCAACGCTACCGAAGGGCTTAGATAAGCCCATGATCTGCAAGTGCCCTACCGAGACCATACCCAGGACGGGGCTAAGAAATCTTAACAAACCGGGACAGATCCGCCCAGAAAAGCACCAAACCCCGCTGGAAGGTTAAAATAAATGTGAACCAGACCAAGGAACCCCAGGTGTATGCACGAGAGCGTTAGCCGTGAGTGCCCGGGAGGGCCCAGGAACAAATATTCTTGGACTTTAGAGTACAGAGTCATCCGGTGTAAATCTGTGTATCCATGGAGAAGGGATACATTCCTATGATTGGATGAGGACATTGTCTCTCAAAGTTCCTGTTATTAAAAACATTTTTCTTTTGAAAATATAATATTTTCAGACACAAGTCTCTTCGTACTCTGGGGTGAAGGTCCGAAACCATCCACCACTACTTACTGGGTTGAACTAACCCTTAACTGAGCTGTAGTTTAGCATCCTTCCGTCATCTTAGGTTAGAGTACCGACTGCAGTTTGTGAGACCTCCTGATGAGCACCTTTTTGTTATTTTGTAGCTTACAGAACTCGTTTTAGAAGTAGGGATTATGACAGTTTTTTCTTTACCTAAAGAAGTGGTATCGAACTATGCCTCTGTCTGCCTACTCTGTCTGACCTGCCACAGTCGCCTCTAATACTCTGTCCTGATTATGAAAATCCATCTTAAGTGCCATTGCCTAGTTTTTATATTTTCATTAGTCCATCTCTCTGCACTTGTTCAAACTACATGATTCCATGAAGAAAGTACATGATTTTGAAATGTCACTGTGTAACCAGTCTTATTTCTCTTTAGGAAGAACTTGGCTTTAAAATGAATACATTGGACATCGGTGGTGGCTTTACAGGAAGTGAATTTCAGTTGGAAGAGGTATGACCTGCAATAATCTAGTCCTATAGGATTGTGTTAATGGAATATTATCCATGTTAGATTTCACCAAAGATCCACTTGTTATTTAACGCCTCCCTTTTGTGAAGTGGTTTAAGAACTTGCTCCTGCTACCGCATATGTTCTCTATCATTTGCTTTCACAGACGTTGAGGTAGATTTTGGTCAATTGGAACATTTTTGGGATGCAGAATGGAAAATCAATGCTAGACCTGGAGTGGGAGTTTGTACGAGGTTAGGGAGAGGACTTATATCTTGAGGCAGTAGCTTTAGGGAATGATTTAACATTTATTCCTGAACTGGAATTTAGGCATGAGTTCAAGTGCCTTATATGAACAGGCTCTGATGCAACTAGTTATGCAATCTTATTGGTTGGTGGTGTGAGGTGCCAGGAACGAGACACGGACACAGGGGTTCCATAGTTTTGGTCTAAGACTTTTTAAATTAAAGTAAAAAAGGGTTTGGGAAAGGCCTTTGTCCCTGCTTTAGAGGCGTTTGCCTACTTAAAACGAAATCTAAGGATCTGTCAGTGGTCAGAATGTCCACAAAAAAGCATCCTGTGTCCAAAATACTATTCTGGCTCTCACATTCTAATGAAACAACTCTAAGGTGAAAAGGGATGTCTTTAGCCTTTAGTGGTGAATAAATGTTCAGAAAAATGAAATGCACAACTTTAACACAAAAAGCTCCGAAAGGATAGAGTTGCTGGTTCCAGAGGGTGGCGTCCTTCCCCTGGATTTCTTATTTATTTTCAGCATTGTCCGTTCCTTGACTCTATTGCTCAAAATACAACTAGAAGAAACTAACTTGGTTATTAATCTTTGTCTTGTTTAGATACCTGGTGTACTAAAGTTTTTCCTGTCCTTTTTAATTATTACAACCTTTTCCTGATGTACTTTCATCAGGACTTCTTGGCTTGCCTTTCTATTATACACTGTTCTTTGAAGGGATTGGTTCCTCTGACATATTCCACATCTGACAGGTAATCACCACAGCTGTGCTGCTTCGGAAAATTATCGGCGTCTGCGTCGATGACGTTGATACGCTGTCCTCTAGGCCCTCCATCGAGCCAACGTCACTGGATGTTATAAGTAGGATGCACGACACCCGTAGCCTCAGTTCCAATTTTCTGCAAACGTGTTCGCTTCGGAGATCTTGGCACGCCTCGGTTCTTCTGTTACTTGTATCGGTACTTCGAACTGGGTGTTTATGAAGATATCTTGTCTGTCTTCTTCTACCCCGCGGTTGGGATTCAAGAAGTGTTGGGACTGCGGTTCCAAGATGTCAATTACGGACCCGCAAGACGTCTGCCTCTGGTGCCTCAGCGAGGACCACGCCGCCGATGACTGTGACGATTGCCAGTCGTTAACGACGAAGGCCTTGCAGGAGCGGAAGAAGCTTACTGTAGGTAGGGTTTCCAAACCCTGAAAGTTGAAATCTGCTGGGCTTTCGACTGACGATTCGAGGGGCGACTCTCCACGTCATCGGCGTAAGCCAAAGGGGTCTCGGTCCCGGAGTGGTTCCCGCCATTCCTCTGCCTCCTCGAGGCACTCGCGGAAGCGCCATCACCGGTTGCCTTCCCCGTCCTCGTCTGAGGATTCCGCCATACGGCGGGTTGCTTGTCCCAACAAGCATTCCTCTCCTGCGGAATGGGATGCATTTCATACAGAGATGATGGTGATTTTCCAATCGCAGGGCTCTGTTCCGTCCCCGCCTTTGAAAGAAGCCGGCAGGGAACGTGCTAGGGCCACCGCTCGCATGCCTTCAGCGCGATCATCGGGAGCCTTCGAGGTCCCGATCAGACAAGGTGGATCCCTTTAGCCATGTCCACTCCAGGTCCCGGTCCTTGACGCCCTCGAGACCGGTGGAACCTGTGAGGTCTTCTAAGAAGACGTTGACGCCATTGGCGCAATGTCCGTCAAGGGTCTCTCTCTCGAGGCTCTGCCTCCGAGGAAGTCGTTGACGCCATCGGCGCCGAGGCCGTCGAAGGACACACTCGGGGCACCGCCCTCGAGGCCTGTGTCAAAGCCATTGGCGCCACGCTCGACGTCGACACAGATTCCGTCGAAGCCCTCAACGCCTTTTGTGGAGGCTTTACCGGAGGTACTCCGTGCATCAGTGAAAACTCTGAGGAAGGCCCTGAAGAAGTCAGTGAGGCCTGTATTTGAACCTTTTTCTGTGCCCTCATCCAGGGATTTATTCCAGCCTCTGGATTATATCTCTGAGGTGGATGAAGGGTCTGAGGAAGTTTTAGTACCTAATGAGGTTCCTGACGACCTGTTATCTGGTCATAGCCTGTTGGAAGATCTGCGTTAGTCTTTGCATGATGCCAGTGGTCTTGATACCTCCCTGGAGGTAGAGTTTGGCAGGCCTGTGCCTGGTGCGCATGCTGAATTTTCGTACAGGCGCCTCCTGTCGAGGTGGATTTTATGCAGGATGACATGACAGATATCCTTGACCATGGTCCACCCACTGACCCGGTGCTGCCATTTCATATCGCTTTACAGAGAAGGGTGGCGGCGGCTTGGACTTCTCCGGAGAGTCTCCCGGCAGTGAGCAAGTCGTTGCCGAAAGAATACCGTCCAGCCAGTAGCGACCCTTGCTACTTGACGACGCACCCCACTCCGGAGAGTTTGGTGGTGCAGGAGGCTATGGCCACGGCAAAGCAGGCGTTGTATCCTGCCATCCCTCCTGATAGGGACGACAATCGTTTTGATGGCTGGGCGAAGAAAGTGTTTTCTTCAGGGGTATGGATTTACACGCAGCCAACTCTGTGTGTGCCTTGTCACATTTCACTCAAACTCTGTGGAATTGTGTGTCTTTGGCGGCCGAAAATATTCCCGAAGGGGAGGAACAGGATTGTTTTCTTGCCCTCGTTCAGGATGGCAAGGATGCCATGTGTGAATCTGTTCAATCAGGTCTGGACATGGCAGACTGTGTCAGCCGGTCCATGGCGGCGAGCACCGTGATGCGCAGATTTGCATGGTTGCAGAAGTCTGGGTTTGCTCCTGACGTATAAGCCTGGTTTCTCAACATGCCCTTTGATGGTGTCCATCTTTTTGGCAGCAAGGCTGACGAGAGCCTTGAGAGGTTGCAGACCTCAAAGGCTGCAGCGAAATCGTTGAGCGCTGCAGTCTGCCATCCTCTGCCTTTTCGTCCTAGGGGACAGCAATGGAGGGGAGGTTCCTTTCGATTAGTCTTTTGGTAGATCGAGGGGAGCGGCCAGTCAAAGGGGCCAACGTAGGAGTACCAGAGGTGGAAAACGGGGTACTCGAGGTGCCAAGGCTGCTCGGGCAGTTGCCTCTTTGCCCTCAGGCATTGCTGGAGTCGCTTCAGCTCAGTCATGAGGCCATGTCCCATGGTTCGCCGGTTGGGGGGGATGGCTGGCGTAGCATCTTGTAGAATGGCGTGCATTTATTTCAGATGTGTGGGTTCTGGAGATCATAGCCCATGGCTACTGTCTTCCTTTCCGGCAGAGGCCTCACGACAATCCATCAGGGAATCTGTTTGAAGAGTCTGGATCTTCTCCTTGGGCAGGAAATCAAATCCCTGCTGGAGAAAGGCGCCATAGAACTGGTGCCTTTAGCGGAGAGGAACAAGGGATGGTATTCCCCATATTTTTTGATCCTGAAAAAAGACTGGGGAGTGAGACCCATCATGGACTTGCGTGGTTTGAACAAGCTCCTCAGGAAGGACAAGTTCAAGATGGTTACTCTCTCTCAAGTCCTTCAGACCCTTCAACTTCAGGACTGGTTGGTGTCTCTCGACCTCAAGGATGCTTACTTTCATGTGCTGATTCATCCCAAGCACAAGAAGTACCTGAGGTTCGCGGTTGGCGACTCGCACTTTGTTTCGGGTCCTGCCGTTCGGATTGACCTCCGGCCGAGGGTCTTCACCAAGCTCATGGTGGTGGTGGTGGCAGTGTATCTCAGGAAAGGGGGATTCAAGTCTACCCCTACCTGGACGATTGGTTGATCAGGGCGCGCTCTCCCGAGCAAGTCCTGGATCATCTGTCAGTCACCTGCCACTCCCTTCACGGCTGGGCTTCTCCCTCAACTTAAATAAGTCCCACTTGACACCTACCCAGCAGCTCCAGTACATCGGAGCAGTGCTCGACACATCCCTGGGGCTGCGTTTTCCTCCCCAGGTGAGGGCTCATCACATTCTGCAGATGGTTAACAAGTTTCAACATGCCCAGAGTCTCCCGGCGTTCGAGTTCTTGAGGTTGCTCGGCCTCATGGCATCCTGCATTCTCCTGGTGCTAGAGGCCAGGCTGCGGATGAGATCTCTGCAGTGGGCTCTCAAGATGCATTGGTCACAGTCCTCCGGCAGTATGCCAGATCCCGTTCAGGTGCCGCCCAGGATCTTCTGTGGTGGGCCGTCGAAGGCAATCTGATGATTGGGCCGGGGTCCATTTTGGCTACCCTGGCCGGAGGTGACGATCGTGACGGACGCATCCCTCACAAAATGGGGAGCTCATGCCGACTAGTTGACAGTCAACAGTCGTTGGTCTCTGTCGGAGTCCAAACCCCATATCAATCTGTTGGAGCTGAGGGCCGTCAGGCTAGCCCTGAAGGCTTTTCTGCCATCTGTGTGGGGGATGACTGTCCCGATTCTGACGGACAATACAGTGGCCATGCACCACCTCATCAAAAGGGGGGGGGGCAGGATGTCTCCCTCTGTGCAGAGAGGCTATGCAGCTCTGGTTCTGGGCCATCCAGCAGGAAATTTCGATCTCAGCAGTTCATCTGGCCGGAGACGAAAACGCAGCGGCGGACGCTCTAAGCAGGCAGAGCAGTCTCTCATGAGTGGGAGCTGGCTCAGGAGATTCTCCTGGAGATCTTTGCCCTTTGGGGGACCCCACAAGTGGATCTCTTCACCACCGGTGTCAACCGGAAGTGCGAAAGAGTCTGCTCGCGAGAATGTCCTCCAAAAGGAGCCTTAGGGGATGCGTTCGTAGTGGTGTGCTCCTTCCCACTGCTGTATGTGTTTCCTCCAGTTCCCGTCATGCCGCAAGTGCTGCGTAGGTTAGGGAGGTTTGGTTTCCGAATGATCCTCATTGCTCCGGCATGGGCCAGGAGAACGTGGTACCCGGACCTTCTCGACCTGTCCAGCTGCCCTCCCCGCAGTCTTCCCTACCGAGGCGATCTGCTCTCACGGGAGGGGAGGTTCATGTTCTCCATCCAGAGGTTAAGTCCCTCAACCTTCATGCTTGGCTTCTGAAAGGTTGAGGTATAAGGATTGAGACCTCCCTGAAGACGTGATGGAGATGTTGCTTTCGGCCAGAAGGCCTGCAGCGAATTCCCTGTACCGTTGCCGTTGGAGAAAGTTCAGCGACTGGTGCAGGGTTAAGAATGTGGATCCTTTTTCATGTGCCATTCCTGTGGTTCTGTCTTTTTTGCTTTCGTTGGCCCACAAGGGCCTGCAAATGGGTACCGTTAAGGGTTACCTGGCGGCGCTGTCTATATTTAAGCGCTCGTCTGAGGAGTGTTCTTATTTTAAAATGTATTTGATTTCTCAGTTTCTGAAAGGGCTCACTAATGTGTTACCACCGTCACCTTTCCAGGTTCCCAGTTGGGATTTGAACCTGGTTCTAAAATTCCTAATGGGAGCTCCGTTAGAGCCTTTACATTCTTGTCCTTTGAGACTGTTGACCTTGAAAACTGTATTTTTATTTGCTGTCACTTCCGCTCGCAGAGTGAGTGAGTTGCAGGCACTTTCCGTTAAGCCACCCTTCAGTGTTCCATAAGGACAGGTTTGTCCTTAGGGTTCGTCCTTTTTTTCTTCCGAAAGTTGTGTCGGAATTTCATTTAAGACAGAAGGTCATTCTTCCGGCGTTCTATCCTCTTCTGCATCCTGGTAAGGAAGAGGTGAGGCTCCATAGGTTGGATCCTAGGAGAGCTTTAAGTTTCTACATCTCACGCATGTCCCGGGTCAGAGTGTACGATCAGCTCTTTGTAGGATATGCTGGAAGACGTTTGGGACTAGCTGTTACTAAACAGACTTTGTCTAGATCGATCATCTTGACAATTTCTGAATGTTACCGCTTGGCGGGTAAGGACCATCCGGTAGGCTTACGGGCCCATTCTACTAGGGGTGTGGCTGCCTCTACTGCCCTGCAGAGGGGTGTTCCCATTCGTAACATTTGTGAAGCAGCCACATGGGCCTCTGTCCATACTTTTGTAAAACACTACTCCCTGGATTCTATCCATGGGCAAGATTTGGCCTATGGCAAGGCGGTCCTCTATTCTGCAATTTTAATTGGGCATTCTAAAATTCTAAATTGTTTTCCTACCTCCTTACGTTGGTACTGCTTTGTGAGTCTGTCATAGATGTGGAATACGTCGGCGGAACATCCCATCAAAAGAACGTTACCAGGTAAGAAAGTAACTTGTTCATCTTGACCATGGCTGGTATACCTTCCTGCTCAGGCTTTTGCACACACACATGCTTATAACTTGTATCCACCTGGTGTACTCTCCTGCCAGGGCTTATTCTGGCATGTGCTTTGCTCTCATCTCCAGGTTTGATAGTTCACATGTTCTACTCTTCCATCTGCCTATTATATTATTCCACCTGGGCTTTTCTTATCTGCCTTTTGTATAGATTCACACACCTGAAAGTTGCTTATTGTGGTTTCATTTCTCCTTTAAAGGGATTCTTATTAGCTTGCTTGCTTTCATGTGGGGTGCAATGATTCCACTTTTCTCTGGATGAAACGGCAGTCCACAGTTCCTTCTCTTCTGCCACACATCCTGCAGCAATGTCCTCCAGGGAGGGCCGTCTCTCACACTGCCTGAGTCTTTCCTTGCTTTTATACTGGCTCTGACCAATAGGGTTTTGGGGAAGACAAGACTGCTGTATGTTGTTGATATAGGTCATCCTTATTCTTCCATTCATCTCCCTCGTCACAGTTCTGATCTTATTATTCCCTTGTGAGTCATTGGGGATCTTCCTCGTCAAAGTGCTGGAAAGTGACCTTCATTCTGGATACTCCTATTCTTCCTTGTCTCAGTACGTTTTAGGGGAATGGTAGGATAAGTACAACCCATGAGTTCATAGTTCATTAGGGAAGGTGTAGTTCTTAGGAATGTAATAAGGGGGTGTAAGGGCCATTGACTGGCGCGGATACTGCGTTCCATAGAGCGAGCCCACTGTACTCCCATGGGGGTTGTCTTCCCCCGATCTAGTCCTCATTCGGGCATCATCCCTATGGTTGGGGATCAGGTAGCGGCTGCCCTTCCCAGGCCACATGGGGAGAGATTTGCCCCAGGGAGACAGTGGTGAAATCACTATATTCATCACAGTGGGTACTAATGCTTATTTGATATCCAGAAGTATGAATAAGCAAGAGCCTCAGACCTTGCAGGCACATCGCATTACTCCTGGATAAATGCTTATTTCGAGTGAATTTTTCTGGAATCTTGGTCTTGTGTTGTATGATACAAATCACTTGTTAGGCAAGATTGTGTGCAGTATTCTTTGGAAGACTACAACATCCTTGACCTCCTGGCAATAGAAGTCAAACCTTTGGTATAAGGCTGTACTGCACAGGTTGGTCGTGTGGCTGAGCAGCAAGGCTTATCTCAAGAGGGGTTAGTGTGAGCAATAGGGTTGTAACACTGTTTCACAGTGACAGTTATTCAAATAAACGGTTACACTCAATGTTTCTTGATTAAACAATTAATTCATTTAAGTCAGTTATATTAGCCTTCTAGCGAAGGAGCAAAACTGGAACAATTATAATACACTTCAAAACATACTCTGTTTCTCTAAATCCGATGCTACCCATTGGGGATGGAACACAGATGCCTCCTACACCCTCAGGTGATTTAAATAGCTAGGACACTGGACATTGATTTATCACTGGTACATATAGAGTAATGCTGAGTTTGGTGCAAAGGTTAGATTAGGGAATAAAACTAAGGTTAACAAATAATTCATAAACGGGTAAGTACTTTTTAAACCTGCCAAGTAGATGTAACCCTTTCATGGTGGGTGGGCGGGTAAGGTAAAGGCTCTAGGGGAGCTGAAGATCTTATTTGCAGGTAAGTAAAAATATTGCACAATGTTTTTAGACCAGTTTGTAGAAATAAAATCCCTTGAAGGGCCACAAGCTGTGAGGCTTGTGAGGGGCAAAGCGGTTAGCAACTCTGCAAGGGCAACCAAGACAAGTCTCAACAGAAAGCAACTAAGGCTATGCAACAAGAGGTAAGTCCTTAACTTTACAGTACCTTTGGGTGGGAGAAATTGATCCGGATGGTTTCTGTTCCTGTACAGCTCTGCAAATCCTGGTGTTCCTGGGCCTCAGTCGTGGGGACAAGATGGAGGACGTCGGGGGACTCCTGCGCTGCAATGGAAGGTCAGCAGCCTCAATGGGCAAACTTCAATTCAGTGGCACTTAGCGGTTTCAGCCCCTCGCGCCTGACAGCACATAGCAACACCACGGTTCTCGGATACCACTTCAGAATTTCCTCGCAGCTGGGGTCCAGCACTCTATTGAGGTGGCTCAGGCTTGGTCAGTCCTGCTTCAGGGAAGTCCAAAGGATCTTCCTTGTGCTCAGGTCCATCTTAAAAATGATTCACTGGGTTTGGTGTTCCTCTCCCTGGCACTTGTGTTCCAGCAGCAGTGGAAGTACAGCCAGCTCCGAGAGGATGTCCAAACGAGTTCACTTTGGGTTTGATTGGTCCCACCAACCCAAGGGGAGAAGTCATCCTTGAAGGGCTTCTCTATTCGAAATGAATTTGGAGCTTCAGCACAGCAGCAGGGCTTCACCGGGCAAACAAACGGTCCAGGAGTTGCAGCAGGCGCCTCTTCCAAGTTCTTCTTTGGATTCCTTCGTCCAGTGGTCGACTCTGCCTTCCAAGCCAAAAAGCCTCACCTTTTATGTAGGTTTATCCAATTCATTCCAGCCTAGCTGTCACTCACACAGCAGGGTGGCTGTTCTCCGAGGACAGCCAGCAGGCCAAGCACCTCTGGGTGCATTCCTGTAACCAAGGGGATTAAGCACACAGAGTTTCAGGTACCTCCCTCACTTCCTGCCTGTTAGGGAGAATTCTCTGTTTAGGCTGAATTTCCTAACCTAGTGAGTCCCCCAGCAGCTTTGCTGGATTTTTGGGGTTTATTTTTTTCTCCTGCCAAGAGTGAGACTTTTACCCTCACTTTTGGGCATGATTTGAGTGTTTCTTTGACTCTAGATATGTTTAATGGGCTATGGGGTCTTTTACTCCATAGGGCCTCATGTGTTTTTATGATGTTACACAGCACCCTCAGTGCAGTAACACAGGTGTCATATCGACCCCCCAATATAGACTCCATACCCTGGGACTGACTACTGTCTCCCAGGGCATGTAAAGTCACCATTGACTTTACTAGTCTCAAATTCTGAACAGAACCAGTACAAACCATTAGATTGTGGACGTACTGGCCGGGGCAATTCGATTGCCCCGGGGTCTGTTAGTCGAGGGGGCACCTCTCCGTCCCCCCTGATCAAGTTTTGGCTTGTGGCAGTGGATACTACTTTTTATATTCGACCGCAAATATATATCTATGGGATTTCCCATTGTTCGAGGCTACCAACTTTAATTATTTAATTCCTATAGCCTCGAACATACCACCGGTTTATTTATTTAATATTAATTCTCCGGTTGGTATTTTTTGCCAGAACTCGGTTCTAAAATGGCGTTTGTGTTCGCTTCTGTGACTCCAACCCAAGTTGAGCTCTTTGTTCCACTTTTTGGCGGGCTTCTCCACAGAAGCCCTCCAAAGTGGTGCCACTCTGTCTGGGGTACTTAGGAGGGGTGGAGGGGAATTTAGGCACCCTGGACTGAGTTGCCTAGGCAACTGAAGTCGCACTCCGTCCTGATTGGCCCAAGTGGTGAGCCGGCCGGCTCACCACTTAGCATGTTTGAGTGACGGCTAGGCTGAGTGAATGGGGGTTTTCTGCATAAAAGCAGGGCTTTGTGGACTGGAACTTTAGAAGTCGCCACAGGACCTAAGAATCCGACGAGGGAGAAGCTGAGCCGACCTGCTACGACGACACCAGTGGAGCCCTGCTGAACAGTCTCGCCACTTTTCCCAATGACATAGGAGATCTCCAGCCCGGAGAGTCTTCTTCCTTCGACTGGTGGGGATAACAGTCTGCTTCCTTTTTCGCTTCCTAGAGCATCTCGTGGCCGCCTTGCCTGTGCCAAGCACCCCGGCAACCGGGTTACCACGTTTTACCACTACCGTGAATCAAAGGGTATTGACTTTAACCGGAAAACTCCGCGGCTGGTTTCTTCCCTGGCAGTGCAACGACCTTCATCTTTCCTCTACGTCGAGATCTTCTCTTCCTCTGGACGACGCTGCAACTTGCACCTGCTGCCAGGAACAACTGCCCCCGCTGGAGGATCCTTTCCACATAAGGTACTGTGTTCCGCCTGGCTTCCCTTGCAACCGACTGTACGGGGCAGATTTAGCCCCCGGCTTTGAAACCTGGATTAGCCTGGGTCACCCTGGCTAAACTTTTCTGAGCCTAACTAAAACCTTTCTGAACTCCCTGCAAGACTTTTTAAGCCTGTTGTCATTTTGTCATCTTGTGTGCATTTGTGCCCTGCTCTCTCCAAGAGTGGGCCTGGCCTATGGACTTTGGCCCGCAAGTAACTTTTGACTTTCCTGCCTTTTTTAAGAGTTCCTAAAAATTAGTGTGGTGTATTTTCCTACATTCTGCCTTTTCCCCTCCCTTTTTCGTTAACTTATTGGAGTGCCATCTATAGTTAAGCGCTCACCTCTGTCTGGAAATAAGTGGTGTTAACTAAGACTTGTCTGATAAGGAATAAGGGATGTATATATAACAATAGTAACTGTGTTGAGTGATTTACCATAATAGTGCTGGAGTGTTTCAATCAGTGTGTTTTTAAATAATTATATACCTTGATACCAAAGCTCTGGTCAGTGTTTGCTTGTGCGATGGTATCGGAGTGCCTATTGTGTATACTTTGCATACTGCCTAACTCTCTTGAGGGAAGTCTGACTGCTCAGCCACAGCTACCAGGTAAATCTGGGTGGTGCAGACTGCTACCAAGTGGTCTTACTGCCAACACATGTAGTCCTAAATCTTTTGCAGTGGTCCCCAAGGGAACTGCACAGGTTTCTGCCTAACACTGCCCCTGCCAGACATACTGGAGCCAGAGGCGGGCTTCACTCGTGAATCCAGCCAAAGACAAAACGAACAAAGGGACCAAACCTGGTTTGGCGCGCAAAGTATATCTCAAGAAGGACCTTTCCAACAAAAAATGTCAAACAGAAGACTGGGGCCATTTTGACAAAATGGGCACCTATGGGTGCCCTACTCCAGCCGCGAACGCAGCCAGTGGTAGTAAAACGTAAACCACTGCCACCAGCCATTAATTGTAGAAAGGGTAACATAAAAAATGTTGCATGAGAAACTAGACAAGGGAGATACTAAGTAACCCCTCCAGCACCCTATGGTAAGATGGGGTCTGCTGGGTCTAGGAAGTTAAAAATGTAAGTAGTCAAATTCGCTCCACTGCTCTTGGAAACAGTAGTTTCACTACGAGAAGGCATTTAAACCTTGGGGAAATCGGAGACTTCCCTGTGCCACAGCACTGAAGGCGGACAACTTGGTAAAGAGTTTTCAAAATTAGCCATTTTATTAAATAAAAAGGTTGGATAAACGCCTCACTAACCTACCCTGGCGAGGACTTCCCTGCATAAACTTAACAAAACTTTAAAAAAAGGATATCTGTCCTTTACACTTGTACGTTTAATAAAGCAATAAGGAAATTCATGGCAGTTCAATTCAACAAATATATATAGCATGCAATTAGATTAACAATATGTCCATAGTCTCTTCTCATAACTTGGGTGAATTCCCCTTCCCCAGATCTGAGCAAGGTTTTGAGTCTTATTTGTACATATACACTTCAATCTTAATGTATTAAAAGATCTAGGGTATGGTTTTATGGTATTTATTTTTCAGCATTTTACAACTGTATTTATCCATATTTATTTTTGGGCCTTTTTCTGTATTTATCCACACTTATTTTTTGTCATAATAAAGAAATCATTCACAACCAGTATTTTTCTGCACTTATTCTAATAAATGCATTTATTAAAGCACACATGCAGCCCTAAAGGAAAGAAATGCTAGCTCCATTTTATTCTATAACAAACAGTCGTTCCTGTGACTGCTGCTGCCTTAAGATATAGGCTGTCAGCAATTTGAAGAACTTTGAAGATGTTTATATGCAACTTTTACACTCTCCATGCTGCCAATCTGCAATGTGATTGGCCTGTAATATGAGTGGCAACATAGAGAACCAGACAGACATGCTTTTCCATTTTATTTCTCAATTTTTATAAATACATACACAGAAATTAGATTGATTTCCATATGTATTTGTGTACTGATCAATAAAACTGGAACCCTTACACATGTGTGTGGACATTCCTTTGTGGGGGCTTGGGGATTTTCTGTACCACTCAGCTCCCTTGAGTGTCAACCTTTGTTGCTCTTCCGCTTCTAGCATTTGTGAACCTTGGCTGGGGTGCCTGTGCCTCTACCCCAACCATACAGTGGGTATTATCAAATGCCCCCTCCAGTCTTTACAGTCATACATTTACGAAGTGGGCTGGGACTGTCTGATCCCCATTCACATACTGGTGCCAGTGTGTCTAGTGTGCATGCATGAGACCACCCCACAGTGGTCCCTGATTGGAGCACTGCTGGTGTGCAGATCCTGTCTATTGGGGGCTGAGTTTGATCATTCACCTGATTTTAGCACATAAGTCTGCTGCCGTTCCAGCAGATCAAAAGAGGAGTCAACTATGCTGTGTTGATGTGCTGACAGGACGAATCCTGAAGAGGCTTGTCGACCATTCTTGTTGCTGTCCCAGTGAAGTCCTGCTGGACTAGTTTTATCTCCGAAGACCATTGCTGGTGCTTCGACCATTTGGACTGCTGGGTCCAACCAGTCCTGACACCTTCTCCCGAGCCTGTAGCCTTCAGTTCAGAAGTGTCCCTGGACCACCCAGTGAGCTGACCAGTTCCATTTTGGGCTACTCTGCTAGAAGCATTGTACTGTTGCAATTTTTGCCAGGAACTTCAGTGGTCTCCAGCTCCCTACAAGTCGCCTTCCTTCCATGTTTCTGCATCCCAGCATCGACCGGCCCTGTTCTGGACCGGTTCTGGAAGGCTTCCTTTGCTTGCAACTGCTATGACACATGCTGTCTCCATGTGCTGTGACTGTCGGTGGAACGGCCTACACACGTCTGGTAGAGTGTCCTGAAGTGTCCTGCATCAGTGCCTGCTGTATTTCCTCTGGAAACCGTTGCCTCAGATCCCAGACCCTACCAGAAACTTACTTGCACCCGGAGCTGCTGAGTATCTTCTGGTTTTAGCAGTGGGAAAACCTACCACCAGCGGCTCTCATTCGACCTGCCCAGTACTTTGGGGGAAAAACAGAGTAAGGGCGACAAGTAGTCGTAATCTTTAGGAGTGCCCCCATCTCCTCCATTATTAAGTTTGTGAAGATTTATATTCCATTCCAAAGCTTTTTAAATGTTTGTTGAAAAAGTTTCGCTAGAAGCTAGGAAAAGTATTTTACTTCACTGTAAATCCCTTTTGAAAGACTTCTGGAACAATCTCCACACCCACAGGAAAACTTTCTAATTTTGTCCCCTCTTCTACTTTGTGAACGTTTGGGCACAAGGCCCCATTCAACTTAGGGTTGGCCTGATAAAGTGAGGGCTCCTATTCCTGTGGTTATGCAATTACTTAATTACTTCCCTTCCATTTCAGGTATTGGTGAAATCGTATGCACTGTATTAACTAACTGTGACTGTATATGTTTTATATGTAGTGGTGTTTGATATTAGCTGCTTGATTAGTTTTCATAGTGTGTTTTGGGCCTATTATGAATATAGTATTTTTGTAATTACTTTCTAAGTAGACACGTTGTGTATTTCACTGTGGGGACTCATTGTTGACCCCTCCACTGACTTGCCTCTCCTAAAACTTAGCCTTGACCACTCTCCAGGCTTACCTTGATTGGGTTTGGATAAACTCTGGGTCCCCCTGTTCACTATAACTAGGGTGGTCTCCTAAAATCTGTCCACTAGGCCAGATTTTAGAAATCCATCTCAACAGTGGTGACCATCTGTTCTAGGGCCTTCCACATATCATAGGGTTGAGTTGTGTCTTTAGGACAATGTATAATATCGTGTTCATTTATCTGCTTGCTAATTTTTATGGTTCCATGGTTCTTGCATTTCCCCTGTTATTTTATGTTGGGTGCTCACCTCTGGTAGAAGGCCTGCATATAGACATTGGAATTAGGAGAGTCCGCCTTGAGACTTTACTGTTTTTATAAATATGCTTGGTCTATTTTAATACTCTGTAGTATTACCATAGTGCTTATTAGACCTGTTGTTTTTTTTTTTTTATTTCCTTGTTACTCAGGTTAAATATACATATTTTCAATATATTAGTGTGGATGAATGTTTAGCCTTATCGCACTGTCATGTCGCCTACATTAAGGCTTGGCTTACCGGTGTATTAAGGTCAGTGTTTGTAGCATCCTCAACAGAGGGTGGTAAAGGCTTTTATGTTGTCATGCAAAACACATTCGTTTAGGCCCTGAAAGGTGTTCAAAAAACACATTCGAATGGATTGTGTACTTCCATGTATGCCTCATATTTTGATAGATATCCTTCCAGCTTCAGCTGCTTCACAAAAATGTCTTCGGCATAAGTCACTGTGCATCGATGCGGTCGACTCGATGTACCTCGGGGGGGCTTCAGTTTCATTTTTCCGCAAGAGCTAACACTTCGAGAAGTACGGCACGCTTCGGTTCTTGTCAGAACTGCAATCGAGTATGACGACTGTCTCAAAACCCATCAACCCGAACACTGGGTTAAAATAAAATGTCAAATGAGCGACTGCATCGCCAAGATGTCACTCATGCATCCTCACAAAGTGTCTGTGTGGGGCCTTGGCGTGGAGCATAGAACGGCGGACTGTGAGGCATGTCAGTCCATGATTGGTCAGGCTCTGAAAGAGCGTAAAGGGAAATTAGCAGTGGATAGGCCCCCCAACTAAATCCCCCTCGGCTCTGTCGAAGAAACAATCGTCAAATGAGCCGAGAGATGTCTCTCTTAAAAGGAAAAGATAGAAGAAACGTTCACGCTCCAGGAGCGAGTCGCACCAGTCTTCGTCCTTATTGAGGAAATGGAAGAAAAGGCGTTGTAGATCGCCTTCTACTTCTTCCTCTTCAGAATCTCTCGAGAAAAGTATATCCTGTCCAACCAAATCCTCCACTCCAGCTCAGTGGGAGGATATCATGGAAGCAATGCTAAACATATTCGAGAAGGAGGCCCAACCATCTTGAAACAGAGAAAAAAGCCATGCTGCTGTTGAAAGCCAACCAAGAGCGAGCTAAGGTCAAAGCCTGTACACCCTCTAGCCCGGGGTGCTGACCGGAAACCCCTCGACAACCGTTGAGGTCGTGACACCGCGAAAAACCTTCGAAGACACTATAGAGTCAAGGGTCAAGCTCTTCGAAGTTTCCTTCAACCCCTAAATCAATGCATAAATCGTTGAAGTCATTGACTCCATTAGCGTTGAGACTATCAACGCCACCTGCACCAGGGCCATCAACGCCATTACCGTTGAAGCCATCGACACCATTGATGCCTTTGCACTCAAAAACACCCTGAAAAACACCAGTAATGTGTAGAAAAATTATAAAAACCTTTGCCAAGGAAGGATTATTTGACGGGAAGGATTTTTTCATATCTTTAACCTCGGTTTATGACCATCATGAGCCGTCGGACCAGGACACACTCCATTTTGGTTTGGAGTTTGAAACTTTAAATGTTCCAGATGCTCTTATCTCAGAACAGTCTAGGCTAAAAGATGAATATGAATAGCTTCAGACCGCTAGTGGGATTGACACATCACCTGAGCTTGAGTTTGGCAAGCCAGATCCACACATCATGCTGATGCCTCTTATAGACAACTTATGAATAGGGTTATTGATTTCCTGGGATGGGGCAGACCTGCACCACCATTCTAGCACGACGATCTAACAGACATTCTGGACAAAGGTCCACAGAAGGATCCTGTACTTCATTTTCATGTTACCCTCCAAAAAAGGGTTATCACAAATAGGGAGGTTCCTGAATGTAGTCCGGCGGTTAATAAGAACCTAACTAAAAAATGTAGGCCTTCAAATAGCGATCCTAGCTATTTGTCCACCCAACACCAGAGCTCCAGGTGTTTCAAGCAGTGTCGTCAAATTCTAAACAAGCTGCATGCCCCACCATCCCATCCGACAAAAGCGTTTCAACGCTTGGGTTAGAAAGGTTACTCTTACATTCCGTCCCCTTTCCCCCATACTGTATGGCCGTCCCTCCTAGGGATGGTAGACGGAAACGTTTTCACCAGAAAATAAATCTTCCAGTTTAAATCTAGAGGTGCGCGGGTGTGCGTCCTTCGGAGCATGCGCTCTCCTAACTCAGCCCACCGGCGCCACTCTTCAGTCCTCTTTTCCGCATCGCCAGGATGGGACCGCTTTTACCAGCGCTCCTGGGTTTGGCTTCGGCCTTGTAATTCCACGCGCTCTTCCCCGGATAATGTCTTTTTTTCCTCTTAATCTTTAAACAAGTACTCGGTCCTCTGGCACCACGCTCCTCCCCGCCGCATGTCGATGTCCTTGGGCTTCACCAGGTGTCCATCCAGCGAGGGGCTCTTCCCCACATCTGACCCCCACACTCTGCATCTGCTGCCTTGGCCTCGACCACGGCTAGGAGGGCTGTACTGCATGCAACATCCTTATACCGAGAGCTATGAAGAACAGGTTAGCAAGGTCGAGGGAGTTCTTCGAGAAGTCGCCACCAGAGGACTTAAATAACTTCATCTAGCGCAAGTCAAGGCCCAAGGCAGGGCTACTCTTTTCCATCGCACTTCACAGGGACAATTACTTTCCTAGGAAACATCTGAGCGGGTGGGACCATTCCTGTTCCCGCACCAGCGCAGCTTCCCGAGGCTCATTCGGCTACCGGCCGCCAGGCGAAGGGGTCGCTAGATCCTTCCGGAGACGGTGCTGAGTGACCAGTGTTCTTTTACCGGTTGTCCACTCGAGGGGCTACACTCTACTACCGGACAAATGTCTGAGGGGGTGCTTGTATGCAACACTTCCGGCGTCTCAGCCAAGGGCACTACGCCTACCAGGTCCTGTCCTTAGTTGCAGGGTAAGTCTCAGGTTCCACCGCTAAGAGTTCAGGAGGATGCCGGTCCCAGCGAGCCAGGCACCACGACGCATGCATGTGGCATGCAGCTCAATAAGATGGCCATCGCGCCAGACAAGATGGCCGCTCGTCCGACACCATCCCCGTTGGGGAGAGCAGGTAGGAGATGGGGTTCAGGTGGGACTGGTCTTCACCAGGTACGTGGCCTACAGCTTATCCTTCAGTGTCACCGGGCCGATGCCCTCTGCAACCAGCAAGACAGAGAATGCACAGGCCCCAGTAGCCACCCACTACTCCATTAATACCACCTTGCCACCCCACCAGCCTCTGAGGACAGGTTTTTTGAGAAGTGCCTCACGCTGATGAGATCCACTCAGATGGGCTCCATCCTTCGGGATGTGATCAGGGACATGCTACCTCCAGTCCCTCCGCCAGCACCCATAGTCCTTCCTCCTATGGCTCTGATGCCTCAGGCCTCTGCGCAGCCCTAGTTGCCCACGCTGGGTCCTTCGATTGGAGAGCCCACGCCAACAATCTGACAATCAGTGGTTGTTGGTTTGGTATTACCCAAATTGACTTTTTGTCCTAATTATAGTGGTCCTAATTGACCTGCACAGTTGACCTTGATTTTATTTTAGTTATTTTATACATGTATTGGGTTGGTTTCGGATTATAAATAATATAAAAGGATTGGGTGGGGGTTGCATTGGATTTTGGATTGGGTGGGTGGTTGCGGGGGGTTTCCCCCCACATATATGTCCTAATTAATCTTTTAAATTAGGTCAATTCTCCCGAGGTCAATTGTGAAAAGGTCAATTAGTATACATCCATTGGTCTCCATCAGAGTCCAAACTACACATCAATCTTTTAGAGCTTAGGGCGATGAGACCAGCGCTGAAGGCCTTTCTGCCCTCTGTACGGGGAGAAGGAATGTCCTGATAATGACGGATAACGCCATGGCCATGTACGACCTCAACAAAAGAGGAGGCGTAGCTTCACTGCTACTTTGCAGAAAGGTGTTGCAGCTCTGGATCTGGGCAATTTAAGAAGGAATCTCCCGATCAGCTGTTCACCAAGCCAGAGAGGAGAACACATCAGCGGATGCTCTGAGCAGGCAGCGAACAGTCGCCCATGAGTGGCAACTAGCTCCGGAAGTACTTCAAGAGATCTTCACTGTTAGGCATAATTGTGTGCAGTACTCGTTGGGAAACTACAGCAACCTTGATCTCCTGGTGATAGGAACCAAACCTTTGGTTTACGTCTGTACTACACAGGTTGGTAGTGTGGATGAGCAGCCAGGCTGATCTCAAGAGGGGTCAATGTGAGCAGTAGGGCTTTTACAGAGATTCACAGTGACAAGTTTTCAAACAAACTTACACTGAAGGTTTCTTGATAAACAATTATTAATTTAACAGTCAGTTCAATAAGCCTTCTTCAGAAGGGCGCAATATATTAGCAACACACAAATACACTTCAAAATGCACTCTTAGTTTCTCTAAATCAGCAAGTACCCATTCGGGATGGAACACAGATGTTTCGTACACCCTGAGGTGACTTAAATAACTAGGACACTGTAGGCATTAATATATCACTGGTACATTTAGAGCAATAATGAGTTGGTGTCAAAGAAAGGGGGGTTTAAGAATAATACAAAGGTCAAACAAATATTCTGAAGCTGGTAAGTACTTTTTAACCCCCAATGCAAAGTAAATTAACCCTTTCCTGGAGGAAAGGTAAACCACAATGTCAGAGGTAATAAGTCTTTCAGGTTGCCAGGCCAGCCAATGTCAATTGAGCAAAAGTCTATGTGAACGGAAGCACTTCTTGTAGGTAAGTAAAAGTCTTGCACAATGTTTTATAAGTGTTTGTAGAAATATAGAATCACAGAAGGGCCACAAGCTGGGAGACTTGTGAAAGGCAAAACTGCAAGCAACTCTGCAAAAGCAACCAAGACAAGTCTCAACTGTGAACAATCAAGGTTACACAACAAGAGGTAAGTACCCTTTGTGCTACAGTACCTTTGGTTAGAATAAATGGTTCCAGCTGGCTTCTGTCCTGTACAGCTCTGCAGATTGTTGTTCCTGGGCCTCAGTCGTGGGGACAAGAGGGAGGACGTCTGGGGACTCCTGCACTGCTATGGGAAGGTCATCGGCAGCAATGGGCAAACTTCGAGTCAGCAGCACTTTGCGGTTTCAGCTCCTTGCGTCTATAGCAAATAGCAACACTGCGGTTCTCTGGTACCACTTAAGACTTTCCTCTCATCTGGGATCCAGCACTCTGAGGTGGCTCAGGCTTGGTCAGTCCTGCTTCCTGGGAGTCCGAAGGATCTTCCTGGAGCTCTGGTCCGGCTTAAAAGCAATGCACTCGATCTGGTGTTCCTCTCCCTGGCACTTCGTTACCAGCAGCAACAACAGCAGTGGAAGTACAGCCAGCTGCGAGGGGATGGCCAGACAAATTCACTTTAAGGTTGATTTGGTCCCACCCACCCAAGGAGAGAAGTAATCCTTGCAGGGCTTCTCTAGTGGAGGCAAATACGGAGTTGCAGCACAGCAGCAGGGCTTCACCCGGCTAACCAACGGTCCAGGAGTTGCAGCAGGTGTCTCTTCCAAGTTCTTCGGATTCCTTCGTCCAGTGGTCGACTCTGCCTTCCAAGCCAAAAAGCCTTGCCTTTTATGCAGGTTTCTGCCATTCATTCCAGCCTAGCTGTCAATCACACAGAAGGGTGCATTCCTGTAACCAAGGGGATTAAGCACAGGGAGTTTCGGGCACCTCCCTTGCTTCCTGCCCTTGCCAGACATACTGAAGCCAACGGGCGCTGCTTGTGCTATATATACCGACGATGACCTCGACCCTGGGATGGAGCCCTTGAGGGACATCGAGTCGACTGCATCGATGCACAGCACTCCCTGCCGAAACATTTATTTCCGAAGCAGCTGAAGCTGGAAGGATATCAAAAAATGAGGAATATGTGGGAGGAACATCCAGTCGAAAGAACGTTACCAGGGGTATTTAACTTGGTCATCTTTTGGAATTGAAGAAAGAAAAGACCCAACACTACTCCCGCATGACATTTGATCTGAACTTGAGCTGGTGCCCCAGTGAAAAAGATGAGGCAGAAAAAGATTGCCAAGACGCCAGTGATTTCGACATGGTTGGCCTCTGGATCTTCTGCTCCGAAGCTGAAGAAAGACCCATCTATTAAGCACTTGCCTCCGACATAATTGGTGCTGTCCTTAATGCCAATGGCACCATAGAAAGCTTTCGAGGACACTATTTCAGTGACCTCCAAAGCCAAAAGGCTCCATGTATAAACCAAGAGAAAAAGCAGCTCCAATTAAGGTTTTTGGGGATATATTTGAGGAGGAAGTGGAAGAATTTCTTTCAGAGCTACAGTTGACAAGATATTCCAAGACTGGGGTGGCCAGAAGAATTTTGTACAATCAGTCTTTGGATTCCCTTTTACAGCTACAAAAAGACCTACAAGAGAAAAGTAGGATTTACGCTTCCCCTGATACTGAAAATGTTGCTTGAACCTATTTATTGAACAAGAGTTCTGGCCCATTCAGTAAAGTGGACATCCTTAACTTGATAACCTCTTCAACTGGAAAGGTAGTTGTCGTACATGACATCACGTTCATCCGCACGTCTAAGGAGCCGTATGTTCTCGTCCTATCATTTATTTAGGGCACTGATACAGGTTTTGAAACCTGTCGTGGGGGGGGGAGGGGTGAGGTGGAAACCGGCTTCCTCACCAATTATAGACCAGGACCCAGCCCAAAAACATACTTGGTCCTGGAGATTCTCAATTCCTCACTATATGCCCTTAGCTGATAGGGTTGTCATCCAAGCGGCTACATTAGGCTCTAAATCTACAGCAGTCCCATCAATGCCAACTGACCGGGACTCTTAAAAGCTAGATTCTTGGGGATAGGAAAGTCTTTATGGCAGGTGCTCTGATCTATTTCTAGAATCTGGCCTGGTGAGCAGATTTTAGGAGGCCACCCTAGTTATAGTGAACGGGGAACTCTGAGAGGTTAGCCAATCAAGATGAACGTGCAGAGCAATCGGTTGTATGTGATATTTCTGCCTCTTCCCCCTTCCGACTCGCCAAGCCTGTCGGCCCCTGAGTGCTCTCGTGTGCAGCAGGGGTCTGACAGTTCGATTTAGAAAGACCGCTCTTAACGGTCACAGAGCGGTCTTTCAAAATAGGATTTTCTTTTTTTCCTCCAGAAAGTGAAAACTATTTTTTCACTTAATACTGAGCA
This sequence comes from Ambystoma mexicanum, assembly GCF_040938575.1. Taxonomy (NCBI): domain Eukaryota; kingdom Metazoa; phylum Chordata; class Amphibia; order Caudata; family Ambystomatidae; genus Ambystoma; species Ambystoma mexicanum. Next base: position 944,003,073 of record NC_090933.1, on the reverse strand, counting down.
TTCAAGACTATTCTCAGGAGAGTATGAGTTGGGTCAGGGGCCCTGAATGAGTCCCCACAATATAATACACAGTAATTAATTTTAGACAGATATGTATAAAATAACAAATATTTACACCTTTTTACGCACGCTAGAAAATTAAACTGGCAGGTTTTACTATCAAACAATACTGAATATTAAACAAACATATGTGCATTCATCATAGGTTTTTAAAATGCATTCAAATGACTTATTCACTGCAGGAGGTACGTAAAGGTGAAATCAAGTTAGAAGTGAATTTTCCTGATTTCTGCAGTCCAATCCCTAAAAAGAATGGGGTCTTGTGCCCAAAATTCACAGGTGCTGTGATGCTTCTCCCTAGAATGTAGTCTCTGTATTCTAATTTACGTATGTTGGTGATAGTTCAAAGAAGATATTCAACAAGGTTACTTAAGGTAAGTAATGAGTTCTTATCTGTAAGAGAATACTACCTACGTACGACCAAAAGGCAATGGAATGAAAGATTAGGATGCAAAGTGTCAAGTTTCCAATGTTCTATGGAGGACAAAGGGTTACAAATGCTTTTACTTTACTTTAAGTTCTGGGTGCAACGGCGGAACAGCAACGCTTCTGACAAAGTAGCCCACACGAGAGCTGGTCAGTCCACGGATTGTCCAAGTGCATTAATGAAAGCTCTGAATGGCTGGATCCTCCAAGGCATGGAAACTAGTTAGTCCCACTAGTCTAAGGACACCAGTCGTGGCCTTTGGACCAGTGAAGCCTTGGACTACCTGATCTCCGACGCAGGATGGGATGACAGGCCCCTTCGGGAGTCTTCTTCGGAAGAGAAAATCTTAGGTAGCGGTACAAGGTAAATGCTAATGTGCCCACTAGAAAGAATGCACAATGTTCAAAATAGATCTGCTGCCAACTGGATTGTCATTAGGCACATGTAGATGTAAACTAAATCACAAGTGTAAAACGCTAGGTGATGATAAAAAGTAATCCCCATTGCACTGCATTATAGGATGTTGTAAAAGGTAAAAGGGAAGCCATGTTTCCCTGTACTGATCGTCTGAAGGACTAATCGGTTTCCCTATAACAATGAGTAAATGGGAAGTGAAACTGAAGGCTTAACTCCCCTTAAAGGTTTAACAACAAAGCAGAAACATTGTGGGTCCATCGAAACTATGGAGGGGAAGTTGCCAAAAGAAGAATCTTTTCTAACAGCAGCTAGCTTTGGACTGAAAACTGCATGCTGGCAAGGTATGCACCTTCACTTTGGGAGATAGCAGATTCATTGTAGACAAACCTTCCTCCAGTCAAGCAAAAGTAATTTCAATAATTGGTGCAGGAAGGAAAAGCCTCTACCAGAGGTGTCTTGGAATCAGGGTTCAATACTACCGACCGCATCTGCACAGCAAAGGAAGTGAGAAGGCATTTGTGGATGCACACAGCCAATTTTACGCTGCATGCTCAATCAGAATTATTTGACATGCTTTTTGGTGGGTTGAGCCATTGTAGTTCAAAGGCAAATGAAAGCCTGCAAAAATTCAAGGAGTCCGAGTAGGCAGCTTGTTCTCTGGTACTATCCCTGTCCTATCCCACAGCTGCTTTTGGAACTGGGAGATATGGACCGTATCACTTTGTCGAGAAGCACAAGGATTCCACCGACAACAGCCTCTGGAAAAAGGGGGCTTTTTTGTTCCCATCATCCAGGGGAAGAGGAACTCAAAAGGCAAAAGGACTTCAGACTCCAAAGCCTCCTTGAATTGCTTATTACCACACCGCAAATCTCCAGTAGGAGGCAGGAATAGTTTTTTCATAGCGACATGGTATTTGATAACGTCAGACAGATGGGACCTACAGGTGATAGACCAGGGATACTAGCTGCCTTTCTTTGAACAACACAACCAACCCCTGCACCAAATTTACCTTTGCCTCCTTCGGAATCGCTCCTAGTACAAATCTAGTTCAGCTGCTGTTGAAGAGAGCGACAGACCTGTACCCAAAACACAGGAAGTGGGGAGAGGCTGGTACTCTCCCTACTTCCTAATTCCAAAGAAGGATGGTGGCACATTTTAGACCGGAGACGACTCCCTATCCACCCCAACCATCGGAAGTACCGTTGTTTTGTAGTGGGAAGTACTCAATACTCATTTAAAGGGCTCCCGTTCAGTCTCACTTCTGCCCGAAGGGTGGTTATGAAGGTTATGGTGAGGGCTGTGGCTCATCTACACAGGAAGTTTTCCATTACCTCAATGACTGGCTCCTGCCATCCAGATCAGAATAGGGTAACTTATGGCACCTTGTGCAATGTTCTTCAGTTTAGGTTTCTCCATTAACCTAAACACTCCTTTCTGATGCCCTCAAAACACATCGTTTTCAGTGGCTGTTTGGGATCCGAAGCGAGGCAAGCAGTTTCCATTACTATAGTGGCAAGCATTCAGACCACAGTAGTGCTCTTCCAACCAAAAGGGGGACTCCCAGCAAGGGTTTTCTTGTGGATGCTATGGCTCGTGACCAGTCTGTCCAGTACTTTGTTGCGTGAAGTGTCCTAGGGAACCATAGAACTACATCCACCACTACCACTATGTAAGCGCTCCTGTTTGTTACAATAGACTCGAAAAAGAATGCTGTCAGGGGGCAGGAGCGACTTAATGGATGTGCCCCTTTTCTAGGTTTTACTTCGGATCACTGACTCTGGAGCTGTGTTGGGCAAAAAAAGGTAGCATGTTAGGAACTATCTAACACCCTTACCCTGAACATGTAGGATCAACCGTAACAGAAGGGGATTCAATTACTTGATCTCCTAATTTGTTTGGCTTGAACCATTAGGAGTACAGCGTTCCTGTTCGTTTCACAGGAATACATCTTCATAGTCAGATGTAGTATTTGTTGCATTTGTAGAGTATCTAGATTCCAGAGGGGAACTCATAAACATGGTAAACGTAAATAATACTTTGCCCCTCCTCTCTTACTTGGCTAATTACCCAATGCTATCTCAATGACAAAACATTGTGGGCAGGATCCAGCACAAAAGCAGTTGCGAGACGCCACTATCGTTTCTTCCTCTGTCTTATTTCCGACTACGAGCAAAACGTAACAGATAGTAAGTCCATTCCCCGGCAGCCATTTTGCAGGGACACTAGTAGGTGTGTTCCTGGAATACCATGGAGTATTCCCAGTGTCCTTCTTTAATGAGTCTTGTGAAAGCAGTAAAGTGAATAGCAATGTATGTTGCTGTCCAAGTGTCTGAATACCTCTCATAAATTGCCATAGTTTGATGGATACCCAGTCACCCTTACCCACAAGGGGTTAGGATTCTTATGGTACTGTGGTATCGTCAGGTCTACGTCAGTTGCCAAAGCCTACCTGGAAACAAGGGCGCAGTTCGAGGACATATCCTCACATCATGGCGTCCTGCATCTTCATACTCCTAAAAGAAACACTGTGGATGTGGTCTCTGTAGTGGTCCCAATAATAAATGGATATGAGGGACGTTATGCAGGCCCCCCATAGTCTCACTGGACCTGCCTTAATGGGAATTCCTAACCGACTTCCTTTAAGGTCAGCAGGGCTCTCAAACTACTGTGGCCAGCTTACACCATGGTTAAGAGATGGAGAGCTCATCTACAGGATCTTTCAGTGAGCAGTCTGGGATGGTGCTGAGGCATTTCTAGACTTTGTCCTGGTGGACAGATTTCTGAGGCCTTCCTAGTTACAGTGAACAGGGGAACTCTGAGAGGTTAGCCAAAACCCAATCTAGATCGCTATGGAGAGCAGTCAATGCTATTCTCAGGAAAGGTGAGTGGGGTCAGGGGTCCACAATGAGTCCATGCAGTGAAGCACACAATCATTCATTTAGACCGGTAAGTACAAACATACAATATTTATTCTAGGCACAAAAACGCACTAGAAAACGAAACGAGCAGGTGATCATATTGCACAACACTCAATTATAAACCTGTATGCAGTCACCATAAATTGTAATATGCATGAATTTTAAAAATAGGGTACAGGATGCTGTAACATGGAACCAAGTCGCAAGAAATATGCCCTAGCTACAGAAGTCCAATCCCTATGAAGAGTGGGACCTTGTGTCACCATGCTTCTCCCGACATTGTATCGGAAGCTGGTAAAGTACTTGAGTTGGTGAAGATGTTCAAAAGAAGAGATGCAACAAAGTTACTGGTAAGTAAAGATGTTTTTTTTATCTTTCAGGCTCCACTACCCAGTTGCGACGACCAAAAAAGCAGTGGAGTGGAAGGATACAAAGAAACCTGTTCTTTGTTATCTTATAAAGGACAGGGGTAGACAAATGCTTTGCCTTTGCTTACCCCCTGACTCTGATGTTCCCAGAGCACTGGGGGTCACTGGATGTTGATTTTCCTGCCATTGGTTCCAGTGATAGGTTCCTAGGAGCTGTGGGTGCAAGGATTCTTCCGGTCTGGTCCAGGAGAAGAGTGCGACCCTTTGCAATGGAGAAATGCAGAAAGCACTGATTCAGTCCTCTTCCGGACACTTCACAAGACTGGCAAAGGCGACGTCCACCGCACACAGGTGACTGCAGGCATCCTTCCAGTCGCAGTTGAAGAAGACCTTCCAAAGCAGGATCCCTAGCTAGGAGGCTGAAATTCAGCAGGAAGGCGGCTTGAAACGCAAGATGGTGACAACTAAAGTGCTGGTTGCAGACGTGAAACAATGACTGTGCTAGCGAGGTATCCCGCTGGAGAGCTGGTCAGCCCACTGGGTGGTCCAGGGACACTTCGGAAATCTCAGTACGGCTGGATGCTCTAACAAGTCGTTGATCCCACCAATCCAGGGGGTGAAGCACTGCACAGGGCCTTCCGACATGAGGTAGTGCAACAGGGCATCACCGGGCTAGATGCAGGAAGGGATGCTGGCCATTTTTGGATCTTCAGCCTGTTTTTTTTTTCTACACAGGATTCCCCTTGTCCCTAGCCAAATTGTTTGAATGTAAATACAATCGAGGCCTATCTAGCACCCCTCTCCGCTTTCAAACATACACCCGAACAATGTTCTGATAGTTTTTTTTCAACGTTATCTTTTTTATTAAGTGTTAAAACAGTATAATATAAGAGCATTTCAGAGCAAAGCATAGGGAGGCAGACTAAACAAATGAGGAGCAGTAATGAGAACACACATGAGCACAGTACGTTTCAGGCTAGGGGGGTGGCGGGCAGGCATCCATAGTTTTACTAGCCGGCATAGTCTGCAGAGCGAAAGTGCATGTGTCTCCTAGGGCTCCGCCAGCCACCTGAGTGTTGGCGACTTGCGTGCCAATCCTGGACATCGGCTTGTGTAATCAAGAAAAAGGGAGACCAGGTACGCTGAAATTTACCGAAAGCTCCCAGCCGGGTGGCAGTAATCCACTCTGCTGCAGCGCTGTCCCAGTACTTTGCCCACCACAGTGAGGTTGCCGCACAGTCCAGGAATCTCCAAAGGCGGGCCAGAGATATCTTAGCTGCAGTGAGGATATGTGTGATCAGGTCGGCCATATGCCCGGTTAGGGGGAATGTTTCCTTGCCTTTGTCTCCCAAAAGAACTATTCCTGGGTCCCAGGGGATTGTGAAACCTGTGATCTGTTCCATTTGAAGCAAAACCTCCCGCCAGCACCTGATGGACAGAGCACACGACCACCACATGTGGAAGAATGTTCCCACAGACTTGCAGCTCCGCCGGCAGCGTGGCGGGATGGTTGGATCACTTTTATTCAGTATTTCCAGGGTAAGGTACCAACGGTAGTAGACCTTGATTGCTCTCTCCCTGTTTGTGATGCATCTGGAGCTTCTCTGTTTGCAGGTCCAGATGCGGTTCCAGTCCTCCCGTCTATCTCTCTGCCAAGGTCCCCTTCCCACTTCAGCAGATGTTTCTCCTTTACCAAGGGGTCCGACCTATCAAGGAGCTTGTAGGGGAGTGCCACCCTACCTTTGAGAACATCTGAGATTCATGTCTGTCCAAGTGCGTTGAGTTCTCTGCCCCCACGCGCTTTGGTTGCTGGTTGGGGCATCAATGCCTCAGCTGTGCATACCGGAACCTTTCCCCTTCATCAATGTGACTTTTTTCTTTACAATTTTCAAAGGTTAGGGGGATGCTGTTTTTGAAGTCTTTTGCCTGCAGTAGACCACCCTCTTTCCAACTACCAAACCTCAGTGGGTTTGGGCCCAGAGAAGTCTGGGTTATTCCAAACTGGGGTTAGGGAGCCCAGCGGCCCGCCGACTCCCCCTGCCCACCCCTCCTCTAGCTGAGAGTAGTCTTCTTGGTGGAAAATAGTGCTCCCCCGAATGCCACACTCCGAAGTTTGGTATGGTGGTCAAGAGGGACCAGGCACCACGCCTCCTATCTGTTTCCAACATGGGGCGCCACCACCCCTCCTGCCATGTGAATGCATGGGATAGCTGTGCTGCCAAGCAGTATCTAAAGATGTCTGGGACGCCAAGGCCCTGTTTGTGTGCTTCTTGGCATGACCCTCCTGGCAACCCAGGGCTTTTTCCTCCCCAGACTAATTTTATCATACCCCTTTGCAGAATCTCGAGGGCCTTACCAGGAATCTCTGCCGGCAACGAGAGACAGAAATACAGGAACCCGGGGATCAGGTTCATTTTAAGGGCTGCAACCCTCTCCAACCAAGATATTTCCTACTTATGCCAACGGCCCATGTCTTCTTCGAGTTCCCTGAACAATCGGGGAAAGTTGTCTTTATATATTTTATTCATGGAATTTGGGATGCAGACTCCCAGGTAGGGGATGCAGGACACCTTCCATGGAACCAGAACTTCCTTAGCTAGGGCGGTTCTGCACCTGTCTGAGATGTTGACCCCATGGCTGTGGCTTTGGAGTAATTAACTACAAAGCCAGAGACTGCCCCTGTTGCCACTTCCACACGTAGCTCCTTTAGGGACGTGCTTGGTTGGGTAAGGGAGAGAAGGACATTGTCTGCGTACAAGGAGAGTTTGTAGCTAGCCACCCCCACTCGCAGCCGCCTTATAGCTGGGTTAGAGCGCAGCTTGATGGCAAAAGGTTCCATCGCCAGGACGAATATTAGCAGCGAGAGGGGACAGCCTTTGCGAGTGCCTTGCAATATTATCTTCTGGGAACGATGCCCATTAATCCTTAAACAGGTGTGAGGGCATTGGTAGTTGGCTAAACCCATGCAATTTATGATATATAATTCCAATTTAGGAGGTCGAACGCTTTATGCGCATTCAACGAAACAATTGCTAGCTTGATACCTGTTCTCGAGGCACATTCAACTAGGTTGAGGATACGTCACACATTGTCGTGCTTGGTGCGCCCCAGAATGAAGCCAGTTTGGTTGGGATGGACCAGCTTTGGTATTACCTTTCCCAATCTGGCTGCCAATAGTTTGGTGAAAATGTTCCCATCATTGTTTATTAAGGCAGTAGGTCTATAAGAGCTGCAGAGCTCCGGGTTTTTCCCAGGCTTCGGGATCATCAGTTAGGGACTCCTCCATTGAGGGGGTTGACCTGGCCTGTGGTAAAAAAATGAGTTAAATAATGATGCGAAGTGTGGGGCTAGGATGTGGGAATAGGCTTTGTAAAAGTGAGCTGGAAAGCAATCTGGTCCCAGCCTGGTATGTTTCAGAGAGCCTATAGTCTTTGCCACCTCTGTGGAGACTGGGGCCTCTAAGAGGGCCAGCAGATCCTGAGCCGCTTAAATTGGGGGGGGGATGGAGGACAGGTAATCATCCTGCAGTGCCTCTGGTCCCAGTGACGACCTCTGTGATGGGCTGAAATGGCCTGTATTTTGTTGCTCTCTGAGAGAAGTGGCGCCCCACTATCATCTCTTAATTGGCGGATATAGTTACCAGTGTGCACTTTCCTCAACTTGAAGACGAGGAGCTTATTTGTTGTGTTGCTCTTTGCATAATAAAATAGTTTGGTGAACATGAGAGCTTTGGCTGACTTGTCGGCCAGGTGCATCTTGGGTTGTGTTTTCGCATTTTTGTGGTCTAACCAAGCTTGTCTTGAGCGGGATGACTTGTGTGAGATATCTAGGTCCCTCAGCTTTTCCCCTAACTTCATCTGTTGTAAGGTCAGCCGCCAGCGCTCTGCCGCTTTCACCATTAGCTCCTCCCTGACCACTGCCTTCATCGCGTCCAAGACAACTGCCAGTGGGGTCTCTTTTTAAAGCGTTTTCTCTGAAATAGGCTTTCAAGGTCTCTGCAATATCGCCTCTAATTACCGGGTCTTGTCAAAAAGAATCTTGTAGCTTCCACGTCCCGTGGCCCAGGCGCAGAAGGCAGAGGCCCGGATACGAGTGAGGACAGGGGCATGGTCTGAGATTACCCTAGGCATGATCGTGACCACTTGCAGGCATGGGTATAACTCGCCTGAGAAGAGGAGCAGGTCACTTCTCCACATGCGCTTATGAGCATGGGAATAAAACGAATAATCCATGGCACCTGGGTTGTATAGCCTCCAGGGGTCCACCACACCCAGTTCCCTGAGAAAGTGTGAAAACCCACTGCCTTGATGTAGTCTTCCCTGGTTGGGTTTAAGGGTGTGTCGTTATCTGGGTCTGGGACTAACTTAAAATCACTCCCAACTATGCACTTCCCCTCTGCCAAAGAAGTGATCTCTGGGGCAATGAAGTGGTGAAATGTAACTTTTGAGGAGTTCAGGCGTAGATGGAAAAAAGAGTAAGAGGTAAAACATGTAGGCGCCCTTTCACCATACTATAGCGGCCCAATGGGTGGTATCTCCTCGTTAAGCAGGATTGCCACCCACCTTTTCTTTAACCCCACTATGGCAAAGAAACCTTTTTTGAATCTGGGCCACCTAACCCTACATTCGTAGGCAGCTACTAAATGCGTCTCTTGTAAGCAGACAATGTCCACTTTCAGGTCCGACAGCCTTCGGGACACGGATTTGCGTTCACCTGGGAAATTGATGCCTTGTACGTTCCAGGTGACTAACACCAGCTCCCTTTCATCCACGTTTGTCATGTGCCCTAAATGGCTTAAACTCGCCCCCGCTCGCCTCTGCTTGGCCTGTGCTCGCGTCTCGCGACTCCACCCTCCACTCTGAGGGTCAACTTGTGTGTGTTGGTGGGCCCTGTGTGCTCCGGGCACCGCGCCCTCCATCCTGAACCCTCTGATGCCTCTCCATTCTAGCTAGGTTAAAATGCTCTTGAACGCTTGTTCCACGTCCCACCACACCTCCCCAACCACCCCCATTCAACTGAAACAAACTTGTGAGCAAACCTCATGGGAAACGCGGCTTCCATAGCCTTCACCCTGGCGACGGACGGCTGCTGTGCTGGGTTCACCCAAACCCTAGGTCAAGAGCCCATGTCGCCTGTACCATTCTCATGGGTTGAGGACTCTTGTACTGCTGGGCCAGGCCTCTACAAAGGACTGTGGTGTTTCCGCATCAACATAAGCTGATTCAAATCGCCTTAAGCGCAGTGACCCCAAACCCCTGGAGGGGTAATGATTCTAACAAAGCGGTGGAGGCATATGCTTCAGGTGGCTTGCTTTCTGTTGCTTCTCTGTGCTGGGCCATTGGGTTTTCTCTTCCTGCTGACTCAAGACCACGACCCCCATTGGTCCATCGGGAATCGGGCAGTCAGCGCAGCGACCTCTTCCTCCTGTTCATCGGCACCCTCCGGGCTCAAGAACTTCTCTGCTTCTTTCATTGATCGGATCCTCCACTGCTTCCACTCTGCTGCAAATTGTAGTTCTTTTGGGAAATTCCATTGATAAGTTATATTCCTTTCCCAGAGCCACTCGTTCATTGGCTTCAGGCACTTCCGTTTCAGCAGGGTGCAGGATGCCAGATCTTGACATAACACTATAGAAGCATCTCTAAAGAAGTATCTCTAAAGAGAAGACTGGGAGAGTTTCTGGCTTTCCTCATAATTTCTTCTTTGATTTTGTAGAAGTGAACCCTTGCCAGGACATGAGGGGGGAAGGACTGTGGTTGTCTCGGCTGGGCCTGATGCACCTTGTCCAGCTCTATGGGGGCTTTGTCGGGGAGAGGCAAGATTGAGCGCAAGAGGTCCCACACAAACTTCTCCAGGTCCGGCTCGGGGACCGAGGATGGGACTCCTCATAAGCGGATATTATTGCTGCACATTCGGTTTTGCTGTCTGCCTGCTTTATTTCTAGGGCCTCACACTGTGCCTCCAGTGCCGTCAGCCTGTCTGCTCCCTCGCCCACCTCAAAGTTTTGCTCACCTAGGGTTGCTTCCATGTCCGCTATTCTGCTTTCGGCCTCACCCACTCTTGTCCAGACCGATGATTTTTTTGCAGCAACAATTCGGTGCAGCTTTGGTACTCCCTGGTCATGGCAGAGAGCAGCTCCTGTAAGTCAGATTAGGTTACTGGTTGTGCCTGGGAGTCTCCCCCCTGAGTCCGGGTCCGCCACGGGGATCATGGCCCCAGCCCAATCACCTCTCTTGGCTTTGTCTGTCGCCCCCGCGGCCAGCAGGGTGGAAATGTCAGTTTGTTTGCCACTTTTGTTGGATTTGGCCATGCTAAACTCTTGCCTCCGCTTCGAGCCCTCTGGAAGCGAAGGTGCGGTCGTCACTTGTTCTCCGGGGCAGCACTGGTGGGTTACTGGTGCTGAATTTTTCTCTTGCAGGGCTGTAGGCAGCGCCGTTCGCAGGAGGAAGAGGCTTAATTGCTGTTGTATGTGGCTGGAAGTGCCTGAGGGGGCGTACCTCACTGATAGTGTGCCTGAGCTGGTGGCAAGTCCACAGGCCCCACCTCCACTACGCTGTGAGGTCCCCCGGACCACCTGATCACCTGGGCAGGGATGGGAGAGCTGCAGGAAAACCACATCCTGGCAGCTGTTGTCTCAATGTGGCGTCCCCTTCGACTTAGTGGGCCTCTGAGCCTCTCCAGGTTGCTGGGCTGTCCTTGTGTGGAATCCGCAGCCTCCCCGTTTTGGGACATTCCAAAGAAAGCCCAGGTCACCAGGGTGTTGAGGCCTGCCATTCATGTCCTCAGACGGGGCTCCGAGCCCCAGCCACAGATCCTATTTTGCTCCCCCGCTGGAGAGGCACAGCAGAGCCGTGCCGAATCTCAGCGTCGGTGGGCGCGGGTGCCCAAAACCAAGCCTCAGGGCTGGGCGGAACGTGCGTCGGCCCGTTCTGCATGGCTACTCCCCAGGAGTGCACAATCAGGCGGTCATTTGCATTCCCCGCCTTCACCAGGCACCGGCCCACGCCGCCATCATGAGGTTGCGGCCCTGCACCAGGGACTGGGCAGTTATCTCAGCGTGTGGTGCGCCCGACGCTCCCCAATTGCACAAGTCAGTGCACGGAGCCTTGCAACATGCATTCCCCAAAGATCGGGTGGAACCAGTTGCTAAAGGTGCTCTATAAGCGTCCGTCGCTGGCCTAGAACCAGGAGCCTTCAAGGAGCCAAACTACGTGCTCTGGCTCCAGGCCACACCCCCAAGGTTCAGATTTTAAGGTTCCCTTGGTGTGAAAGTACTCAAAATAATGTTTCTGCTTATCCTTTTCTTTTTTTCAGCATGGGACTAGAAATATGTTTGATGGCTCCTTTTCTGCCACTGCAATTGTTTTGTAAGGCTTCCCTTTTAAATGTTGTGATTTCTTTCGCTCTTACTTTAATTAGAAGGGGTTCCTTGATACAGGCTTTATCTAGCTTACCTATATTCTAACAGTTTAACATGGATACATTTGATTTAAGAGAACCATAATTCTTAACCAAAGTGGTATCAGAATTGACTTTCACAAATGTGCATTTATTAGTGTTTTTACCACCCCTCACCCTTTTTAAGGCTGATGAAAGTTGACATGTGTCAGACCCCTCGATCTCTAAAATTCAACTTATCGAGAGTACACAATTTTAGGGAGACCAACTCTTGAACGCCACATTGGTCCTTAAAAAGTGAAGGCTGAGTCGAAGAGAACCATTTCCCAATGGATAGTAACAACATACCTGAAGCCATTGGAGTTCGCTTGATGAGAGATGTGAGAGCGATATCTTATCTACAGAGCTATTCTCCTCCCCGGACGACAAGCCCCCTTAGGCGCCCTACATCATATGAACTGCAAAGAACACTGAAACCATACACCTTAACAAACTAAGAGGCTGCGGTATGCAGATTGCTCCCTACACATGAACCAATTATGTAATGAACCGGTGAAGAAGACCCTGTGAGCAAGTTAGAGGGAAGTTGGGTTAGGGAGGTGTGAGAGGGGGATTGGGGAGGGAGGATGGGGTGGAAGTTTTGGGACAAGCTGACACAAACTGTGAAATACTGTACGAAGCACATTTGTCATGTTATGTTGAAAACCAATCAAATACATTTAAAAAAGACCACGTGCAGACTTCAGAAGACCACCCTAGACATGATACAGACAAGAGCAGCGATGGCCACTGCCAAGAAATGAAGTAAGTCGTGGAAACAAAAAAGCTGGTCCTGCAAAGTCGCATCTTTGTGCTGGGAAACTGCAACTGCAGGGAGAGGCAGCATGTTTCACAAGTCTTGTGTCTGCAGTCTCAAGTCCAAACCTGAGTGGTCAACTGATGAAGCAACGGTAGTCAATGAGGAAGATGGTCAACCCACAGGATGGTTCCTATGATGGCGTCCAAGGGTAGGATCCTTAAGCTGGGGTCGGTATCCAGGCATTGCTTCGAATACATAGTTTCGAATGTAAAAGTATTGAAATAAAATGCATTTTTTTGGTAGGTAAAGGTTGTTTTTTTGTTTTTTACTATAATGGGTTTTAAGGGGTAATAAAACAGGGGTTGGGCCCCCCCATACATTTTCTTTTTTTAAATGCATTTTTTCGATGCATTTTTTTCCAATACTTTTGCATTCAAAATTTTTCATTCGATGCAATCACTAGGAACCCTGGGGTCGAGACTGGTTGTTCCCACCGCTCCAGGGCTCTAAGCATTTACAAAGGCAATTTGGAGATCAGCATAGGAGCAGGGCTACACCGGGACAGTTAAAGACGACGCTGTCTGACTGCAATGATGAGTCTCAGATTTTTAGCAAGATGCTCCACTTCGAAGGGGTCTTGGCTCAAACGAGAATTTGAAGAATGGCTGCAGAAAGTACTCCTGTTATTCAGAGGAGCTGGAATTACCCCTAAGCCCACCAATGGTAGGATCTGCACCATTTAAACAACTGCCAGGGGCTGTCCAATGATGGACACCCTCTGCCACCACATCTGCTTAGCAAGACACAACTGACATGGCTGTGGACAGGGGCCAGACAGTCCTAACCTCCATACCTGGCCACAGACACCGCCGTTTTGCCCGTTAAAGCTGAAGCTTTCCCTGGGAAAGGGTTTGCCATTTATGGCAAATATGCCACTTTAAGGGCAGGAAAAAGGCCAAAATACAATATGGCCAAAATATAGGTGCACATTTTGTGACACAGCCATTTTAGAGAATATGGTATACTAAAAGACATGAAGCAGTAACATGCAAAAGTGCATGTGAGAATAAAATAAAATCGTCTGAAAATATCGACTGCCACTAGCCTTAGACACATCATGCAATTAACCAAAATCAAGTTCTAGGGACACAAAGTATCCCTATCGCATCTCACTGGAAGTGAATGGTGCTGTTTAAAACAGACATAATTTCACAATGGTGAACTGCGTTGTTGCACCGATAGTCATAGGTAACAAAACAGATGAGCTTAACAAGGCAAGTGAAATAAAAAGGCTTTGTTTCCCTCAGTCAGGACAGGTACAACACATAAAAAGGTTGGGGTGGTGGTAATTTAAATGTATATCTTTGGGGGGTAAGAGGGAAGCAGCAAAAAGAAACTCTTTCCCAACAATGACTGGGAGAAGTTGTGGGACAAGAGGATAGAGTCCTAAGGAGATGTTGTAGTGTGGAATAGTGGGATGAGGGGGTGTATTGAGGGATAGTGGGAGGGGGTAGAGCAGAGATAGGTGGGCAGAGGTTGTTGTAGGTGCAGAATAGAGGGCGTAGTGTAGTATGGGCATGGAGAAAAATTACTAGTAAATAAAGTGGAGGGTAAAAGTATGGAGAGGGGAACGAAAACATGGGATTGACAGGAGAAGGGAGGGAAAGAGACACAACGGAGCTAAGTGGAACCTGGGTGTTAGGTTGAATTCTCAGAAATGTGCAAATGCCCTCTACCTTCGAGACCCCCAGCAACGTTGCTGGATTTTGAGGACTTGATTTGTTTAACCTGGAGAGAGCGAGACTTTCCCACTCCCACGTGTATTTTAATGTGATTTTGTACTCTTTCTTTTGGTTGTGGAGTCTGACAAACTCCATAGACATCATCTCTTACATAGTGTCACACAGCACCTTCAGTGCAGTGACACAGGGAAGTTTTTCAGATTTCCCAAAGGTTTAAATACCTTCTCTTGGATGAACTACTATTTCTGATGTTTGTTAATCTGCTTAGAATCACATGCTGTGCATAGCCAGACATCCAGCGATCACTGCGGAATATTGCATTTTGTTTTTCGTAGTCGAAAAGGGGACGTCGACAAGGCGTGTCTGAAACACTATCCCTATAGTGACGTGCAGTGTACCCACAATCCCTCACGCGTCGAGGTCCCTCAGATTGTTTTTTTCCGCCCAGTTATTTGTCGCCTTTACGCGGAACTCCTCGAGAGAAATTGCAAGAACATTTACTCAACCCTTTGGTCGTTATTTAACATTATACATTAGAACCCTCCTTCGATGACGTAGCGGAGAAGCTGTTTCACTGCCGAATACGAACTCGACGGCGGTGAATTCGACGGAGGAGGTCCTTTCGGCGCTGCCGAACTCGTGGCCTGGCCTCGCCGGTCTAAGACAGTAGGGAGAGTGGGGTCGTGGGACATTTCTTGTTCTTTCTGAGAATGCCTTTCTCTTTACCCTCCCTTTCCTTCGGAGTCGTCGTCACGTCTAACTGTATCCTCAGCTATAGAGAGGACTCCCTTTAGATTTTGCCTGCGCTGCAAGGGCAAATTCACTTGGAAAGACCAGCACAAACGGTGTAACCGTTGCTTGCCCCTTGCCCCTTGACCACAAAGAGGACGGCTTTGCGGCCTTTAAGCTTCTTAAGCCTAAGACTTTAAAGGACCGCAGGGTCAAAAGGTGGGCAGCCTATGCTATGTCTAGGTCTGATTCCTCACCCGCTGCCGCCGTCGAGTGTGACGAGGATAGTGATAACCCGATCTCCGCGTCGGAGGTCGTACACCCCTCTAGGGAGCATTCCCGCTCCTCGTCGTCTGTCCCCGGCCCCGACAAGCTCGGCTCACGCCCTGCTTATGGGGATGAACACCCCGGTGACACAAACACACAATCCACGGCACATCGTCGAAGACAGCCCTAGCACCAACGGAGACGCCGGGCCTACCGGCGACTTCCACCGTCCGTAAGGGTCGCAAGCCCTCACCGCCACCGCAGCCGCGACTAGCGACTGGGCTACCTACAGACAAGGGCGCTACCACCAAAATCTCAGGAGACGTGCCTCGCAAGAGCGCTATCGTCGCCGAAAAGGACTCTGCACCGCCCAGTACGACGCCAGACGGACCCTCGACGGAGAAACTAATTGTCGAGAGCTTGGCGCGTATAGTTTCCAAAGACGGCCAGAAACGGACGGCGAGTGCAAGCCGAAAACCGATCACAGGGCCAGTGAAGCACCGAGGATGCCGGAAAAAAGGCAGGGATCTCTCCCACCGTCGAAAGAAGGCCCTAGCCTGTGAGAAGGTTTCTCAGAAGGCGAAGGGATCTTATCCTCGACGTTATGGGACAGACCTAGATGGATGGAGGCAGAGGGACCTCCTTTTTCGCCTCCAGACAGTTCTGGTTTACCATACTGCACTGTTGAGAGATTCCAGTCATGCATGGACAAACTGGACAGATTTATGTCCACTCCTGAAAATAGGACACCTAAGAGACCAAGGGAGGCGCTTCAGGAGGACCCTACGGCTAAATATCCCAGATTATTTAACCCCCTCCAAGAGGACATGAATACTGATCTCACTAAGGGAAGACCTTCACTTCCAGGAAGATGAGGAGTTCTGAAATAGCGAAGACCAACAAAACCTAGCAACAGAAGGTTTTGAGGAGAACACTGACATGGGTTGGGGGGGGGAGGGGCTTCGAGGAAGACCCAGATGAAGGTGGCTCACAGCCCTGGCAGTCACCAACCGAGTCTACAGACCCTGACATCTTAAACCTTCCCTCTCCTCAGACCACACCGGTCAGGAATCCATCTCCAATAGATGATCAACCCACCTTCAATGCGCTTCTTGGAAAGGCTGCAGTGCATTTCGAGATTGAGACTGGTTAAGTTATCCCTGATATTGATTTTGTGGAAAAGATCATTAAAGAAAAACCTCCCACCAGCCAAACCATTCCCCTCCCCTCCTCGCCTCAGTTAAGAGACGGATTACTCCATCGCTGCCCACACCTGCACTGGTAAGGGGAGTCAATCCCAGAATTGAAAAATTGTTTACTCCCTCTGTCAGACCCATTATACATTAGGGGTCACTCAATTCCGGACTCGTTGGTGGTTACTACCACAAGGAAAAGAGCGGGGGTTCCGCTGTCAACCAGCGAAGCACCCCCAGACAAGGAAGGAAAAAAGCTCTATGCCCCGGGGAAGAGAATTACAACCTCGGCAGCTTTTTCAACCAGGATTGCCAAGAATAATACACTACTGGCAAGTTATGCTGATGCCCAATGGGGAAAATTACAGCAAGACCTGGAGGAAGTTCCTGAGCCCTTAAGAACTCGCTTATTGGCCACAGTAACAGAAGGAACTCCGGTTAATCGGAGCATCATTAAAAACACTCTTGATGCTGCAGAAACGGCTGGCCGTTCCTTAGTACAGGGAATTCTTCTGAAGCGTCATGTCTGGCTCCGCAATTCCGGTTTTAAGCCAGAAACACAGGTGTCGCTCATTAACAAACCAATAGAGGAGTCTAACCTCTTTGGGAAGGCAGTGGACGACGCACTGGAGACTGCAAAGAAAGTTTTTGACACTCTCAAAACCTTAGACCAAATCTCAAGGCCTCTCAATAGGTGAGGATTTGGCAACAGACGCTTTTTTCGAGGGCAACGCCAACAAAAGTACACTTCAGGCAACTGGTCCTCTACTCAGGGAACCAGTGGCCAGTACACGCAAAGAGGACAGCGCCGTCGTAAGGGCAGAGGTCGGGGCCCCACTCCCAGAGGCTCCCCGGCTACCAACACCAAACGACCCAAAGATCCTAGTTCCCTCGCATGCATCACCGGTCGGGGGATGGTTAACATCTTTCCTACCAGCATGGGAGGGAATAACATCAGACCGATGGTTATCAACTATAGCCCACGGGTACTGTATAGAATTCAGTCGGTCCCCCAATTACAGACCCCCAAGGGGACGACGCCTGTCATCGGAACACCTCGCCATTCTTCTTCAAGAAGTGGAACTACCGCTACTAAAAGGAGCAATAGAGGTCGTGCCTCTATCACAGGTAACGGAAGGTATTTATTCAGTGTACTTCCTTGTACCCAAAAGGACTTAACCATGCACCCTGTACTAGATCTGCACCCAGCGAACAAATTTGTCAAACCTCAAAAATTTCGCATGGTGACCCTACAGGAAGTAATCCCCCTACTTTCGCAGGGAGATTACATGACAACACTGGACATGAAAGATGCATACTTTCATATTTTAATGTTGCCAGCGCACAGAAAATACCTCAGGTTCATGATAGAGGGCAAACACTACCAGTTCAGAGTGCTACCCTTCGGCATAGCGTCAGCGCCGAGGGTATTCATGAAAGTACTGGCAGTGGCAGTGGGCCCACCTGCGCAGGTTGTCCATCCCAGTATACCCTTACCTCGACGATTGGCTCATAACAGGGGATTCTTACGAAACATGCTTCTCAAATACCCAAAAGACTTTAGACCTTTTGTTCCAACTGGGCTTCTCCATCAACGAGAAGAAGTCCAGCCTAGAGCCCAGCCAGATCAAACAATTCCTAGGGGCTCTAATTCGAACAAAGGACGGCCTCGTCTTCCCCTCCAACGAGAGGGTCCAAAATATGCTGTTTCAGATCCCTCAATATGTGGCCAGTCGAGAGGTGACGGTGCGCAAAGCAATGCGTTTGCTAGGAATGATGGCATCATGTATATGTATTTGGTACCTCACGTGCGACTGCGCCCAATGCAAGAGTGGCTCAACCGCCAGTGGTGTCAGGCCAGCGGACAATGGGACGATCTAGTGGTGGTCTTGCAGGCCTTGGCTCTCTCGCTATGCTGGTGGTCGAAGGAAAACCTTGTAATAGAGAAACCATTCACCACCCCCGCAGTTGAGGCCACTCTTACCACAGACGCATCCCTCACAGGATGGGGGGCTCACCTATCCCATCAGAATGCACACGGAGTTTGGACTCTGAGCGTAGCGTCCAAGCACATAAACTTGCAGGAACTGTTAGCGGTCTTCAAAGCACTGAAGGCTTTTCAGGCACACCTGCAAGGGCAGACAGTGATGGTCCTCACAGACAGCACCACAGCCATGTACTATCTGAACAAGCAAGGGGGCACTCACTCTCCAGGACTGTCCAAGCTGTCCCAGAACATCTGAAAGTGGGCTCTCAAACACATGTTCCTGTTGTCACAACATGTACTAGGGGAACTCAATCTGCTAGCAGACGAACTCAGCAGAGACTTTCCTCTGCCCGCAGAGTACGAATGGCGGTTACAAGAAGACATCGGCTTCGACGTCTTCACACAATGGGGATTCCCAGAAATAGATATGTTCGCAACTCTGGAGAACTCCCAATGCCAAAATTACGCCTCCAGGTACCCCCAGAACCAATTCATGGGGAACGGTCTATTGATACCATGGTCAGGGAAATTTGTTTACGCTTTCCCCCCCCCCCCCCCCCCCCCGACTCCCCTTCTCAACAAAATAGTGCACAAGATGCACCAGGAACCAGTTACCATGACACTAGTGGCCCCTATGTGGGCCCGGCAGCCATGGTTCTCTCACTTGATGGAAATGTCTCTATCTCCTCCAGTGAAACTTCCCTGCCCATGCAACATGCTGTCACAGGACAAGGGCAGAACACCACACCCATGCCCACAAACCCTGGACTTGGCAGCCTGGCTCCTGAGGTCATAGAATTTGGACATTTACAACTCCCTCAAAGATGCATGGACATCCTTAAGGAGGCTAGAAAACCTAACACTCGTTACTGCTATTCCAGCAAATGGAAAAGATTCATCATCTGGTGTAGAGATAAGGACATCAACCCAGTTGACTGCTCTCCCACACAGATTGTTCTTTACCTGACTCACTTATTAGACTCAGGTCTGGTCTTTAATTCCATTAAAGTTCATCTAGCTGCACTTTCCGCATACATCACTTCTCAACACAAATTGTCATGGTTGAAAGTCCCAGTTATTAAGGCCTTCATGGAGGGAGTAAAGAGAATACACCCTCCTATAGCTAACCCAGCTCCCGGATGGGACCTAAATGTGGTACTTACCAGGCTTATGGGCTCTCCCTTTTAACCCATGCAGAAAGCATCCCATAAGAAAATCACTCTTAAAAGTGCTTTCTTAATAGCTATACCCGCCATTAGGAGAGTGAGTGAACTACAGGCGCTCTCTATACTAGACCCCTTTGTAACAGTTCACAAAGATAAGGTGGTTCTACGCACACATCCTAGGTTTGCACCAAAATTCATTTCTAAATTCCATGTCAACCAATCAATAGACCCCTATTCTTTCAAAACCCTTCAAGTTTGGGAGAAAAGAGCCTACATAGACTAGATGTACGCAGGGCTGTCATGTTTTACATGGAAAGAACTAGACCTCTGAGAAAGACTGATCAGTTCTTTGTCTCGGTGGCAGCAGGAAGAGAAGGAGATGCAGTTTCAAAGTCCACTATATCTAGATGGATTGTACAATGCATCACTCTGTTAAACTCTTGCTAAGAGAGAACTACCCTTCAAGCCAAGAGCACACTCTACTCGAAATACTGGGGCTTCCATAGCATTCATTGCAAATGTCCCTCTGGAGTCCATTTGCAAAGCGGCAACCTGGAGTTCTGTACACACCTTTACAAAACACTACTGTCTAGATGCCCACTCTAGATCTGATTCCCAGGTGGGGCAAGCAGTGTTAAGACATCTTCTTTCTACTGCTCCTTCTCACAACCCACCTCCAACTCCGGGTACTGCTTGCTAGTCTATGCACAGCATGTGATTCTAAGCAGATTAACAAACATCAGAAGACAATGCATTACTTACCGTAGAAGCATTTCTGATGGTTGTATCTGCTTAGATTCACATGCGCCCACCCTTCCTCCCTGCTCGGATGGAAGGAACATAGCCATCCTTACCTTTCTTTGTCTTTTCTATACTCACTCACACCTGTTAGACTCCCTCAGGGCAGAAAAAATACAGCGGGTCCTCGACGCGTGAGGTATTGTGGGTACACTACGTCACTATAGGGATAGTGTTTCAGACATGCATTGTCGACGTCCCATTTTCGACTACGAAAAACAAAATGCAATACTCCGCAGTGACCTGGATGTCGGACTATGCACAGCATGTGAATCTAAGCAGGTACAACCATCGGAAATGTTTTATGGTAATTAATGCATTGTCTTCCTAGAGCAGTAAAGTGAAATGGACTTTACTTAGATTTTGTAACTTTCTAGACCCAGCACACACGTATCTTACAATCTGGTGCTGGAGGGGTTACTTAATACCTTTGTCTAGCTTCTCAGCTAACACTTTTATGTTAGCCTTTCCTCGATGAATGGCTGGCGGCAGTGGTTTACTTTTGACTACCATTATGGGATTTTATCGCAGGCTGCGTTCGCAGCCACGGTAAAGCACCCAGGGGTGCCATTTTTGTCAAAATGGCCCCGGGCCTTTTTTTTTTTGTCATTTCTTTGTGGAAAGGTCATTCTTGAGATTTACTCTGCGCGCCAAACCAGGTTTGGTCCCTTTGCTCATTTTGCCTTTGGTGGGATTCACGAGTAAAGCCCGCCTCTGACTCCAGGGTGTCTGGCAGGGGAAGGAAGCAAGGGAGGTGCCTGACACTCCCTGTGCTTAGTCTCCTGAGAGACAGCAATGCATTCTTAAGTGATTGGCCGGCTGGCTGGCTGACAACAATAGACACCCTCCTGGGTGACTGAGAGCTAGGCTGGAATGAATGGGAGCAAGCTGCATTAAAGGCGAGGCTTTTTGACTTGGAAGGCAGAGTCAACCACTGGAAGAAGGAATCCGAAGGCCTTGAAGAGGACGCCTGCTGCAACTCCTGGACAGTTGGTTTGCCCGGTGAAGCACTGCTGCTGTCCTGAAACGCCAAAAATCGTATCAACAGAAAAGCCCCTGCAAGGACGACTTCTCCCTTATGAGTTGGTGGGACCAATCGACTCCAAGTAAGCCACCTGGACATCCTCTCAAAGCTGGTTGAGTTTCCACTGCAGTCGCTGCAGGAACCAGATAGCCAAGCAGAGGA
This sequence comes from Ambystoma mexicanum, assembly GCF_040938575.1. Classification (NCBI taxonomy): domain Eukaryota; kingdom Metazoa; phylum Chordata; class Amphibia; order Caudata; family Ambystomatidae; genus Ambystoma; species Ambystoma mexicanum. Next base: position 943,981,617 of record NC_090933.1, on the reverse strand, counting down.
ACACTAGATTGTGTGCGTTGCTTTTAAGCTGACCAAGAGCTCCAGGAAGATCCTCCGGACTCCCAGGAAACAGGACTGACCGAGCCTGAGCCCACTCAACAGAGTGCGGGACCCCAGATGCAAGGATACCCCTCCCAACAGCCAGCAACCGCGGTGTTGCTATTTGCGGTAGACACGAGGAGCTGAAACACTGAAGTGCTACTTGTTTGAAGATTGCCGTTTGCGAGCAGTGACCGTCCCATTGCAGTGCAGGAGTCCCCAGAAGTCCTCCCTCTTGTCCCCACAACTGAGGCCCAGGAACAGTGAGATCTGCAGATCTGCACCAGAACAGAAGTCATCTGCTGAACTTTTTCTTCAACCTAAAGGTTCTGTACAGTCTAAGAAGTTACCTCTTGTTGTGTGGCCGCTTGTCCTCGTTGGAGGCTTGCTTGGTTGCATGTGTAGAGTTGCTATCAGCTTCTTTACCTCACAAGCCTAATCGGCTTGTGGCCCTACTTTGATTTTCTTCTATTCTACCAAGACTTTTTAAATATTGGAAAAGACTTTCTACTTAGCTGCAAGAAGTGCTTCAGTTCACCTTTTTCTGCGAACTTAACATTATCTGGCCTGGCTCCCTGAATGACTCTTCTCTCTTGTGTTTTGCCTTCCTTCAGGGAAAGGGTTAACTGACTTTGTTTATTATTTATACAGCGCTACACACCCTAGAGTATCTGGGCATTATGCAAGACATCTTAGGATACATAAATACATACGAAGGAAAATGAACACAGAGTAGCATGTAGACCAGTAATAGAAGCAATGTAACAACATCATAGTATAGTGTAGTGGCAACAGGAACAGGAAACTAAGCGTTCATGGATACATATGTCAAAGAGAGGTTATGCAGACAGGCCAATAACAGGTTAGTGTAATCTAGTTTCTGAACATCTAGTTTATAGACTCAAGCGATGTATGTGTTGTCCTTGGTCAGTAGCCAATTTTTAGTGTTAGACCTGAATCCGTATAGGTAAGAGTCAGTGTGCAAGTTCAGTGGGAGGGCATTCCATGCAAGGGCTGCTTGAACCGGGAAGCTAGTACCTCCAGCTCTTTTTAGGTTTAAAGCGTTGCGAGATAATGCAGAAGGCGTTGGCTGATCTCGTAGGTCTGGAAGAGGTTTTTAGCACAATTTTGTCCATTAGGTATTTGGGGGCAGCATTGTGCAGGCATTTATGGGAAATAGAAACAAGTTTAAAGTAGATTCTATCATGAATAGAAGGCCATTTATGATGCCTTCTTGTTGCGGATATGTGGTCTTTTCTTGGGATACTCAAAGCAGTTCTTAGAGCATTATTTTGCAGGGTTTGGAGTTTAGTATTTGTTTATTTTCATCCGCATAAAGGGCTTTGCAGTAATCTAGTTTGGACAGGATTAGTGCTTGTGCCAAGAACATGCGGCTGTTGGTGGAGAGAGAGTTTTTACATGCATTAATCAGTTTGCAAGTATAAGCCGTAGCTGTAGCAGTGGCGTTGGCTTGTTTCTTGAGGTTTAAGGCCGAGTCAGGATAGAAGCCTAAGGTTTTAGTTTCCTTGGCTGTAGTGATTAGGATACCGTATATATTGAACGACGTGTATTTAGGGCAGAGTTTTTTAGATAGATGGGGGCATCTACAATGAGAATTTCAGTCTTGTCATTCAGGCACAAGCTATGGGTGGCCATCCATGCCTGAATGACGAGGTAGATTTTGTTCATTAGGTCATTATCCATGTCGTAGTTGCCAGATAGTGGGATTAGTGTCTGGGTGTCATTTGTATAGTTAGTGTAGATGACACCCAAACGGTCCAAGATGTCGAATAGGGGTTTTGTAAACACATTGGATAGTGTAGGGGAGACGCAGGAGCCTTGAGGAACTCCTCTGGTGATCGGGATTGGGTCAGCTGCGTCTGAGGGAGAGAATACTCTCATTCTGTTATTTCTCCAGCATGGGGTCTGGCATGGATTCACATGCTCATGAATATTCCCCGTCAGGTCGGGAATCCTCGGTATAGAAAAAAATCAGTATCAGTTTAGTTTCTGATCTGTCTTTCTTAGTAGTAACCAATCACTGGTCTCTGGGTCATACTACCCCCAGCCAATGACTGCGCTCTCCCTAAGCCCCTCCTCCGGCAGCCATCCTCAGATTTTTACTGCACGTTCAAGTGTTGGGAGTCCTCGTGCTGTAGCTCTCGAGCTTTTTCTGCGTTTTCGCGCTTTTTCAGGAGATTTCTCATTTTTCGGTTAGAGCCTCAAGCTCCACCGTTTCTACATCCGATCAGCGGGGATCCGTTTCAGAGTTTTCTACGCCCCTCAAGGGTGAAGATTTCGTCGAGTTACGCTTTTGGAGGATTGCAAAAGTTCCGAGGCCTACCCCGGACATGGCCCAGGAGAAAGGAAGCTCGACGCCCGGGAAGCTGTTCAGGACCTGCCCTGGATGCCAGCTTCAGAATGTTTTCAAGGAAGACGAGCATTCGTTATGCCTCTACTGTCTCCATGAGGACAAGACGCACAAGGAGAAGGACTGTGCGTTTTGTGGGAGCATGTCGGAGCAGACCATGAAGGATCGCCACCTCCATCTCACCAACTGGCTGGAAGGGAAGAGCCCGTCAGGCGAGAAGAAGAAAAAGAAGTCTGAGCTGTCTTCTAAGTCCTGTGAGGGTGCCCCGGCGACGGGGGCCCAACAAAAGGCTAAGCACCGCGAGTCCGCGGGCACCGGGAGCGCCGAACGGTCGGGCGCCTTGGCTGCCAGGCAGGATGCATTCTCCCCGGCACCATCAACCACGAGCCAATGCTCTGGCTCGGGTAAGAGGAAGTCCGAGAACCCGGTGAAGCTTCTGGAGAGGCCCCGGTCGATCTCGAAGATTCTGGCAGCGGGGGAGCGAGGCTCGGACCCTCCCCCCAAGGTGAAGGCCCCAGGCGTCCAGAAGGTGACGATGGCCTTAATTCACCCAGCTAAGACCTCGATTGAGGATGTCGCCGCGGCCCTGGCTCAGCCTGTGGAGGCTACACCAGTGGAGGCGCCCTCAGGACCCAGAGTCTCCCTGCCACCGCGGAGGGAATCGTCTTTCAGGCCCAGTGAGAAGACCCCCACGAAGTCCTCGTTGGAAAAGGTGGGGGAAACACGACCTGTGAAGAAGAGCTCATCGAAGTCGTGGAAGAGGCCCAGCCCCTCGGGAGGGATCCCGACGAGGGCGACGACGAGAGCGACAGTGTCGCCGACAAGGCTCCTCAAGAGCCCTCGCGCCCGTCGTTTCCGGCGCCGCAGGACACCTCGGCGGCCATTTTGTAAGCGACTCAGTCCTTATGCTCGGAGATAAGGACAAGGTTGCCCCTTCCCCCTACGGAGGTACCTGAGCCAGACCCGACGGGGGAACCAGAGCCGGGACCTTTGGAGAGTCCACCGCATAAGAGGAGGACGACGCATCCTACGCCACCTCTGCGGCCTGCTCTGCCTTCCCCCGGTCTACTACCCATGGGGATGATACAGGCACGGACACGGCTACGACAGGTACAGATGACGACGGAGGCGAAGACGGGACGTGTCCCCCGTCGTCCCCTGCTCGGGCGTCCCTGCCCGACGAGATTGGATCCTTTCATGCCATGATTTCCAGGGCATCCGAGCTTTTTCAGCTCTGCCCAGAAGAAAAGAAGAAAGAAGGGTTCCTTTACCAACGGCGCGAGGCTAAAAGGAAGACGGTCCTCGCCGTACCGCTTCTTCATGACATCTGGGATGAGGGGCTCGCCCTCCTCAAGAACCCTGCCACGGCGCTGGCAAAGAGGGACCGGTACGAGAAGAAGTACCGGGTCCCCGACGCTGCCCCCTTGTGCCTTCGGGCACAACCTACCCTGGATTCAGTCGTCTCGGCGGCAGCAAAGAAGAAAGCTGGGGGGGCATCGGCCTCGACATCAACTTCCCCGCCGGACGGCGAGGGCAGGAAGTTGGACACGATGGGACGACGGATCATCTCATCCGCAGCGACGACTATTAAGGCGGCCACCGCCCTGGCTATCGTAGCCCGCTACGACGGAGTTGTGGTTCAAAATCGCCCCTCTGTTAGACTTCCTTCCGGACGCCAAAAGGGCTGAGTCCCTTGAAATCCTACTGGAGGGGGAGATTGCTTCGGACCACGCCATCACGGTGGCAACGGACATCGCCGACACCGGTTTCCGTCAGTTGGGCAACAGCGTTTGCTTGAGACGACGAGGATGGCTCAAGGCCACGGATTTCCGCCAGGACGTACAAACCAAGGTTTTGGACATGCCCTTCGATGGGAACAACCTGTTTGGGAAGGTGGTTGATGAGTCCCTTCAGGCCATCAAGACAGACAGACTGCACGGGCACTGGGAGTGCTCCAACAACGACGTCCGTCCTTTCGGAGCTCCGGAGGCAGACAAGGTGCCTCCAAGGGATCCGGCAGTGGCTCCTCCACTTAACGCCAAGCGGCAAGATCTTCTTCCCAGGAAGCCTACAGGGTACGCGGCAAGTTAGGTGGTGCCCGTCGTCGTCAATGAGTTCAAGGAGGCAAGGCGGCCTCCAAACAAGATTGAACCGACCGTGGGGTCGGGCCCCCGCCGAAGCACCCCGGTGGGAGGCCTGCTGCCGAGATTCGTCAGCGTGTGGGAGTCCATCTCCACCGACCGTTGGGTACTGGACGCCCTGGCCCAAGGGCACGCCCTCGAGTTTCAGAAGAAGTGCCCTTGGATTCCACCCGTGGCCAGGAAGGAAAATCATGTCCCTCAACTACTGTTGGAAGTAAGGGCGATGCTCAAGAAGGGTGCCATCGAGCTCGTCCCAAAGAGGCTTGGGGGCTCCGGAGTTTACTCAAGGTACTTCCTTGTAAAAAAAGAAGACAGGAGGATGGCGCCCCATCCTGGACCTACGACGACTGAGCAAGTACATCAAGGCACAGAAGTTCTGTATGGTCACCCTCCAGCATGTGCTGGGACAGCTGGAGGTGGGCGATTTCCTGTCGTCGTTGGACTTGGAGGATGCCTACTTCCACATCCCCATTCTAAAAAGACACCGAAAGTTCCTCAGGTTCGTGGTCCAAGGGCGGCACTACCAGTTCAAGGCCCTCCCGTTCGGATTGAAGTCGGCACCCAGGGTGTTCACCAAGTGCCTCGCACCGTTGGCGGCGCGGCTGCGCCTACAGGGGATCCACGTCTACCCCTACCTGGACGACTGGCTCCTCCGGGCAAGGACAAGGGAGCTCACGGTGGAGCACACTGCGAAGACCGTCCAGCTGCTCACGGACCTCGGATTCTCCATCAACTTTCCAAAATCCCACCTGGTTCTGTCGCAAGTCGCCCTGTTTCTGAGAGACAAGCTCGACACAGTGGCGCGGCTGGCCTCGCCGTCGGAGGAAAGGACCAGGACCATTCTGGGCAAGGTGCAGCGTCTGCTGGCCACGGACATGGCCAGGGTAAGATCTATCAAGTCCCTCCTCGGGATGATGTCCTCCTGCATTTATCTGGTGCGCCTTTGCAGGCTTTGGATGAGACCCTTACAGGAGTTCCTCGATGCCTGCTGGATCCAGTCGACGGGCAGCTTCGAGGACAGGATCCCTCAACGAGACGTTCTGTCTGGCGATCCGGTGGTGGGGTACCCGCTCCCATCTGTCGGCGGGCATGGACTTTCAGACCCCAGGTGACGGTGACGACGGACGCCACCCTGGAAGGTTGGGGAGCACACTCTGGAGATCTTCACGCGAGAGGCCTTTGGCTCCTGGAGGAGAAGTCTCTCCACATCAACATCTTGGAGCTCCGCGCGGTGTTCTGGGCCCTGAGCTCTTTTCTTCCGTCCCTCAAGGGCAAGGTGGTGAGGATCTTCACCGACAACACCACCACGATGTTCTACATCCGGAAGCAGGGCGGAACCAGGTCCCCGGCCCTATCCAAGGAAGCCCAAGATCTGTGGCATTGGGCCGTCGCCCAAGGGATGTTTCTGGTGCCTCTTCATCTGGCAGAAATAAAAAACACGATCGCCGACTCACTCAGCAGGGAGCTGCGCTCGTGCCACGAGTGGGAACGACGCCAGGATCAAGTGGATCGACTCTTCCGACGATGGGGCGAACCCCAAATCGATCTCTTCGCAACGGCGACGAATTCCAAGTGCTGGAGGTTCGCCAGCAGGTTCCCCCAGCCGAGGAGCATGGGCGATGCTTTCTCGTTCCCCTGGGACGGCCTATTTCTTTATGCGTTCCCTCCGCTGCCGTTGCTGCTCCGGCTCATCAACCAGCTCAAGAGGTCCCGGTGCAGGATGATCCTCGTTGCACCGGCGTGGCCGAGACAGATCTGGTTCCCGGACCTTCTGGTCTTGTCAACGTCCCCACCAGTCAAGGTGCCGACAGACGCAGACCTTCTCTCCAGAGAAGGAGGCGCCATTCTTCACCACAACCCGGAGTCGCTGAACTTGCAGGCCTGGCTCCTGCAGCACTAGAGTTTGGAGGGTACGACATCCCGGCCGACTGCAGAGAGGTTCTTGCAAAGGCCAGGGCGTCCTCAACTCTCAAGTGCTACGGACATAAATGGAAGAGGTTCTCTGTCTGGTGCCGTGCACAGAAGATTAACCCTCTTCGGATTACGGCCCCTCAAGTACTGCCGTACCTACTGTCGCTGGCCAAAGCTGGACTGGCTCACGCCTCCATCAAAATACATCTGGCTGCAATCTCAGGATATACCAGGACGACGGGACGGGCGTCCTTGTGGTCTCATCGCCTGGTAAAAGAATTCATGAAGGGACTAGTCCGATCATTCCCGCCGGTGAAGGCTCCTGCCCCGGCGTGGGAGCTTAATGTGGTGCTGACCAAGCTCATGGGGGCCCCATTCGAGCCTATGCATTCTGCGCCTTTGACGTTCCTGTCATGGAAGACAGCTTTCCTCGTGGCCATCACCTCCGCACGACGAGTGGGAGAGATCCAGGCCCTATCTTGCAAACCTCCATACTTGACTTTTCATGACACGAGGGTGGTGCTGAGGACACACCCATCCTTTATGCCCAAGGTGCCGTCCGACTTCCACCTCAACGAGCCCTTGGTGTTGCCAGTTTTCTTCCCGTCGCCTTCGTCGCCGGCCGAGAGGACTTTGCACTCGCTAGATGTAGCTAGAGTGCTGAAGTTCTACGTGGACCGCACGAAGAGTTTTCGGAAGACGTCACAGCTGTTTGTGATATTTGGGACTGTGAATCAAGGGAAGGCTCTCTCGAAGACTTCCATTTCCAGATGGCTCTCCGGCTGCATCATGCACTGTCACCGGTTGCAAACTGACAGCTGCCCGGCCGTCCGAGAGCCCATTCGACCAGAGCGATCGCTGCTACCCCGGCGTTCCTGTCTGGTGTGCCCCTGCTAGACATCTGCAGGGCTGCGACGTGGAGGTCGACGCACACCTTCACAAGATTCTACTGCGTCAATGGGGACTCCAGGGAGGAGTCCAGGGTCGGCCAAGCAGTGCTGCGCAACCTGTTCGCCTAAGGTGAGCCTGGTGAGGAGGTAAGAGTTGCTTAATGTTGAGTTGTTGTATTGTTTAATGTTGAGCCTGTTTCCACCTCCCGTGGTTGTGCATGTGTGTACTGCTATGTATTCTCTTATTCATGAGCATGTGAATCCATGCCAGACCCCATGCTGGAGAAGGAACAAGTTACTTACCTGTAACTGTTGTTCTCCAGCATGGGTCTGGCATGGATTTGCATGCGAACCCTCCCGCCTACCCCTCTGCGGCTCTTCACTTGGTCATACTGCCACTTTACGTGCTACCAAATCTGAGGATGGCTGCTGGAGGCGGGGCTTAGGGAGAGGGCAGTCATTGGCTGGCGCAGTATGACCCAGAGACCAGTGATTGGTTACTACTAAGAAAGACAGATCAGAAACCAAACTGATACTGATTTTTTTTTATACCGAGGATTCCCGGCCTGACTGGAAATATTCATGAGCATGTGAATCCATGCCAGACCCATGCTGGAGAACAACAGTTACAGGTAAGTAACTTGTTCCTTAGAATGGATTTAATCCAGGTTGTAGCTTCTGGGGAGAAGTTAGCTGCTGATGATGGGTGCTTGCATAGTATATTATGATCGACCAAATCAAAGGCAGCAGAGGTGTCTAAAACTAAGAGTTGTCTATTATCATTTATTAAGTCTATTAGTGTTTTTAGATCTAGTAGCGCTGTTTGAGTCCCATGCAAGGGTCTAAATCCGGATTGTCTGAGCCCAAGGAGATTGTTGATCTCTAGGTAAGACTGGATTTGGAGGTAAGCTGCCTTGTCGATAATTTTGAGGAAGGGGACTGTAGTTATGGGCCTGTAATTAGTTGGGATAGTGGGGTCCAGGGAGGCTTTTTTAAGCAGGGGTAATACCCAAGCGTCTTTCAGGTTGGTAGGGACCTGGCATGATTTAAAGGATCTTTTATAAATTGGGCAGGTCAGATGTCGCCTTGGCAACGTGAAGGTTTCAGAGAGTTAATGATTTTAGCGACCTCAGTAGTAGTGACTTGGGCAAATTTGAATTTAGGTATGGTATTTGGGAGGGTAGTAGTGTCCTGGTACTGAGCTGTGTTAATGCTGTTAATGTTGAGTCTTTTGGAGGCCATTTTTCTTTTGGAGGGTGGTGATTTTATTCATCAAGGCATTTTGGATGCTGGTGCACCAGTCTTTATTTTTCAGGTGAGTCATCGGGAGCTATAGGTTCCTTGATGCTGGAACTAGCATTTTGGATCCTATGTTTCCTGTTTAGATTTTACTATCTCTGCTTTGTAGCGAGCAGAGATTTCTGGGACTGTCTTTGTTCTCCTTAGATGGAAGGAATTTCCAGGTAACCTCACATTTCCTTTTTTCCGACCTCAAGGCTTTCAATTGTGGTGTATACCATGTATTAAGGCAGTGGTCTTCAAACTTTTTTGGCCTGGGCCCCCCTGAGAAAAGTTTGGGCAGGCCGCCCCCCCCCAAGCCCCCCCCCCCCCCCCCAAAAGTGCCACATGGACAGTATGTAGAAATCGCTATGAACTTTGCAAGGCTGGCGAAGCAAAACACCCCCAGCGTTGCATGGCTCAGTGATCATGTGCGGCTGGGAAAATGAACTGACAAAGGCAAACAGAGTTTCCCTTTGACAGTTCAGCCAGCCCAGGAGAACTCCCTTAGCTGGAAAAAGCAGCTGAGGGAGTGCTCAGTGTTTCGCTGGCCTGGCTCCTCGGCTCCTCCATAATGGGTGAGGTGGCCAGTGGATGGACGCCCCCCTCACCCATTATGGATGAGCCGGCAGACTTGGACTGGCCCTATAGGGCAATAGGGTGATTACCGTACCAAAAATGCTAGTGTAGGCCAGTAAAAATGGGCCACTTTTTTGGCCAATGTGGGCCAGTTTGAGGAGTTACTTCACTATGCAGCTAGTAGTTTTGACCATTGTTGCTGAATACATATTCTTTAAATATCACCATTTGTTTACATTTGAACAAAAAACAACCCCTTGGGTACTATTCAAACAGTCTGTGACTAAACACTGAATATACATTTGCAACTGCTGGCCATTTTTTCATTGGTGCCTAAGACCGTTTTATGACCCAGTCTGACCATGTGAGCTGTCCCTTCCCATTTCCTCCAATCTAAAAAAATAAAAATAAAAAATAAACTTTTTTTTTTACATTTCATGCTGGCCTCTGGCAAACCCCCTGGGGGGGGAGCACAGTTTGAAGACCTCTGTATTAGGGTGATCTCTAGGTTTGCTCTTAGAGTTTCAGAGGAGTGATGGGGTCTAGGGCCCTAGTCATGGTATTGTTGAGCTCTATTAATTTCTCTGGGTCTTCTGAATTGTTGGCGTTTTAGTATAGGGATCAGCAGAGGAGTTACTTTTCAGCTTTAATCTTAAGCTTGTTTCTACCGATTCGTGGAGGCGCGATGGCTGGACGGTTGGCATTAATGGTGAATGAAATGAGGAAGTGGTCAGTCCAGGTGTGGTTCAATGGCGGTAATTGCAGTGTCCGTTATGGTCTGCCATCCAATCCAGTATTCGATCTTTCGAGTGAGTAGGTTGGTTAATTCTCGGTGTGAAGTTCAGTTCATTAAGGGAGTCTTCTAGGGATTTAGCAGACTGGTCATTTAGGTCAGATAGGCCTAGGTTAAAGTCGCCAAGTAATAGAATTTGTGACTTTGGTTTAGTGCTATCAGAAAGCAGTGTGATAATATCCTCCTTGAAGTCTCCTGGGGGGCCGGGAGGTCTGTATATGAGGTGAATGGTAAGTGTGCTAGTGTGGGAAGTTGCTATTTTAACTGAGCAGTTTGCATGATTTGAGTGACAGGGTAGTTGACGGTCTGAGTGCCAAGTTAGATCGAGCTATGAAGGCCACCCCTCCACCTTTACCTTTTTCTGTCTTCTCAGTGTAAGAGTCTGGGATGGCTAGCATAAGAGATGGTCCTGTGGCGGCATGGAGTCAGGTCTCTGATACTGCTAGGAAATTGAGATTATTGTCCTAGATTAAGTCGGCTATGTCAGTTGCATGTGCAACTATGGATCTAGCATTGATGAGCGCACCTTTTATCACGGAAGGTTTGGACTGAACTGGAGGGTGAGGTAGATTCTGTGGGGCCGACAGGGCTAATGGTTTGTTCCGCTTTGGTTTCAGTTTTTGGTAGCGAGCAAGTGGTGGTAAGGCAACGTAAATTCCGTGAGGAACACGGTGGCGTGTTTTGGCTGGGTAGGTTTTCTTGGTAGATGTTGACTAGAAGAGCTACTATGGTAAACTTCGAGACAAGTCTTGTATTTCTTTGGATGCCGCAGCAAGGTTGATTAGGAGTAGGCTTCGTGGCATAACGCCAATTCATTGCACAGGGGTGAGTGTGGAAGGGCTGCTGTGGCTGCTGGGCAGTTTGGCTGTTTGGCAATTTTCCAAATTAGCTGTTAATTTGGGTAGGAATGGGGTAGGTTTAATGGAGTCTGAGATCAAGGTAGCTTGTAGCGGTAGGTGGAAGGGTGTGGGTTTTGTATTATAGTGGAGAGACGTTTTCTTGGTGATTGGGGGAACAGGAAGTATGGCTGTCAAGTGTCCCAGTAGTAAGGGGAGTCTTATTAGTACATCAATGATAATCAAATGGATAATCATAATGAGGTTGCGTCATACAGTGATATCGCAATGCTGGTTTTAGGCGCAAAGATGTGGCGCAGTGGGCTTGGCACTAGTCGTCCTATAGGATACGAGGCAATGCTATGGGACAGTTGTCAGATATGTTACAATATATGCTCTGCCTACAGGGAGTCCGGGGTTATGGTGTAAATAATTAAACATTTATTAATTCAGTACCAACATTAGACACCAAGGTAGGTTGTAGAAAGCAGTAAGGTAATTGACTCCAAGGCAAGTAGTACAGTCATTGAGTCTAAAACGAAGCAATGGGTAATCAGTATAAGAGAAGTGAGAAACGGTATTAATGTAGGAAACCACAGTGCCTTATAGGTGTAGATGGGGTTGGCACAGTTGTATTAAGCAGACATTGAGTACTGAGTATGATTTCTACTTAAAGCAGGGTATTCGGCTTAGAGGCTACATGCAGTTTTGTCAATCCGCTACAAAGACCTCGTAATATAAAGGACAGTATTCGTTGCATGCAGCAGGATACTACTAATGTAAAAAGCACCAAGTGTTAAGCTATGCAGGTTAAATGCACCAAATGACTTGTGCTATATAGACAGTATTAAATACAAGCAGCAGTGTTTACATTAAGTTTAATTTGCGCAGTAGTATTAGCGAGCGCAGCTGAAGGATTCACGATTGAGAATGTCTACGACATTCGCGGGGGCGGGGTGTTTCGAAAGTACTTGCCTACTTAAGAATAACTGTGTGAATGCTTGTTTTATTCTGAACTCTTTTCTCTATACAACTAATGCAACAGTGATATAAATGCCAACAGCACCCTAGCTATTGAAGTCACCTGAGGGTGTAGGTAGTGCCTGTGTCATCCCAAATTGTTATTTGCTGATTTAGAAAACTAGAGTGTGTATTTTTGGAGTGGATTTGTGTGTTGATTTATATTGCTCCCTTCTGAAGAAGGTGTATTCTAATTGACTGAGAAATAAATTAATACTTGTTTAATCAAGAAACCATGTATGTAAGAGTGTATTTGAATACTTTTCACTGTGATTATCTGTGCAACTCCCCTACAGCTCACATTGACCCCTCTTGAGATGAGCCTGGCTGCTCAACACGCTACCAACCTGTGTAGTACAGACCTAAACCAAATGTTGGGTTCCGATTGCCAGGAGGTCAGGATTGTTGTAGTGCACCCAAAGGGTACTGCATACCGTCTTGCCTAACACTGGGCAATTGGGAGGCACCTGTTCTACTTATTAAGGTCATGACTATTCTTGTGGGACCCCTGGATTGGATCCAGAGGGAAACCGTGAGCACGCTTTGCCTGGACGCTGCCAGAGCCTTCCAATTTTGGATACAAATTTTCTTAGAAGTTTGGATCTGGTCATCTCTTTCCTTGCCATAAAGCCTTCCTTAAAACAGACATTGGAGAAGCAAAGGTTCTGAGGACCTGTGGCTCACACTACCAGGCCAAAAGCAGCATTGATGATCCTTTCAAGGGTGTCTCTTTTTTGGAAATGTATAGGGCTTGTACTTGGCTAGATCATTATCTTTTTCATCAAATTACAAATTGGATACATTTTGTAGGAAAGATGGATCCTTTTGCCAAGAAATTATTTACAGTGTATTTATGTGCTTGAAGGATATTCTCTACATGACTTCCTCTTTCCCACCAAGTGTACTATGAAGTCTGTGGCCTGGTCCCAACTAGTTGGGAGGTACAGATGGCAGTATGACACAAAAATGTCCCTCATGATCATTCAGATCATGGTTTCAGATGCTTTTAGGCTTGAATACAAGGCAGCAGAGATTCCCCCTACTCGTAACCTCAAGAAAAATAAAGGGGTTCTTTCCCCAGACTCCAACAAGCATTAAAATGGACCGGATCATGCCCAAAGATCACACTGCACCAATGGGTGGCTGTCTCTTCCTTTGTACCAGCCTGGAGATTGCTGTTCGACAATCCATGGATCTAGTCAGTGATTAGCCCTGTTTTATTTTACTTTTAACATCCGTTTGCCACATCAACAACTCATCAAATCGGCATAGCAAAATAAAGATGCTTCTATTATGGAGTTCAATAATAGAGGGTCCCTTCAGCAGAGCTGTAAGAGGTGCTCTAGTCTAGATTGTGATCCCAAAAAATTACAACCTGCGACTGCACATGATTCTGGCTGCTTCCAAGTTCAACACCTTTTTCTGTACGTTTTAATATCTTGCCGGCTCAGATTCTGAAGGTATTGAAGGAGGAGCGGAATGCATATATGCCATGGTTCGCCAAGATGATTATAGGCCTATACCCGTCTGAGCCCTTGTTGCAAAGTTCTGAGATTTGTGAAGAATTGGGACATTTTTCAATTGAAGGTGCTGCCATTCTGCCTAGCTGAGCATCTAGAGGGTTCACAAGGGGGATGTCGGCAGCTACAGTCGAGCAGGGATAAATAATTACTCCATTTGAAGTATCGGCTAATTCAGGATGTCTGCCCACAAGTGGCTTAGGTCAATAGAATTGTACTCCTTTGGACTGTCCTTCAACGGTAGGATATCAACAATAATCTTCACTGGGATATTGAAGTACATAGGGTGCCTGTCAGACTTCAGTCGGGGCAGAATTGCTCCCCGGAAGAGGATTCAAGTTATTCTTTCAATTGGCTCTCAAATGAGGCAGGCACAGTGCCTGCCGTTGGGTCTCAGGTTATCAGTGCTAGTGGTACCCTGTGCCAGATTGCACATAAGGAACCCTTGCTTACCAGCTGGGCCAGGAAGAGCGACCTCAGACAACCTTGATCTGTAAAGATGGCATAGTTTAAATTGGTTGCGAGAAACATTTCAGAAGAGGATTCCTGGAGCTTAATCGCAACGCTCCTCACTGATGGGATACTGGGGAAGGCTGTGGAATCAATAATATCTCGTCCTCTTCTGTCTGTGTCGGAAACAAAACATTAACATTTTTGGAATTGAAGGCCTTCCTTGTGGCATGAAAGACGTGTTTTCCCTCATTAGGGAGTCAACAAAGTTTTTCTCTTCGCGATCAACATGACAGCTATGTTTTGTCAAAACAGTTTTGTACCAGGTTTGCATTGATTCTCCTCATTCAGAAAATCGCACCTGGAACTGCTGGATACTGCTGGTTGCTGCAATGTGACTTCAAAGGATATAGTACACGGTCCATCTACAGCTTTCATTACTGAAAAGTATACCATTTACTTGAGAAAAGGATGGGTTTTCTCACAAGCGTGCCCTGGTTTATTCACCCTTGTCACCAGTCAGTTGCCTTAATGGCCTTGTTCCTGATGACCTAGCATAGTCATTTGGGCTTATCGGAAAGAAACCCAGCAGTGCCCAAAGTGACTAGAAAAGATTCTTGAAAAAGTTAGTACAGTATCAATTGGGTTTGATATTGCCACTGTTGCATTAGTTGGGACATCAACACCCCCAAAAGTTGTTTACCAGATTTTCTTTCCTTCGTCTCAGATTTTGGCAGTAACTGGGATAAAGTAACATTCATGCAGGAACTCCTTATTTTTCATGAGCGCTTACCTTTTAATGGGCTCAGAAATGTTCAGGCTGAATAATCGAATGGTTTATGTAATTGAATTTGGAATATCTTTAATTGGAATAGGGGGCAGTGGCCTCTTGATTGGAGGTGTTGCAAAGCTACAGAGAATCTGCAGGTTATTGCTAAAATCTGCAGAGAATTGTAAGTCTTTGCACATAAGAAATCTGTATTTTGTAGTTAAAATACAAAAAATAAAAATCCAGCCACTGAAATTTTGCAAAGCTCCTGGAAAAAACAGCTTGGTCCCCTGAGCATTGATGCATTTAAAGGCCCAAAGGCTTCAATTTGGTCCAGTGCAGGGATTAAAGATAATGGGAGAACACTTTTTTGAGAGGGCTCAGGTGAATTGGGGACCTTCACAAGGAAGGAAAATTATAGGCTTTTTGACCACAGCGGTTGAAAACAGCCATAGGAAAGGTGGAATGGACGAATGAGCTAGACTTAGATATTTTTTACTATCAAATCCAAAAAGGGCGAGGGAGGTCTGGCAAGCCAGATTTATAAACTGATATTATATAAAGAGAATTATTGTTTGCGGAAGATTGGAGCAGGTGACTTGGCTGTGACATTACTACAGAAATTTGGTTGAGAATGTGCAAAAATGTCAATGTTTGCGCACTTAGTAGGGTGAAAAGTCCAGGCAAATTAAAATGTTGAACAGGGTCTATTGGACTCCAGAGCGTTTAAGCAAGAGAGATGCCTTTCTGGCTCCAATGCATATTGGGGCTGTGTACACCAGACTGGAACGTTGGAGCATATGATGTGGTAATGTGTGAGGGTGCATGATTTTTGGCGGGTTATTTGTGCGATATGTGGGGAGGTACGTGGCGAGAAAATTGATTATGATTTTAAAACGTTGATCCTGGTTGGAGATGAGTTGTTGGAAGATTTGACCACCTCTCAAAAGAAATGGCTACCTAGAAGTGCTGCGATTGGAAAGAAAATTATTCTGCGAGGGTGGAAATCTAGTGTCTCCCCGATTTATAGATGGATTGATGAGATGCATAAATTAGCTGAAATGGAGAGGATAATATATAGGAGAGAAAGGAAAGTATGTTTTTGAAAGGATGTGGGGGAAATGTATGGACTTGTATTAGTCTGTAGCGTAGATAACCTGGGTGGAGTGTGGTTAGTGTGGGGAATGTATATAATATAATGCTAATGTACATCGTTTTTTACTGCTTACCACTGTATGTTTATTTATTTTTATGCATTTGTAATGATTGAATCATTTCCTTTTTTTTAACTCTGAAAAAAATGAAAATAAATTATAAAAATAAATTGTTTCTGCAGAAACAATGTGCCCCTCTTATTTTGACTGTCTCCACTCATGATACAGATATAGTAGATATTAAACCATTTTACTTCACAATAATGTAGATGTTATAACTTCTTTACTAAAGAAATCTAAAAAGTAGTATGACTTAATCTGCAAAGGTCATAAATATTGAGGTAAGAGCACCAGAAATCCAAACTAGGAAGTAAAAATTATCTTCCTGATCATTTTAAGAGACCTAGGAGCATAATAAGGCCTAATGAGATGGTGGTGAAGGAGTTATGCGGCACAATGGGAAAGGGAGAGGCCATAGATCTAACAACTCTGCACAAAACTATATGTGAAGTGTGTACAACCGGCAAAGTGCAAGCCGAAGTGCAGTTATCTGCAGGCATATATTGCAGTCACGTGCTGGAGTCTATCTGGAGGTTGACGCTTCATTTCAAAATCTAACATCCTGCGCAACATTGCAAACTTGCTCCTCTAGGTTAGCCAGTAGAAGTTGTCTGTGTTGAGGTTGATGTGAATCTTGTTTCCTGCAATTTGAAGCCACAATTGAAGTGATCACGTCTCCTTTCTTAGTTTACATAATTTTAACATTATGCTAGAATAGGTCTAGCTTCAGGGGCCAGCCCAGCGGGCAGATTAATTATTGCAATTGATTATTCCTTTAGTGCGACAGTCACTTGTTGGAATCAGACTTTCGACATTTTGTTAGCAACAGTGCGAGTCCTCGCAGCTATTGCCTTGTCGCCTTGCTTGATACTGGAATTAAGATTTTTGTTTATTCTGCATTAGCTATGGAGTCTAGCAGATTGACCAAATTTCAAAAAGAATTAAAACATCTGGGCACAATCTTGAATGGTCTGATCCTGAACTTCCTTCAAATTCAGGCTTCGACGAAAGGTAGTCTGCCAGTAAATTCAGCTTGTATTGATCTACCAGCCATTTTTGATTGTGTAAATAGGGCGAGATTGTGGAAGATATTGGAAATGTGGAGGGATTCCTGATGGTGTTTTAATAATTGTAATATTGCACTATTTCAATGCGAAAACACAGGCCTATTTGAATGGAAGTTGTAGTCTGGCTAAAGAAATTGAGACATATAGTGGCCTAAGGCAGGGTTGTGTTTTAGCCCCTTCTCTAATTTATATCTGTCGGATTTTGGAGCAGTATTCGGAAATGTTGTTTGATAGCCACCTAAACTAGTAGATCAAAGCATTATATTATTTGCCTCCACGCCCATTGGGCACCAACACTATTTAAATATGCTTGCGGTTTATATAAACAAAAAAAACACATCTGTTTATCAACACAACAGTCTAAAATTAAGAACTTTAAGATCTTAGAGGTTTGTACAATTTAAGTGGACGCTTGAGGGTACTAAACATACAGCCAAAGAAAATGTTGATTTCGGCTTCCCTGTCTATAGTAAATCAAATGCTCACACCTAATTCAAAGCACAAGATTTAAACAAAGTGCCATATAATTCTCAAATGAAAACTATCGGTATTAGATATGGATGTTTCTTGTTATAAAATGAAAATAATTCCTAGCCTTCTATATAGTCTTGAAATTCAGCAGATAAGAGTTGGGAGTACTAAAGAAATTTTAAAAAGCATGATTTAGAAAGAAAATGTGTACTTTGTTGTAGGCTTTCACAAGTTCGGCTTGTAGCCAAGAAATATATAGTCTGCATCGATATTGCAAAAATAAACACTCTGCAAAAGTAATTATGGAATTTACTGATCCATGTGGGAGCATACTGCTTTTTGTGGAGTATTAGAGATGGTAGTCCGAGATCCTTCTGTAGTTTAAATAAATAAGGTTTGAGATTATGAATTATGTGCTCAAATTAACATGAAATTGAGTACTTTACCTAAAATATCTGTATGTTTCCATGTACTAACCATTGTTTGAGATTCAGTTCCAATTCATCTGCACTTGAAATGGTGGGCCCTAGCAGAAACATTAGCTAGGAATTATGAATGTAGATTTTTTAAATCTCCCGGGATCTTCCATTCATGTGGCCAGGGACTGGCCATCGCTTTTGAATCCTGACCCCGGGGGTGGGCAAGCAAGGGAGGATCACCTGAGTTGAAGGTCACAGGAGATTGGGAGGAGACTACCCAAGGGCGAAACATGGTATTCCCCCTTTCTGATGTTTGTTAATCTGCTTAGAATCACATGCTGCGCATAGGTCCGACATCCAGTGGTCACTGCGGAGTATTGCATTTTGTTTTTCGTAGTCGAAAGGGGACGTCGACAAGGCGTGTCTGAAACACTATCCCTATAGTGACGTGCGTTGTACCCACAATCCCTCACGCGTCGAGGTCCCTCAGATTGTTTTTTTCCGCCCAGCTACTGGTCGCCTTTACGCGGAGCTCCTCGAGAGACATTGCAGATTTCATCTCCTCGACCTTGGTCGTTTTTCCTATTTAATATAGAACATATCGATCCCTCCCTCGACGCTGTTGTGAAGCTGTCTCCGCCGAGCAAGATCTTCGACGGAGGGGACGAGCGGAGGAGATCCTTCGGCGTTGCCGAACACGTGGCCTGGCCTCGCAGGCCATATACAGTAGGGAGAGTGGGGGTCGTGGGACATCTCTGGTTCTTTTCTGAGAATGCCTTTCCTTTTCCCCTTCCTTTCCCTTGGGGTGGTTATCACGATTTATTGCCTCGGCCATGGAGAGGACACCCTTTAGGTTTTGCCCGCTTTGCAAGGGCAAGTTTACTTGGAAGGACAAGCATTCACGGTGTAACCGCTGCTTGCCCCTCGATCACAAAGAGGAAGGTTGCACGGCTTGTCGGCTTCTTAAGCCAAAGACTCTAAAAGACCGTAGGGTCAAGAGGTGGGCGGCCTACGCTATGTCGAAGGCCGATGCTTCACCCACCGTTGCTACCACCGACAGTGACGAGGAACGTGATAACACGACCTCCGCTACGGAAGTCGAAAACCCCCCTAAAGAGCGCTCACACGCTTCGTCGTCTGTCCACGGCCCCGACGGGCTCGGCTCACGCCCTGCTTATGGGGATGAACACCCCGGCGACATTGACGCACACAAGACCACACATAAGCACACAACCCATGGCTCTTCTTCGTCGAAGGCGAAGAGAGCATCAGCGCCCAAGGAGACGCAGGTTCCACCGGCGGCCTCCTCGGACCGTTCGGGTTCGAAGCCCCTCTCGCAGCCGCGACCAGCGACTGGGCTTTCGGCAAATAAGGGCGCCGCCCCCAAATCATCGGCCGGCGCGCATCAGCAGAAAGCGCATGCCGCCGTAGAGCGATCGACACCCATAACGTCGAAACCACAGCCCTCCGCTGACAAACGAGTCGCTGAGAGCTTGGCGAGGATCGTGGTAGCCGACGCCCACAAGCGTACGCCGAAAGACACGTCGAGCGCTACGCAGAGGTCGAAAGACAAGCCGAAAAAGCCTGAAGAAAGGCAGGGACAACCCCCTTCAGTCGAGGGGACCCCCAACACACCTGAAGGCTTTTCGGAGGGCGACGGGACACTTTCCTCGACGTTGTGGGAGAGGTCGAGCCGTTTTCAGCTACAAGACACTATTTTTCCCCCGCTAGACCGCTCAGGGGTACCCCATGAAACCATGGAAAGGCTCCATCTCTGCATGGAAAGAATGGAGAGGTTTATGAATACCCAGAACCCTCCCACTCCCAAGAGAATAAGAGAAGGGCCTCAGGAGGACCCCAGGGCCCAAAATTCCGAGACTAGTCAATCCCCACCAGGACACAGCCTCAGACTTCCATAGTGTGTATGACCTCACTGGGGAAGAACATTACTTTGAGGAGGAGGATGATTTTATGGACGTTGAAGAGGGACGGAACCAGGAGGAAGGTCTGGAAGACAGCCCAGACTTGGTAGGAGAAGACTTCGGAGAAAATCCAGGAGAAGGACCTTCTCACCCCTGGCAATCCCCATCAGTATATTCCGACACTGATGTCCTGAACCTAAATCCTCCTGACAATTCACCCATTAGAAACACGTCTCCCATTGACGATCAGCCCACATTCAATGCCCTGTTGCGCAGAGCAGCAGCACATTTCGAACTGGACACTGGGGAGCTCTCTCCTGAATTAGACTTTGTGGAAAGAGTAATTAAGGAGAAACCCCCGGTCAGTCAGACCATTCCCCTCCTCGCTTCGGTGAAGAGAAGAATCATCCCTTCGCTGTCCACACCCGCACTAATCAGAGGGGTTAATCCTAGAATTGAAAAACTTTTCACTCCTTCACCCTCAGATCCGCTGTACATCAGGGGACATTCCATTCCGGATTCCCTGGTTGTAACCAATACAAGAAAGAGGGCAGGGGTACCACTTTCCACCAGTGAGGCACCACCTGACAAGGAGGGCAAGCGGTTATATGCCCTTGCAAAAAGAGTTACATCCTCGGCTGCCTTTTCGGCAAGAATTGCGAACAACAATTCTTTGCTCGCTAGCTATGCGGACACGCAGTGGGCCAAACTGCGCAAAGACGCCGAAGAAGCGCCGGAACCACTACGTACACGCCTGCTAACAACTATTGGCGAAGGAACCCAGGTCAACCAGAGTATTGTAAAGAACTCTCTGGATGCTGCAGAAACAGCGGGACGTTCCCTGGTTCAGGGAATACTCCTAAAACGCCACGTATGGCTGCGCAACTCAGGGTTCAAACCGGAGACACAGGCGTCTTTAATAAATAAACCTGTTGAAGACTCAAACCTCTTCGGGAAAGCGGTGGATGAGGCTCTGGAGATGGCTAAAAAAGAGTTCGATACTATCAAAACACTTGACCAAATCTCTAAGCCCTCTACCAGACGCGGCTATGGCAACAAACGCTTTTTTCGTGGCCAACGCCAACAACAAAACCAGCAGCAACAGTACCCTGCCACCAATTTCCAGACCAATAGTGGGCAGTACAGCCAAAGAGGCCAGCGCCGGGGCAAAGGAAGAGGTCGGGGGGTCCACCCCCAGAGGCTCCCAAGCCCCCAACAACACCAAGTGACGCGAAGATTCGCGTCCCCTCCCATGCAACACCGGTCGGGGGCCGGATAACATCCTTTCTTCCAGCATGGGAGGGTATAACGTCAGACCGCTGGGTACTTTCCACCGTAGCCCACGGATACTGCATCGAATTCAACAGTTCCCCAACATACAAACCCCCGAGGGGACGACGCATGACACCGGAACATCTTGCCATCCTTCTCCAAGAAGTACAACAACTGCTGGAAAAAGGAGCCATAGAGGTCGTGCCTCTATCTCAGGTAACGGAAGGTATTTATTCAGTGTACTTCCTTGTACCCAAAAAGGATCTAACCATGCGCCCTGTATTAGATCTGCGCCCAGCGAACAAGTTTATCAAACCCCAAAAGTTTCGTATGGTGACCTTACAGGAAGTGATCCCACTGCTATCACAGGGAGATTACATGACAACATTGGACATGAAAGATGCATACTTTCATATTTTAATGTTGCCAGCGGACAGAAAATACCTCGGGTTCATGATAGAGGGCAAACACTACCAGTTCAGAGTGCTACCCTTCGGCAAAGCATCAGCACCAAGGGTATTCACGAAGGTGCTGGCAGTGGCAGCGGCCCACCTGCGCAGGTTGTCCATCCCAGTTTACCCTTACCTCGACGACTGGCTCATAACAGGGGATTCTTACGAAACATGCTTCTCCAATAACCAAAAGACTGTAGACCTTTTGTTCCAGTTGGGCTTCTCCATCAACGAAAAGAAGTCCAGCCTAGACCCCAGCCAAATCAAACAATTCCTAGGGGCTCTAATTCAAACAAAGGACGGCCTCGTCTTCCCCTCCAAAGAGAGGGTCCAAAACATGCTATTTCAGATCCCTCAATATGTGACCGGTCGAGAGGTGACGGTACGCAAAGCAATGCGCTTGCTAGGCATGATGGCGTTGTGTATTTATTTGGTACCTCACGCGCGCCTGCGCCCAATGCAAGAGTGGCTCAACAGCCAGTGGTGTCAGGCCAGCGGACTATGGGACGATCTAGTGGTGGTCTCGCAGGCCTTAGTTCTCTCGCTACGGTGGTGGACAAAGGAAAACCTGGGAAAAGGGAAACCCTTTGCCACACCCGCGGCGGAAGCCACTCTAACCACAGACGCATCCCTCACAGGATGGGGGGCTCACCTATCCCATCAGACTGCTCACGGAGTGTGGACTCCGAACGTAGCATCCAAACACATCAATCTTCTGGAGCTAATAGCGGTGTTCAAGGCGCTAAAAGCCTTCCAGGAACAACTACAAGGCAGGACAGTGATGGTCCTTACAGACAGCACCACAGCCATGTATTACATCAACAAGCAGGGGGGGCACCCACTCTCCAGGACTGTCCAAACTGGCCCAAAATATATGGAAGTGGGCTCTCAAACAAGACCTGTTCCAACTGTCACAACATGTACCAGGGGAACTCAATCTACTGGCAGACAAACTCAGCAGAGATTTCTCCCTGCCCGAAGAGTACGAATGGCGACTGCACGAAGACATCGTCTTCGATGTCTTCACACAATGGGGATTCCCAGAAATAGACCTGTTCGCAACCATGGAGAACTCACAATGCCAAAGTTACGCCTCCAGGTACCCCCAGAACCAATCCAAGGGGAACGGTCTGTCGATGCAATGGTCAGGGAAATTTGTTTACGCTTTTCCCCCCCGACTCCCCTTCTCAACAAGGTGGTGCACAAGATGCACCAGGAACAAATGACCATGATACTGGTGGCCCCAATGTGGGCCCGACAGCCATGGTTCGCTCACTTAATGGAGATGTCTCTATCTCCCCCAGTGAAACTCCCCTGCCGGTACAACATGCTGTCACAAGACAAGGGCAGGACCCTGCATCCATGCCCCCAGAACATGAACTTAGCAGCTTGGCTCCTGAGATCATAGAATTCGGACATCTACAGCTCCCGCAGAGATGCATGGACATCCTCAAAGAAGCCAGAAAACCTAACACTCGCCACTGCTATTCTAGCAAATGGAAGAGGTTTGTCATCTGGTTCAGGGGTAAGAGCATCAACCCGATTGACTGCTCTCCCACACATATTGTTCTATACCTGACCCACCTATTGGATTCAGGTCTAGTGTTCAATTCCATTAAAGTCCACCTAGCGGCACTTTCTGCATACACCACTTCCCAACTCAAGGTGTCGTGATGGAAGATCCCTGTTATAAAGGCCTTCATGGAGGGAGTAAAGAGAATACACCCCCCGATAGCTGACCCAGCTCCCGGATGGGACCTTAATGTGGTACTTACCAGACTCATGGGCTCACCATTCAAACCCATGCACAAAGCATCTCTTAAACACCTCACTATTAAGACTGCTTTTTTAATATCTATCACCTCCATCAGGAGAGTAAGTGAACTTCAGGCTCTTTCTGTTCTAGACCCCTTCGTTACAGTTCAGAGATAAGGTGGTTCTACACACTCACCCAAGGTTTGCTCCGGAATTCATCTCAAAATTCCATGTAAACCAGTCTATAGAACTACCAGCGTTCTTTCAAAATCCTTCCAACTTGGGAGAAAGGGCTCTGCACACACTAGATGTGCGCAGAGCGGTCTTGTACTACATGGAAAGAGCCAGACCACTGAGGAAGACTAATCAGTTCTTCGTCTCGGTGGTAGCAGGAAGAGAAGGGGATGCAGTTTCAAAGTCCACTATTTCTAGATGGATTGTTCAATGCATCACTCTCTGCTATACTCTTGCTAAGAGAGAACTGCCCTTTAGGCCAAGAGCACATTCTACTCGAGGCACGGGGGCGTCCATAGCATTCATTGCAAATGTTCCCCTTCAGTCCATCTGCAAAGCGGCTACCTGGAGTTCTGTGCACACCTTTACAAAACACTACTGTCTAGATGCACACTCTAGATCTGACTCCCAGGTGGGACAGGCAGTATTAAGACATCTTTTCTCTACTGTTCCTTCTCATAACCCACCGTCAACTCCGGGTACTGCTCGCTAGTCTATGCACAGCATGTGATTCTAAGCAGATTAACAAACATCAGAAGACAATGCATTACTTACCGTAAAAGCATTTCTGATGGTTGTATCTGCTTAGATTCACATAATTCCACCCTTCCTCCCCGCTCGGATGGAAGGAACATAGACTTCCTTTTATATCTCTTTTCTGTACTCACTCACGTCTAGAAGGCTCCCTCAGGGCAGAAAAATACAAACAGAGGGACCTCGACGCGTGAGGGATTGTGGGTACAACGCACGTCACTATAGGGATAGTGTTTCAGACACGCCTTGTCGACGTCCCCTTTCGACTACGAAAAACAAAATGCAATACTCCGCAGTGACCACTGGATGTCGGACCTATGCACAGCATGTGAATCTAAGCAGATACAACCATCAGAAATGCTTTTACGGTAAGTAATGCATTGTCATCCCAATTATACACCAACCCACTCTCCCTTAGTCTTAATGGGGTACTTCCAATCACACCCCATCTCCCCCCTCCAAATTTCCAATGAGTACTGGGACGAAGAAAAGGTGATTGGGAGCAATGAAGATTACATATAGAAAGAATATAGCCATACAAAGTGAGGCCTACCATGTAACATCTTTGAATTGTCCCACTAATAGTCAGGCAAGTTCAGGCACTTTACTCTAACTGTGCCCTCCTTACTCCACTTGAGTCTTTAGACTCTTTACACCAGTGTAACTGGTGCAGTTCTGCCAAAGAGTATGCGTGAGCTGGGTGTGCTGACTGGACCAGACGAGCCGGGAACTGCAGGAAGAGAAGCCTGGAGGATCTAGAGGAGAACTGCGTGCAGAGACGCTGGCCCCACTGTTTGTGAGGGGCTACTGCGTGGCTAGGGAGCTGCCTGTATCCTACTGGCGGTCTTCAGGAACATGCAGGGGATCCCTTGGGACGTGTGCCGGTCCCAAGGATGTTGGAGAGGCAGGTGGTGAGACCCTAAGCTCGACCCAATCCCATTTGTCCTGCTTGCCTGCGCCTCACCACTGTTGGTGAGTTTCATGAGACGAAGAGAAACCCAGTAGTGTGTGGGTGGCGGGAGCAGGAGCGTTGCTGAAAGAAGAGCGGTGAGTGAAAACGGGCCAAAGCAAGTGAAGGCGGTGAAATAAAGCAAAGCGGAATGACAGAAAAGGTGGCTAGACGTGAGGAAGTAATGAAAGCCAAGAGTTGCTGCGAGAGACCCGAAAGTAAGGAGAGTGGTGCAAGCGACTTGAAAGAAATTGAGTGCAAGAGGCATGTTAATGGGCAAATGAAGGTGCAAGAGAGCACAGTGAAAAGTAAGGAGAAGTGTGCAAGAGGCACAGAAAGGTGGAGAGAAGATGCAAGTGTGCATAACAGAAAAAGGTGTGCAGGAACCACAGTAAAAGTGGAAAAGGACAAGAGTGAAAGAGGCACAGACGAGGAAAAGGAGCCAGAGAATAAGGAGAGTGGTTATAGATCAGCATGGTCGCGCCTGGGAGGAGCAAAGCCCAGCCTTCTCGAAAGTTTCTGATACTACCCCCATGAAAGAACTGTGCAGTGAAAGGTACTTTTTGACAAGAGGAACTTTGTTTGTTTGAGACCAGAGGGGCCTGGGCTTGGGGAAGTGAACCCCAAGAGACCCAGAGACATTGTGAAATCTATGGACTTTCTGTAAGAGCCCTACGTGGAAGGTTGCAAGGGCAACCCTTTTGAGTTGAACTATTTTGAACTGGCAGAACTACACCTATTGGTAAGACTACCTGAAACAAGCTGTGGTTTACATTTACCTTTCACATTTGGTTTACGAGTGAGGGAAAGCATAGGTTTGGACACAGACTAACTTTGGTTTTGTACTTGCGGACATTGACGTCCCTTAGAAACAACAGTTGAGGGAACAACCCCCTTAGAGTTAGGACCAAATAGGCATTACATCAACCCCAGAACACTATTAAATATAGGTTTTGAAAACTGTTACCTTTGAGTCTGTTGGGTCTCATTACGGGTCTAGCGGTAACCCTGCCGGTAGACCTGAATAAAAATTACTGCCACCTGGCTTGCCGGTAACACCAGGGTATTACAACTCGGGCGGCCGGGAAGTCAGGTGCCGGTAATTGTTAATCCCCATTCCCATAGAGTCCAATAGGACTCTATGGGAGTGGGGACCATGGAAGCACCGGCACAGTTAATAACTCTGCTGGTGCTTCTGTTATGACTTGTCTACCGTGGCCGCTGTGACCGGCAGGGTCTGCCTTGTGGTGCACTGCAGCTCTGGCAGGCAAACCCTTAGTGTGCCGGTCTGGAAACAGTGCTGGTAGGCTTACCGGCACTGCTGTTTCCGGACCGGCACACTTGTAATGAGGCCCTGTGTCTCTTGATACCATGCCTCACATTACTTTTTGTTTTTGGATTATTAGAATAACGTGTTTTTGGTTGAATTGGTACTTAATGCATTTTAAAATAGGTTTTAGAAAAATACTACATGTGAAAAGCTGTCCCATAGCCTAATGTGTACATACACAGCATATTGAAGGAAACAAAGCACCCTGCCCCCTCCATCCTCCCACCTTCCGAGAAACCCCCTCCTCCCATTTCCCCCCTTTGCAAAATGGCCAACTTCAGGTCAATAGACACTATAAACTAACGGAAAACATATTCCACCCCCACGTTCTCCCGAAGGCATAAATTGCCTCAAATCCTGTAGCTTATGTATTTTACACATTACCTGCCTTAACCAACAAACTTAAGAAACCACTTGCAGCACTCCCCTGGAGGAACACCTACCAGGTACTGTTCTGTAGGTTTGACACTTCCAGCTCCATTGCTTTAACTGCGATCTCAATATCACCAGCTTGCAGGTGTAGTGGCTTTTGTGACTTAGCATGCTCTCTCCACTTAAGTTATTTGTCTTCTTCTGGGTGCTCTTCAGGCTGGTGCAACTGCTACCTCTTCTTCTGGGACAAACCCTTCTGAAAGAAGTCTCCCATCCTTTCTTTTCTCCATCGATCAACCATGAATTATATTATCCCCTCCACTCAATGACTGATCTCTACTACAAGACCATCCAACTTTTTAAAATGTATTTATAATCATAGCCAAGTGGCTTTGTATATACATTATAATATAAAACAATAATATAAAGCAATACAGTCAAACAGTAAAAATGGGGATTAAAATCGAGCATGTCAAATTACATTAAAAACGACAGAACAAACACTACATCAGGCAACACTTTAAAAACATTCATAGGCTTACATAAAATCATTATGATTTCAAGTAGCTCTCTCGGATCTTGGATAGGCTCTCGCATTTAGTAAGTAAATGTTCTAAAGATTCAATGTCTCCAGTGCCGCATGCGCGTTCTAGGCGTAGCATACCTTGCCGTGCCCCGTAAGTGGCATGAGCTGCGCTGAAGTTGAATTTCAACAGGCGATATTGTCTAATGACCGCACTGTTCAGGAATTCAGCATGTGATTTGCCCAGTCGTTGACTAATATAATCACAGAAGGTGCCACTGTGGCTATGATTGTATAAATTCACCAAGTGTTCTTGGTTTACAGTACACAATTTGTGTTTCAATTTGGAAATGGCAAGATGGGTATCTCCCACCCCCTCGTGAGACAACCACCATTCCATTCTCAGTAGGCAGTTAACGGCAAACCCAGAATACCTATAGTTTTCCAGTTGTTTAGTTCAGGAAAGGCCTGAATGAAATTAACCATCACTGTTCCATTATTTAAAATGCGTAGATGTTCATATAACTTAACAGACCAGACTTAAAATAGAAGTTGTGCCTAACCCCCTTCATTTCACATTCTAGGTGTAAGTATTTTATTGGAAGGGCTTTGGGCATACGGGAACGTTTCTGCAACACATGGCTTTCAAAGATTTTTAGTTTGGCTAGATAACAATGTCCCCATATATCGATGCCATAATACAAAATTGACAAAACCTTAGCCTGATAGTGTTAGCACTGACGCAATTGAATACCTTCCCTGCCGTACAATGAACAGGCTGATTGCACTTTATTTTGGTTTCCAACCAGTGGAGGGACCAATTCAAGGAGTTATGAATATGTACCCCAAGTATTTCAAGGGGAAGGTCTTTGTTTACATGTGAGACGCTTACAGGTTCGTCGGGCAGGGGAGAAGATCATGGTTTTTGTTTTGCGGATGTTAACGATAATCCATTAAGGTCAGAGAATTGACTCAAAGCGGTGATCAGGGCTTTGGAGACCTTTGGGTGTAAGATCCATTAAAATGAGATGGTCGGCATAGGCCAACCAACTGGTCTGATGCTGCCCGACCTTCACAGGGTTAATGGGCAAGTTGGTCAGTGTTGACGAGTGGTCTGCCAAGTACACATTAAAGAATTGTTGCAACTATGCAGCCCTGCTTGACTCCACAATACGTGGGTATAGATTCCTATAGTTTGCCTTCAGCATTCAATCAAATTTGTATCGTGGTGTCAGAGTACAGCAGCATTAACATACGGAGAAGGCCAGAAGGAATATTCCATTGCGTCAGTTTCTGCCACAGCCTGTTCAGATTGTTTGAATCAAACGCTGCACAGACGTCAGTAAATGCAAAGGCAAGCATATTCGACTGAGAATAGTATCGAGAGATTATGGAGAGTAGAGGCTTTTTTAATGAAACCCATTTGATTCAATGGTAAAATGTGGTTCTCAGATATCCATTGGTTTAACTCCATCAATAGTACCTTTGCGAACATCCTAGCAGGAATATCGAGAATGGCTAACAGTCGATAGTTGCTGGCCAAATTCCAGAGGCCTTTGTTGTGTATGGGCAAGATATTACTTTCACGCCATGTTATAGGTATGGTGCCATGTAGGCCTATCTGCGTGAAAAGCCCACATATCAGGAGATTTTTTGACCACCAAGTTGCATATCCCGTCAGGTCCTGTGGCTCGAGAGTTATTGAGCTGTTCAATAATGACTGTAATGTCCAGGATGCTACTTTGACATACCCAGCACAAGTTGGCTAGCAGGAAGTTCAATTCACCCAGTGTCCTGCACCCTAGTGTAGATACTATATAATCAATCCAATCTGCCTTGTTAACACCATACATGGGCAGCACCCGTTTTCTATTGTCATGCAGGGCATTCCAAAGCTAGGTGCTATCTTTTAATAGGGCAAGCTGTGCAATTTCTTTCCATTTACACATTTCACGCTTTGATTTGTACTCGTTCACACTTTTGATACATTAGTTTGATCAACAAATATGGTTGTTTCTTGAGCAGTGTAGGGGCTCATCGTGGTGTAGAGAATAGCAGCGATGTGTACTTGCGCTTGTATTTTTGCAGCTGCAATAGTAGGATCAAAATGCTCCTTTAGTGATGGGACGATGTATACGTTCGGCATCGCTCTTATATCTTCTAGCCACTATTATAGAGCTCTTGATCAAAGCCACCATTTCAGAGAAAGCAAACACGAGCGGCTAGGTGACTAACAAGTAGTTGGAAGCGCAGCGTGATATGAACTTACTCTGCCACATTACTCGCTGTATGTAAATTTGACGGGTTCCAGTTAATGTGGTTACCACTGGGGGTGACATGGATGCCAACATTTATGTCATACTTACTACGAGTAGGTGGCCCATTGATATTTGTCAGAAGTACACACAAGGGGAAATGATCACTCTCATCCCTCGGGACCACCGCCATATCCTTAACCAGTGGAGTAGCTTTCTCATTAGCAAAGACCTAGTCGAGCGTAGAAGCACGTCTGCAACTTAAGCCTATATATGCCACTTCAGAATCACCTGGAGATGAAGTCGGATGAATCTGAACCCTTCAAGGAGTGCAGTCCAACCTTTTGCCAGGTGTTTACCAGTGGTTCTAGATGGGACTGGCGTAGACTCCCGGTTATAGAGGTCTTTAGGATGCCTTATTTCCATGTATGAATTAAAGGCACCCACTAGCAGTATTGGAAACTCATGATGGTAGCTTTTTAACAAAGGTTTGACTGTCCTTACTTTGTCATTAGTGGCACTCCTGTTAGGTGGGTCATATAGGTTGATTAGAATGATACTCGGAGCGTGATATTTTAGTTTGACTGCTTGGGCCATCGATGAGGAATTGGCAAGCTACACCATCGACAATGGGGGCTTTTACTATAATCAGTCCTTTGGGACTGCTGACTGGGCCTTTGGTTGCTAGCTGCTAAGTAGTACGACCATCAAATTCAACTATATTGACCAGCCAGGTCTCTTGCAAGGCTACAATAACGAAGTGGTTCAAGTAAGATAACCGTCGCCACTGAAAAGGTGCGAGAAACCTCGCGTATTCCAGGAACATAGCAACTTAATGTCATCGAGGCACCATTCCAAAATGTCCCCTGAAGGGAGCCATTGCCAGTAGCCATTGTTATCACGGCCCCTGCACGAGTGGCGCACCGCGGCAGCAAGGGTCCGCTTCCCTGTGTCAGTAAAGAGTTAGCGATAACTGCCTCACAAACTACACTGTTAGGTATTCCTACACCTGCTATGGAGAAAGATGAAAGAGATTGTTGCATAGGGCTCACCGGGTTTGTTTCCGAGGTGCTTAGTCTTCCTCTAGATCTATGGCATGGCCAACCCAGGGTTGTAGGCAATTTGTCATTTTTCTTTTGATTAATAGGAGCATTAGGCCTAGATTTGGTATGGGACAGCTGAGTTATATTAATTTAAATAGATTCTCTTGGTATTGCTCTACATATTGGAGAAGGGATTCAGACCTAAACCTCACATTTGATATTATTTGTGATATGCTCCATTTTATCCACTATATGAATATCATCTGAGGTAATTACTCTCAAGGGGGGGCGACTGAAGGAAACCGCCTCAGAACAGCTGCCCGATTCAGAAGCGGTAGGTACTGTTCTGTTGCGATAGATAAGAGTTGTAGCGCCCTGTTAGTGATCACACTCTTGGGGCCGGGCCTAATTGGGTACTTGGGATGATTCGTGGCTGGTAAATTAAGAGGAGGCGCATTGATGAATGAGGTAGACGGCTGGGCCCATATGTTTGTGTTTAGGTTGGTTAATTGTTGGGAGGGGGACACCCACTGTATCGGGGATGGATAGGGTACGACTCACAGCTGGGTCAGCAGGACACCGAGTACATGTAGTTGAGGGTCGAGGGTTAGACCGTTTAATACATGTAACTGATCCCGCCCCCAGCAAATTATGAGGCATCATGTGGCACAGATTAATTATTGAATCTATTGCTTGGCCAGCCAAGCTGAGCTTGGGAACAACACAGGCATTTTACATGGTTTTTGGTCGCTTCGCTTACTTCAAGGCCTGAGAGGTTATGTTTTTTCCTTTTTGGGGTGACGGATTTAATGTTCGTGGGTCCTGATTTCCCGATCGTAAAAGGTCTTACGGGGTAGGGTAAGCAATGCAGTCTGCAGTGGAGTAAATGTCGTTCTAATAGCTTGATCTGGGTCAGGTAGTATAGTGTCTTCGGTATTAGTAGTTTGATCTTTAAGGAATTTCTTACCTCAAGATTCTGATCCAATAAGGAAAAGGGTGGACTGAAGATCAATTTCTTTCTCCATGTTCTCACACTTGCTAATCAGAGTTTTCAGAAGGCATTCGGAAGCAAGAAACATTCTCATCAGATGTCATATTGCTATGGCTTATGTCATTTATATCCAATGTGCCATGCGTTTCAGGAGGGAAATGGACTGAATTACATGAAATATGGCCTGGGGCTCCATGCGCCTGGCCATGGGCGGGAGGGGTAACGGGGGGGTCACTACAATTGCTCCTCGGGGGCTGAGCATTGGAAGGATCGTGCTTCACAAGTTGATGCAACAGATCAGAGGGAGCACAATCAGGAGCATCATCAATTGAGATAGCAGGCAGTTTGGGAAGTTGAATGAACACTTACTTCAGATTTAACTTTAGGAATTAAAGACTGTTCATGGTGGAAAGCAGAGCAGGGCGAAGGCTCTGGTTGCAAAATGACAGGGGAGGTGAGGGGGGAAGGGAAGCATTCAAGTTGGGCACATGGAATTCAAGGTTTGAGGAGTCAGCGGCTAAGTCATTTGAGTGGACTAGTGATTCAAGGGTCGAAGCGGTTGGAGAGCCTGAGGCATGGATCAACACTGTGGTAACTGCTGCATGTGAGGAACTAGGGAGAACAGCAGATGGCTCCATCACAATAGGTGAGCTTGACGAATGAGTGTACGGATGATTCATAGACAAAGATGCCGCCTTTTGTATGAAAATGGAATCCTCAATCTCCCTTAGATATGCGAAAATGGAAAGATGCAAGGACATAAAAGTAAGTTAAATATCATGACCAATAGTGTGTTGTACTGCTGGTCCATAAACCCCTTTCCTCATATGGCATTCACTCCACCCCCCCACTTTAAGATGAAATGCAACTAGTACATGTTAATTAAAATGCTGGTGTTTGGGCTCAGGAGTATGTTTGAAGGCGTTTCCCACACAGTGTGTGAACGCTAAGGAACTATTTATTTTTAGGTTTGTGGCGCTGCATTATGCTCCCCTTCCTGGATGTGGCATATTGTCTAAGTATGCGAGGGGAATTGACTTGAACTAGAATAGTCATTAAGATGAGCAATTTTACCTTAAATAAGAAAGGTAGGTTTCAGAACAAACCTATGACTTTGTCCCAAGGTTGTTCCCCCACTCTTTTCTCCGAAAGATGTTCATATATTATAGATTAGGAGTGCTGTTTAATGCAATTTGCATCACTCCAAAGACTTCACAAAAACTAGTTGATTGTTTGGGTCTTGTAATGGATGCAGAAAGTGTGTAGCCATAACAATGGGTTCTCGAGCCAGAAGGATAGTACTATGCATAGTAAAATGCTCCAAATTAGCAAACTAGATGCTAACAAAAAATGTAACGCTCATTTTAACTGAGATACTTTGGCAACAACTGTTTAACATCTCCTACAAGGTCCTATTAAAAAAAAGTGTATAGAGGATATTTGGAGCTCAGACCACACATTAACCCAGCATTACTGCATTGATACTCAGATGAGCGGATTCTCTTGGAGGGAAGGACGTTTTATAGTTTTAAAAAAAGTTGATTGATTTTTTCAGTAGAACAAAAAAATGTCTTGCACCTTTATTCAGAAATCACACATTCCTGTTAAGGTTTACAATATATGACCATATTTAACAAGAACAATAATGCAGCAATATAAGAATCTAGATCTTCCCAGAGAAAATGTTAACAGCCCTATGTAAAATCTACTAAAAACTAAATATATTAAACTAATTTACTTCAAATCGAATATTAAATTTCAAACATTTACTACACCTAGGAGTTCAACTAAGATTTAATAAATAATTAGTTTTTAAAAAAACAAGCCTATACTCTAATCTGCCGATTTGATCCAATAGCTTCTTACAAATATACTAGGCACAATCCATATAATTCAGTTGTTAAAACGTTTCTCCTGTATCGGAGGTTTCTCAGTAATTTTTTTAAATTTTTTTTATTGTAACAATTAGTTTTTTTACAAACTTTAATTACAAAACACGAACAATCACATCACAATACACTTCATTAGATGATTAAGGCACACATAGGTCCACACATACATATGGGTTCAACCAATACTGTAACCCGTATGCTTCAAGATGTTACGGGGCATCTCCCTACTCCAGCAGTTTTTCCAAAAAATCTATTACTGCACAAGTTAACATCACATTGTTTCCAGTCAGCACCCTCCACCACCACTCATCCATATTAATGTTAGGTGATACAAATCTGCCCAAAAAGCAAATCCGTTGAGTGGTTATTATGGGACATTCCATGATTAGATGTTTTAATGATTCTATTTCCATTGTACAGAATCGACATCGATTGTCAACGATCTTCGGATCTTTTCTTCTCCACAAAACTTCTTTGGTTTTATATACATTCAAACAAAGCCTCAAACTTGTTCCGATGCCACTCGGAAGGAAATCTTGATAGATATCTTGGAACTTTGTCTAGGCAATTACAAGACATACCCAAATTCAGGGATGAGGACATTGACAAACGCTGTTCTTCGTTTAAAATCCAGTTCCATTGCCTTAACTTTTTCTTTGCGAGTTGTGGCATTGTTATTACCATTTGCCATGAGATGTCAGCTATTTTCAAGATATTCCTGATTTTATTTGCCCAAGACCAGAGAATTCCTCCATGTGGATTTTTAGTCGTTGATTCAAATATTTTGTACGCTGGAGCAATTTTTGATAGCTGCATCTTTCGTAGAGCTGCAATTGATTTCCATTGAATTGTTCCATGTAATGGTTCCAGGCCCAGTTCATATCTTATTGCAACAATCTGGGTACTGCTTGGAAGTCGCAATATTTTCTTCCAAAATTTGCCTTCCAAGATGCCCCAAATTCGATGACAATGTTCCAGCCAGCTTCCGCCCCATAAGTTATTATGGGAATTACTTTTTGTACATAGGTCCATAGTGGTTGGAGGGTAAATTTGCCATATTCATAATGCAGCTTTTGGCCTTGTATTGTCAATATGGACATGCGATGTTTCAATTCTGCTACCCATACTGATTCACAGATCGAGCTGTTTATTTGCACGCCTAAATATCGGATTGTTGATACTGTCTCAATTGTCTCGCCTGCTACAGACCACTTAAACTGGTTGACTTTCTTTTTTGCTCCTGATGTTATTGCCATGATTTTAGATTTCTTCGTATTAATTGCAAGCTCATTTTCTTGAAAGTATGCAACTAAATTGTTCAAGAGTCGTTGTAGACCAATTTGGGTCAGGTCAAACAACACGATATCATCTGCGTAATATGCCCAGCTGATCTCTTGACCGTTCACTTTGGGTGGAAATCGATGAGTATTTTCCAGATTGCCTGAAATATCTGAAGTGAATAGTTTAAACAAAAGGGCAGCTAATGGGCACCCCTGTTTAACGCCCTTAGAGGTTTTTATTTCATTTGTCAGATTTCCTGAAGCATCCAAACAAACTCTTGTAGTGGTATCATTATGTAACGCAATCAGTGGTTGAAGCAAGGCTGGTGGGCAAGACCATGATTGTAGTTTCATCCATAATTTATCACGGTTTATAGTGTCAAAAGCTTGACGCATGTCTATAAAAGCTATAAACAAGTTCTTTTTATTTTTCAATGCGTCAAGCTTTAATAAGCTTAGTATCAACAAGTTCACCTCAGTTTCTGTATCTTTGGTAAAACCTGTTTGTCTACAATCCATTCGCCCAGATGCATATGCCCAAGACGTTAACTTTTGTTGCAGACATGTTGCAAATATTTTTCCTATAGTGTCCTGAAGGGCAATAGGGCGATAGTTGTTCGGATCGTCCCTATTACCCTTCTTAAAAATAGGCACAATAACAGATGTTGTCCACGATGCTGGAATGGTTTTTGATGTCTATCAGTTGGAAAAGGTTCTCAATGAAATCAGCCCAAAGTTCCTTTTTTTCTTTCAACATCACGTTTGACAAGCCATCAGGGCCTGCCGCACGTGAGTTTTTAAATTTTTGTATCAATGTCAAAATTGTATCTTTTGATTCAACCACATCCCAAGGTTCTGGACAGACCACATTTACTTTCTCTATTTTTCCCAGTTTGCCGTTAAAGACTAGATTGAAGTGCTCTTCCCAGGCAGATGCAGAAATACCATTCGCTAGTCTTGCCTCTTGGCATAGTGATCCTGTATTCAGGATTGACCAAAAATCTTTTACTTTATGTTGTACGATCAACTTCAACATAAGTTCTGCTCTTTCTTGTTCTCTTATTAATATAAATGATTTGAGCCAGTTTCAATATTTTACCTTGCGTTTTCTGATTTTAATCGCCATATCACAGCCTCCATTTTTTTTCAAAAATGTTATGTCTTTGACCAATTGTTTTTTTTCCGAGCTTACCAGCACACTGAATACATATTTGTTAGTTGGACAAACATTCTTTTGCTGTTGTTTTTTCATACAGAATTGTTGCAGCAAGGGAGAAAAGTTTATTCTTGTTGCTAGATCATTAGACGAGTTCTTTAAATTTTTGCTCAGCATCTGTATTTGTTGATTGTTTATTCTTAATCTGTTTGCTCCTTGATTTATCTCAAGTGGACAGTTATACGTTAGTTTTACACCACACCTTGTCATTTGTAAGGTCAACACCAGTGCATGATAATTGCTTTTAGATGACTTGTGTATATCCAAACGTTCAATTTTCGACCAATGTAAGGAACTGATCCAAAAATAATCTATTGTTTTTTTACAGCTCTCTCGCTGCTATGTGAAACTAGGTGGAATATCACTTTGTACTCTGCCATTTACCATTTCGCAATTTCTTACTTTTAAAGCTTGACTCCAATAATCGCCTCTTGTCAGCCCTAAGTGGGCTACAGATGAATTTACTTGCCGATCTTCATACCAAGAATAATTAAAATCTCCACAAATTATTATGGCAAGATTTGAGCATGTTATTAAACACTGATCGATGATTGTTGTGACAGCGTTAATAAATTGTGCTGTAGATATCATTACAGGATTCCAATATATATTTATCAATAGCAGACATTTCACATCCACTTTTGTTTCTGATTCCATCACCAGCAACGTTCCTTGAACATAGATGTTTGGATTATATATTTCGATAACTTTCCATCCATAAGCATTGTTAACAAGTGTTATTAGCCCCGAAAATGGCCGTCCTAATCTGTTTTTACCAGCTGCATTTAGCAATATAGTATAACCATCTTTTATTGGGGTTTCACGCAACCAGGTTTCCTGTAGAAATATTACACAATTATTCTCCATGGGTAGAGACCATTCTTGGAATAGATGATTAAAACCTCTGGTGTTCCATGAGATTATATCACACGATTCCTCTCCACTGAGAAATCTAAGTTATGAGGTCTGCCTAAAATTTGCATTTCCTCTTGAGTTTTGTCATTTCTTTGTATCGCACTTCATTAGATGATTTTGGTGACTTCAGTTTAAAGTGCTGTTTTAAAACATCTCTTCTATATTCATTTGAGGATTGAGCGTTCGCTGATGACAAATTACTTAATTCCCTCCGGTCAGTTTGCTGCTTTTCCACCTGGATGTCAAAACCATAAGCTAAAAGCTCATCCTTTGCAGCGAATAGAGTTTTTTCTACTGCGTACGATTTAATGTGCAGGAATATTCTATCAGCAACATCCTCTGAAATGTATTCCACAATGACAATATCATCCGAGGTAATTGTCCGAAGTGATGGTATTGTGTGTAATAAGTGCATCAAATTTCTTCGGTTCAAATTGATGTCCTTGTCATCAGGAAAGAGATTTTCTACTCTAATCTTCCAGGTCTTTGTTTTTTTACCATCAGGGGACCCTGACCTCATACTATTCTTGAGTTGACATTGAATCTTCATTTGAGCTGAAGTCATTTTTGGATTAAATTTATGACTATTTGAAGATCTGGTTTGATCAGGCCTTTCTGCAGTGTCGGCTGTCACATCTTTAACGCTTGGATTTGAAGCATCCATCAAAGCTTTCATTCCTCCATTCCTTGATGCTTTTACTACTCCACGCTCCGGGACTTTAGAACTAGCTAATTCAGCAGGTTCCTGATTATTAGGTCCACCACCTGTGATCACACTAGCCTCTTGTGCCATCTGGGCCTGATGCTTCGACCCTCTTCCACCAATAGAGCTCATAGTATTATCTGATTCGATGGAATATGTTGAAAGATCACATAAATCGATTGATTCGTCTTGTCCCTTGCTGATCTCCAAATCTGAATCAATTCTGGCTCTTTCCTTGAATTTTGTATTTTGGTAGCAGTTTTCTGATCAGCTGCTTTTGACATTTTGGCTGGCACATCAGTTTGCTCTTGGTGTCTCATCTGTATTTTCTTTGTTTTATTACGGTCAAATAGCCCCAGTTTTTCAGGAGTAGGTAGGTTTCGTACAAATTGTTTGGTATTAGTTGATTTGCGTTTTGCACCTTTTCTTGCAGCCTTAGATGTTGATTGTACAACTTTAGGCTTATTTAAATCCAGACGCTTTCCCTCCAGATTCTTTGCGGAACCGGTAAAGATTCCAAAGGATGGTTGCTTTGATTCACTTGACGCTCTTTCTTTAGTTGACTGCTTACTCAGTTGGTTAGCGTCAGTTACCAAAACATCCCTTAATGTGTTAGTGCTTACAAAGTCATTTGGGAATGAAACATGACTCGCCACAATATCGGGAACATTTAAAGTGGGAGTTTCGGTTTGCTTCTTCCCAGAAACAGCAGGACCTACTGCTCTATCAGAGTTTGGCACATTTGATATTTCACTCGTAGCGTTACATGACACAGTTTGTGATCCAGTGCTTTTAGCAGAAGTTGGTGACCGGGAGGTAAGTTTAGTGGGATGTGTTCCAAACTGGCCACTTTCCTTATTGTCTTTATGCCTCAGCCATTTCATGCATTCAAGAACAGCATTGATAAGGGTTGCATTATCGGTGTGCGCACTTGATGCTAGATCACCTAGCCGGTAATGCCATTGCGATGAGATTTCAGCTTCTCTTTCGGTTCGAGACTGTAAGGTATTGTTAGTTTGTTCAAGTTTTTCCAATTTTAGCAGGATGGTAGACAGTTGTGTACCTTGTTCTTTTATAGAGTCATTTAAAGACTCATACAGTTTCGTAAAAGGGATTAGTGCTAGCGAAGTTGCTGCCAGCAAATTATGTATTTGAATGCCTGCAGCCACTGATAGACTCGCTTTATTGTTCCGTTCCATGTCGTGATCATATGTTTGAGCAGGGTCAATACTTGGTTGTGTTATGTTAGAGCTCATACTAGTGTCCAAGTGCGACTGCGGCTGAGACACTTTTTGTTGCCAAACCTATAGACGGAGATTCTAGTAAGGTAACATCATTGCTCGATGCAGCTTGGTTTTTTAAAATCAATTCCTTCGTCAGAGGTGTACTTGTCTGGGTCTGTGTCTTTGTTCGCAAATGTAAGATTGAATGCTGCAACTTTCGCAGCTCCTCCTCACCAGTTGTAGGTTTCGACTGTGGCTGAGATTGTCTCTGATTTAGAACTGAAGCTGTTTATTAGCTTATCTTTTATTTGTTGATAATCAGCTGTCAAACGTTCCGCTAAACGTGCTTCGCGAGCTACTAAATCATGTCCTGATAGTTTGTTCAAGTTTACTGGAACTGTTTGACAATCTACTGCTAATCGTTTCTGTGCAGGAATGACTCACAAGTTGCGTAGCAGTACTGGTTGGCTGACATATCGGACTATTAAAATGTTGACGCGCTTCAGTCAGCATAGCACTTTTGTGCACCAGAATGTTTCGTTTTGTTTTGCAAGTTTCTTTTAGCTTCCATTGTTTCATCAGAATGCTTTTTTGAAAGCTCTTCTCCTTTAGTTTCGGTCTTTTTCCAACTTAGACAAGGCAGCACATTTTTTTCTGAAAGCAGCATTAAAGGCTTTTTGCTTGTCCTTTCATTTTGCAAAACATGCAATTTAGGAGCGTAAATCACTTCATTTTGAAGAGCAGTGTTTCCGCATAGATTCTCGTGTGGACATTGTAATGACATACATTCGTCTTCTAATAGAAGTGGAGGGTTAAACACGGAGGTGTTCAGCCTCGCTGAATCAGCGGATACATGAATTTGGAGAAGCTCGTGGTCTGTTACATCAAAAGGTGATAAAAAATGAAGCCGTATTTATTTCTATAGCTTTATCACCCATAGCCTCTTTTGGCTCAGAAACGCGAGTGAAATTGACATCCTTATCGGCAAGGTTGCTTTCTACAGTGTTTCCATTTGAAGTCCCCGCTGCTAATGTTTTCTCATTTGCCGCTCGTAAGTTGGCTTTATAGCATGCATCTGGGGCAGCATCTATTAATGGAGCACCTTCTGTTGTTGCCACACAGCCATTGTTTATTTCTTCTACTACCGACTCAACTTGTGGCAGTGCTGATATATTTTGAGCACATTTCCATGCCCCCGTCTGTATTCCATTACCGCTAACAATCATTTTTGCTAGGGATTTTAGCGAGGGAACACCCACGGTTGAGGTCAGTTTCAAAACTTCCAAAGGCAAATGTTCATTCATCACGTTTCCGCTTACCTTGCTGCTAGTAACCACGGCACTTTCATTGCTGCCTTCCATCATTCTGTCATTAGTCACGCGTCTTTCTAGCAGCGTGCGTTGACGAGTGAAAGGGCCAACCATACTCCAGACGCCTGGACGATCCGGGAGCAGACTGGGGCAGACTGGGACTCTCCTCGGGACACCGCGCGGCGCTCCGCGTCCGCCAACACCTTTTAAGGTGGAGTCTAGGAGCCTCAGTCAAATGTTTTAAAGGGGCCAACACAGTGAAAAGCACACACAATAAACGCAGGTCGTTGCTGCAGCTCCTCTCTTGCAAAAGGACTGGGACTCTCCTCTCCTCCGTTCTCAGTAATACAAGTACCTCTCGTGCTATAAATCTCATGTGCATCCTGAATCGGAAATGTACACTTTTTCCTTGTTATGGTTCACTACACATTCAAACATAAAGTGCATTTCATTTTCAATAGTTTCAGTGCAATATGGGCATTTAACCCACACCCCCAATGACACACAGATCAGCGGGTCATACACCAATGATAGTCCATTATAAAGCTCCCCAGAGCAGTCTAACCTTGTCTAACATAAGACACTGTAATTATTCTTCTGGACACAATGCTACCGATACATAACTTGCCTATGTTGAATATTTTAGTAATCTACTGTCGCCTGGTTTATTTAATTGTGAATCCATAGGGACATGACATTTTCAAAACTTTGTTTCAGAGTGCTATAAGAACAAACCCCTTTCCACTTATTGCTGCAGAGCAAGACTGCCTGGTATGCATAGCCTGCATATCTAAAACAGTCACCTGGGAAAAGTGGAAGTTAACTTGGCTGTTACAGTATTTCTCATTATTTCGCTTGCTTTAGATTCTCATAAGACTGTCCCACCTCCCTAAATGTTTTACACAGTATTAGTGATTTATCATTGTTATGGATTGTGATGCTGGAAATGACTTTAGGAGGGACAGGGTCTCTTAGTCCTTGTCCTACCACTTCTCTGTGGGTGTTTTCTGTATGTTTTTTGCCACTGGGGTCCAGCCTGGACCTCTGGCAGTGCAGATATTCATATTTCCTTTTAGTCAACAACACCTACGGGATACACCCTTGTACCCCTTATATGCGTTTTTGGGCACCTGTGTGTTTCCCACAGAGTAGGGCATGGGCTGGTGGCTGCTACATGCTGACATTGCAGTGGCTCTGAGTGTCCTCAATGTTTTGAACACCCAGGCGCTGCCATAGGAATCGGTGGATTTCTGAAGAAAGGAAAGATGGCCACTGCAACCTCTTGGTTTTTATTGCCTGTACACCTTGTTTCCCAAAGTCCTGGGAAACCCTGACTGTCCATTTCTTCCTGACTGGCTGATGACTCTGGGGCTGCCTCCTGTCTGGCTGACTGGAGCCTTCGCAGGGGCTGTGTTGTAGGTATACCCTTGGGGTGGGACATGTATGAATGAAGTCTGAAGTCGACTCACATTCTCTGTTGTGGGTGTCTGGTTATGGTGTGTGTGACATAATGCCTGGCCAAGCCCTGACTGAAACTGGAGTGGATGCAGTGTAGTGTTCTGAAAGGCTGGGTGCTTACTCCAATCCACATTTTGTGCTATGGGTGTCTGGGTGGAGTGAATGGCCTGAATGCCTGTGAGCCCGATAGGCTGCCTGCATGAATGCACTTGTGAATGCTTGGTTGCCTGACCCCGACTCAGCCTGAGTGAATGGGGAACAAATGTGTATAACTAGGGATGTTCAGAAGCTCAAGTCCAAGCTGAAGCAAGAAGACGCTGTTCCATGAAGCCCAGCTGGCGGAAGAAGTCTGCTGCTGCATTTTCTTCACGCAATCCAAAATCTGTTATGTTCTTCCGAGGACTGATCCAAGAGAGGACCTGGTTAGGAGACCTCTAACGAGCTACTAGGGACTATCGTGCACCTGCTACTCTTCATCAGAAGTACCCTGGAAGTCAGTCTTGTGTGCCTGCCATCCAGAGAAGGTGTCTTTGTGAGGGCGGAAGAGGAGTGCTTGGGCATTTGAGTCGAAACGTCCAGTTGTGTCGTCTAGGGTCTGGAAGAGTTAAGGTGACAGCTGGAAGCCAGATTGCTGTCTAGTGGCCATAAGAGGGGCACCCTGGCATAGTGCTGCTTGACACGCAGAGTTGCAAAAGTTCCACCTGAACAAAAAAATCTTTCAAGGGACATCCCTGAAACGACCACTTTTTCCCTGCAGAAGATCCCGGTTGGCTGTATGCAGAGGAAGATCCGCCGGTGGGTTTCCGCCACCAAAATCAGAAGACGACGTCCCAAGGGTCCAGTCTTGGTGAGGGTCTGTAGTACAGCATGCAAGAAGCCATCCCGAGGTCTGTGCTGCGACTGCAGCACCACAGAACCAAAAGCCGGTGCAGCGCAAAATCCTGAAACACGCCACCTAATTATACCATTGCACCCGCCAGGCCTTTTCGGAGTTCACAGCAAGTTTTGCCTTAAAGGGACACCCACAGCCTGAGTAACCACGTGCCAACGGAGACCACTGAAGACAAAGTGCTGCCTTTCTGACACTGTCTGATTCCTCATTTTCTCTTTGCACAGCGTTCCAGCGTCTCCTTATTGTAAAGTGGATCCATCCTTCAGGGGTCCCTTTCAGCAAAGCCAAGAAACTTCACCACTTCACCTGCCAAGGCACCAAAGGTACTGGGACGAGGAAGAGCATCTTCCAGCCTCAGTAATCATCCCGGGGTCCCAGATTCATCGTGGATCCTGTTCTCTTGTGGCATCTCAGGTACATTGGGTGGTGGAACCTATAAAAAAAAAAGCAGAGTATTATTGAACATATTAGGACTGGGCAGTAAAAGACAAGATAAAGTACACCTTGACTTTTTTCTTTACAGGCTGCCCAGGTTGTTGGGGAAGGGGGGGGGAAATTACTGTACTTTAGAAACAGCCTGCATCACCCCTGAGAGCTTAAGCCTGACTGCTTGTCCAACGTTACCAGTTGAGAGCCTTGGCTGGGGTGATCTGTGCCTCTCTCCCAGCATATAGAGGGCAGAAGTAAGATTCACCCCTTCAGTCTTTACATAGCCCCTATTTGAATGGGGGCGGTGGGGCGTGCGTGCGTGCGTGCGTGCGTGCGTGCACGTGTCTGTTTTTCTGATCAAACAATTTTGAAAAGAAATAATGTTTTTGTTTACTTCAGTTATAAAAAGTAGTTCCTAGGTGTAAAAATGCAATCTGAAGAGGAGGTCTTATCATATGAGCATTATATGTAGTGGGTGGATTTGACAAAAGCACCTAGTCACTCACATGTCCATGTCAAACTCTTGGAGAAGACATTATTTTCTGTCGCAACTATTAGATTGCGATTGTTACGCAGCTTGCAACTTTGAAACCAACATCTGCACATATGCTGTTGAGGTAAGTAACATTTGAGGAATGTATATGTATAGTTTATTTTAGTTGTGTATTTGTTT
This sequence comes from Ambystoma mexicanum, assembly GCF_040938575.1. Taxonomy (NCBI): domain Eukaryota; kingdom Metazoa; phylum Chordata; class Amphibia; order Caudata; family Ambystomatidae; genus Ambystoma; species Ambystoma mexicanum. The sequence goes on along the minus strand of NC_090933.1, from coordinate 943,938,226 downwards.
AAAATGCAAAATCTTTTTGGAATCCATGGTGTGGAACAGGGGTCTGCAACCTCTGTCTCTCCAGATGTTTTGGACTACAGCTCCTATAATCCCTCATTGCCTATGCTAGCGGGGTCAGATGGGAGTTGGTCCAAAACATCTGGAGCACCAAAGGCAGCAAAGCCCTGGTATAGAATGTGGGCCTCATTCATCTATTCACTGTATTTGGATAATATTCCCTCTTGGAAAAAAGACACCATTGTATAGTAAACTTGCATCGTTTCAGGATGGAATCCAAAAAGGTGCCACTGGTGTTTTTCAAACTGAATGGCGGAATCTAGGCTACACAAACCGTATCATGGATCTACCCGATGCAGGGAAAAATGTTGTTTGTTCGTTCTCCTCTCCCCATCATAACCATGTGAGGGCACCCGACCCGAAGACAAGCAACTCGCTAACATTGATAAAAACTAATGAACAAGTTGACCACTCGCCTTGTGCATTTTAAGGTATTTATGCTGCCACACTACAGAGCTTCCTGTTGGTCTTCATTGTGTCAGGTCGTACTCGCTTGGAAGGTTAGTCACATTTATTGTTGTGGCTCTGCTATGCTATGTTATGTTTAAAGTTGTGTTTTTTTAATATGGTTTTATTTTCACTTCCCTAAAGACTTTCTAAAATCTGTTTAACAAATGAATAAATATCTTCTTGTGGGCAATCTAGATGGTAGTTGTCTAGTGTTCCGATTATGCGATTGGACATGGTGTCAAAATGCTTGTCCCATTATACCAACCCTTTGTTTTTTCAACATTATTTAGCTGATTTTCTTTAATGCCTTCCTGCATTCTGCTTTACATTTTGTAATTTGGTGTTCAGGAATACAAGCAGGATTATGATTTTGAAGTGGGTTGGATTCAACTGATGTAACATTAATCAATTGTAGGTTCACGTACTGTCTCTATTTCAAAACTACTAGTTTCCGTCTCCTTTTCCCTTTTCGTGCTTGGGGGCAGGCGGCTATTCCCACCTCATTGGGGGCAGGTCGGGAGCATTTTGCACAGAAAAGTAAAGCTTCTGAATGTGCATGTGTAGAGGAAGCCACGCTATGCCTTGCCCCCACTCTGTGCTCCAGCTTCTGCAACAGTCCCTTTCTCCAGGGTGGCGTATCTCGAAACAATTTCAGCATGGCAAAGAGCTTTTTAACTACTCGTTTGTTTTCTTTCACTGACTGATCTGCACATCCCTTGCTTAGGTCTCAAGTCTAGGGGGGTAGGTCTATGCAGGTCCTTTGATGCACTTACTTTTTGGGCACTCACTGTGCGCTTTCGAATGTGGGAGAAAATGCTCTAAACGCTGCCAATCGCAATGCTGAATGATGTAGCATCAAAGAAGGGGGGGTTCTTCATGTTCTCCCCGGCACCTGTTAAGATGGATAATCGGAATCAACTGTGGCGAACCAAGAGGACGAGTCTGACTAGAAATGTAAACGTTTTAAGGGTGTTTATTTGATCAAAGCGAACATTCCCATTGTTATGAACGTTCTCTTTCTAGCAACTTTCCCTCCATTTCTATGGACCCCTAAACTTTTTGCTTTTTGTTTTTGTACTCTGTTCTGATGTTTTCCAGTGTAGTGAAGTAGTCAGCTTCACTCCACTGCACGTTTGCTCATGATTATGGTGAAACTGATCAGTCCTTCAGACTGTCAGAACTGGGAAACTTTGTCCCTTTTCTTTTTGCATGTTATCTACTTTTTGGTTAACTTTTTCTGATTGCACAATACATATATTGCAGTGCAAGGGGTTTCTTTTGTATGACCATAGACCACAAAGGGATTTTTTTGGTCCCTTTATATGTGCCTAAAGACAAGCAGGTGGCAGCAGTTGCATTTTTACTAACTTTGCAATACTTTGTTAGCCTTACTGCGTTTGGCAACTAACTGTGGCTGGTGTCCTAACATGGCAATAGCAAGGTTTTTGCTTGTTCTTTTGGCCATTTAGTTTGTTGTCCGCCTTCTTGCCTTGCCAGGTTAAGAAGTTCCTTTTACGGTGATGCACTGCCCGGGAAAGCCGCACTTTTCACGGGCTAATCAGGGCCATGTTTGTGTGTGTGTGCTTCCAGGAAGTTGTCTGGGACTGTCTAGTCCCAATCTACAAACTGGGGTTTGTATGTCTAGAAAGTATGCATGAGATTCACAATCGGTGGTCCTGATTAGGCCACTTCTGTAGTGTGTGTGTGTGTGTGTGTGTGTGTGTGTGCGCGCGCGCGCGAGGGGCAGATTTTCTATTGGGTGAACTGTGTTTCTGTCACCCGAGTTTCTGGATTCCCCAGAGATCCTCAGAGGAGCAAAGTATCCTGCCCAGCTGGGAAGGCGTCACACAACCAGTCGACCCTTCCTAAGAAGGCCTGGCAACTAATGTTTGCTGCAGTCCTGGTGGAACCCTGTCTTGCTGGTGATGTTTAGAAGTCTGTCAGGGGAGCTCCGACCCATGGAGAGGTGGCACCAACCATTCCCGACATCTGCTTGTTGCCTTGCCATCTGGAGTCTGTTACCTGGAACCATCCTGTTGACTGAACTCCATTTTGGGCTACCGCGGTAGCGTAGTTTGTGTTTTGGCTATGAAGTTTGGGGATCCTCGGCTTGTTCTACAAGAGTCCCTGCTGCATAATGGCAGCGTTCCAGCATCAACGGGACCCGAGATAGCTGTGACCCTGACAGCTGTGTCCCTTCTGTCACCATGCATTAGTGACTTTCGTAAAAACAGGCGTTCACACATCTGGATAAGTGCCTGGAGGTGGCTGCATCGTGTCTGGTCTGCATTCATCCACTGCAACAGGTTGCACCAGCTCCTAGACTGCACCAGAACTTTATGCACCTGCAGCTCCTGGGATTCTTGGACCAGGACCAACGGTGGGAAAACCAACCTGTGACGACCCTCCAGCGAACTAAGTCTATGGACAAACCAAAGTACGGGGGCCGAGTTACAGCATTACTTGCCTGCACCCCTATCTTCACCTGTGAAAGTTTTGAATACTTTTGAAACGTTTTTCAATTGTTTGCCTTTGTCAAAAGCCCTCCAAAAGCTAGTAAGTCTTTCTCCAGCATGGGGTCTGGCATGGATTCACATGCTCATGAATATTCCCCGTCGTCAGGCCGGGAATCCTCGTTATAGAAAAAATCAGTTTAGTTTGTGATCCGTCTTTTAGTAGTAACCAATCACTGGTCTCCGGGTCATACTGCCCCCAGCCAATGACTGCCCTCACCCTAAGCCCCACCTCTGGCAGCCATCCTCAGATTTTTACCGCAAGTTCAAGGGTTGGGAATCCTCGTGCTGTAGCTCTCGAGCTTTTGCTGCGTTTTCGCGCTTTTTCAGGAGATTTTTCTCATTTTTCGGTTAAATAGAGCCTCAAGTTCCACCGTTTCTACATCCGATCAACGGGGACCTGTTTCGGAGTTTTCTACGCCCCTCAAGGGTGAAGATTTCATCGAGTTACGCTTTTGGACGATTCCAGAAGTTCCGAGGCCTACCCCGGACATGGCCCAGGAGAAAGGAAGCTCCACGGCCAGGAAGATGTTCAGGACCTGCACTGGATGCCAGCTTCAGAATGTGTTCAAGGAGGACGAGCATTCGTTATGCCTCTACTGTCTCCATGAGGACAAGACGCACGTGGAGAAGGACTGTGCGTTTTGTGGGAACATGTCGGAGCGGACCATGAAGGATCGCCACCTCCGTCTCGCCAACTGGCTGGAAGGTAAGAGCCCGTCAGGCGAGAAGAAGTCTGAGCTCTTCTAAATCCTGTGAGGGCGCCCCAGCGACGGGGGCCCAACAAAAGGCCAAGCACCGGGAGTCTGCGGGCACCGGGAGCGCCCAATGGTCGGGCTCCTTGGCTGCCAGGCAGGGCGCATCCTCCCCGGCGCCATCAACCTCGAGCCAACGCTCTGGCTCGGGTAAGAGGATGTCCGTGAACCCGGCAAAGCTTCTGGAGAGGCCCCGGTCGATCTCAAAGATTCCGGCAGAGGGGGAGCGAGGCTCAGACCCTCCCCCCAAGGTGAAGGCCCCAGTCGTGCAGAGGGTGACGATGGCCTTAATTCACCCTGCTAAGACCTCGATTGAGGATGTCGCAGCGGCCCTGGCTCAGCCTGTGGAGGCTACGCCAATGGAGGCGACCACCGGATCCAGAGTCTCCCTGCCACCGCGGAGGGAATCGTCTTTCAGGTCCATCGAGAAGACCCCCACAAAGTCCCTGTTGGAAAAGGAGGGGATGGGGCAGGTGGCCATCGTGGATGCGGACATGACCTCTGAAGAAGAGCTCATCGAAGTCGTGGAGGAGGCCTAGCCCATCGGGAGGGATCCCGACGAGGGCGACGACGAGAGCGACAGTGTCGCCGACGAGGTTCCTCAAGAGCCCTCGCGCCCGTCATTTCCGGTGCCGCAGGACACTTCGGCGGCTATTTTGTCAGCGATTCATTCAGTCCTTATGCTCGGAGAGAAGGACAAGGTTGCCCCTCCCCCTGACGGAGATACCTGAGCCAGACCGACGGGGGAACCGGAGCCGGGACCTTCGGAAAGTCCACCGCATAAGAGGACGCATCCTCCGCCACCTCTCCCACCTCTGCGGCCTGCTCTGTCTTCCCCCCGGTCAACTACCCACGGGGATGATACAGGCACCGACACGGCTACAACAGCTACAGATGACGATGGAGGCGACGACGGGACATGTCCCCCGTCGCCCCCTGCTCGGACGTCCCCTCCCGACAAGATTGGATCCTTCCATGCCATGATTTCCAGGGCATCCGCGCTCTTCCAGCTCTGCCCCGAAGAGAAGAAAAAGGAAGGGTTCCTTTACCAACGGCGTGAGGCTAAAAGGAAGACGGTCCTCGCCGTACCACTTCTGGATGACATCTGGGATGAGGGGCTCTCCCTCCTCAAGAACCCTGCCACGGCGCCTGCAAAGAGGGACCGGTACAAGTAGTACCGGGTCCCCGACGCTGCCCCCTTGTGCCATTCGGGCACAACCTACCCCGGATTCGGTCATCTTGGCGGCGGCAAAGAAGAAAGCTGGGGGGTATCGGCCTCGACATCAACTTCCCCACTGGATGGCTAGGGCAGGAAGCTGGACACGATGGGACGACGGGTCATCTCATCCGCAGCGACGACTATCAAGGCGGCCAACGCCCTGCCTATCGTAGCCCGCTACGATAGGGAGTTGTGGTTCAAAATCGCCCCTCTGTTAGACTTCCTTCCGGACGCCAAAAGGGCTGAGGCCCTTGAAATCTTACAGGAAGGTGAGATTGCTTCGGACCACGCCATCACGGTGGCAACGGACGTCGCCGACACCGGTTTCCGTCAGTTGGGCAACAGCGTTTGCCTGAGACGAGGATGGCTCAAGGTGACGGATTTCCGGCAGGACGTACAAACCAAAGTTTTGGACATGCCCTTCGACGGGGAACCAACCTATTTGGAAAGGCGGTTGATGAGTCCCTTCAGGCTATCAAGACAGACGCGGAGACTGCCCGGGCACTGGGAGTGCTCCAACAACGACGGCGTCCTTTCAGAGCGCCGGAGGCCTCAAAGGGATCCGGCAGTGGCTCCTCGACGTACCGCCAAGCGGCAAGATCTTCGTCTCAAGAGGCCTACAGGGGACGCGGCAAGTCAGGTGGTGCCAGTCGTCGTCAACAGGGAGGTCAAGGAGGCAAGGCGGCCTCCGAACAAGATTGAACCGACCGTGGGGTCGGGCCCCTGCCGAAGCACCCCGGTGGGAGGCCGGCTGACTAGGTTCGTCAGCATGTGGGAGTCCATCTCCACCGACCGTTGGGTGCTGGACGCCCTGGCCCAAGGGCACGCCCTCAAGTTCCAGAAGAAGTGCCCTCGCGTTCCACCCGTGGCCAGGAAGGAACCTCAACTACTGTTGGAAGTAAGGGCGATGCTCAAGAAAGGTGCCATCGAACTCGTCCCAAAGAGGCTTCGGGGCTCCAGAGTTTACTCAAGGTACTTCCTTGTAAAGAAGACAGGAGGATGGCGTCCCATCCTGGACCTGCGACGACTGAACAAGTACATCAAGGCACAGAAGTTCCGGATGGTCACCCTCCAGCACGTGCTGGGACAGCTGGAGGAGGTCGATTTCCTGTTGTCGTTGGACTTGGAGGATGCGTACTTCCACATCCCCATTCTAAAAAGACACCGAAAGTTCCTCAGGTTCGTGGTCCAAGGGCGGCACTACCAGTTCAAGGCCCTCCCGTTCGGATTGAAGTCGGCACCCAGGGTGTTCACCAAGTGCCTCGCACCGGTGGCTGCGCCTGCAGGTGATCCACGTCTACCCATACCTGGACGACTGGCTCATCCGGGCAAAGACAAGGGAGCTTGCCGTGGAGCACACTGCGAAGACCGTCCAGCTGCTCACGGACCTGGGGTTCTCCATCAACTTTCCAAAATCCCACCTGGTCCCATCGCAAGTCGCCCTGTTTCTGGGAGCCAAGCTCGACACAGTGGCGCGGCTGGCCTCGCCGTCGGAGGAAAGGACCAGGACCATCCTGGGCAAGGTGCAGCGTCTGCTGGCCACGGACATGGCCAGGGTAAGATCTATCAAGTCCCTCCTCGGGATGATGTCCTCCTGCATTTATCTGGTGCGCCTTTGTAGACTTCGGATGCGCCCCTTACAAGAGTTCCTCGACGCCCGCTGGGTCCAGTCGACGGGCAGCTTCGAGGACAGGATCCCACTCAACGAGACGTTCCGTCAGGCGATCCGGTAGTGGAGTACCCGCTCTCATCTGTCGGCTGGCACGGACTTTCAGACCCCAGCTCACCAGGTGACGGTGATGCCGGATGCCTCCTTGGAAAGTTGCGGAGCGCACTCCGGAGATCTTCACGCGAGAGGCCTTTGGCTCCCGGAGGAGAAGTCACTTCACATCAACTTCTTGGAGCTCCGCCCAGTGTTCTGGGCCCTCAGGTCTTTTCTTCCGTCCCTCAAGGGCAAGGTGGTGAGGATCTTCACCGACAACACCACCACAATGTTCTACATCCGGAAGCAGGGCGGAACCAGATCCCCTGCCCTATCCAAGGAAGCCCAGTATCTGTGGCATTGGGCCGTCACCCAAGGGATGTTTCTGGTGCCTCTTCATCTGGCAGGAGTAAAAAACACCATCGCCGACTCAATCAGCAGAGAGCTGCGCTCGTGCCACGAGTGGGAACTATGCCAGGATCAAGTGGATCGACTCTTCCAACGATGGGGCGAACCCCAGATCGATCGATCGATTCGCGACTGCGACGAACTCCAAGTGCCGGAGCTTCGCCAGCAGGTTCCCCCAGCCGAGGAGCATGGGCGATGCTTTCTCGTTCCCCTGGGACGGCCTATTTCTTTATGCGTTCCCTCCGTTGCTGCTCCGGCTCCTCAACCAGCTCAAGAGGTCCCGGTGCAGGATGATCCTCGTCGCACCGGCGTGGCCGAGACAGATCTGGTTCCCGGACCTTCTGGACTTGTCTACGTCCTCACCAGTCAAGCTGCCGACGGACGCAGACCTTCTCTCCAGAGAAGGAGGCGCCATTCTTCATCACAACCCAGAGTCGCTGAACTTGCAGGCCAGGCTTCTGCAGCACTAGAGTTTGTAGGGTACGACATCCCAGCCGACTGCAGAGAGGTTCTTGCAAAGGCCAGGGCGTCCTCAACTCTCAAGTGCTACGGACATAAATGGAAGAGGTTCTCTGTCTGGTGCCGTGCACAGAAGATTAACCCTTTGCGGATTACGGCCCCTCAAGTATTGCCGTACCTACTGTCATTGGCCAAGGCTGGACTAGCTCACGCTTCCATCAAGATACATCTGGCTGCCATCTCACGATACACCAGAACTACAGGACGGGCGTCCTTGTGGTCTCATCGGCTGGTGAAGGAATTTATGAAAGGATTGTTCCGATCATTCCCGCCGGTGAAGGCCCCTGCCCCGGCGTGGGAGCTCAACGTGGTGCTGACCAGGCTCATCGGGGCCCCATTTGAGCCTATGCATCCGGCACCGTTGAAGTTTCTATCGTGGAAGACGGCATTTCTCGTGGCCATCACCTCTGCACGACGAGTGGGAGAGATCCAGGCCCTATCTTGCAAGCCACCATACAGCTGTTTGTAAACTTTGGACCTGTGAATCGAGGGAAGGCTCTCTCGAAGGCTTCCATTTCCAGATGGCTCTCTGGCTGCATCATGCACTGTCACCGGTTGGCAAACCGACCGCTGCCAGGCCGTCCGAGAGCCCACTCGACCAGAGCGATCGCTGCTACCACGGCGTTCCTATCTCGTGTGCCCCTGCTCGACATCTGCAGGGCTTCGACGTGGAGGTCGACGCACACCTTCACGAGATTCTACTGCGTCGATCGGGACTCCAGGGAGGAGTCCAGGGTCGGCCAAGCAGTGCTGCGCAACCTGTTCGCTTAAGGTGAGCCTGGTGAGGAGGTAAGAGATGCTTAATGTTGAGCCTGTTGCCACCTCCTGTGGTTGTGCATGTGTATACTGCTATGTATTCTTATATTCATGAGCATGTGAATCCATGCCGGACCCCATGCTGGAGAAGGAACAAGTTACTTACCTGTAACTGTTCTCCAGCATGGGTCTGGCATGGATTCACATGCGAACCCTCCCGCCTACCCCTCTGCGGCTCTTCACTTGGTCATACTGCCACTTTACGTGCTACCAAATCTGAGGATGGCTGCCAGAGGCGGGGCTTGGGGAGAGTCATTGGCTGGGAGCAGTATGACCCAGAGACCAGTGATTGGTTACTACTAAGAAAGCCAGATCAGAAACGAAACTGATACTGATTTTTTCTATACCAAGAATTCCCGGCCTGATGACAGGGAATATTCATGAGCATGTGAATACATGCCAGACCCATGCTGGAGAACAGTTACCGGTAAGTAACTTGTTCCTTCTCACCAGCATACGACTACATCTATCTTCTGGAACTATTTTGCCATCCCCAAGACCTTTCTCCTAACATTTTCCCAGCTCCCAAAACTTTTGGAAACTTTGAACTTTTTGGACAAAAGGCCCTAGTCAACTTAGGGTTGGACTTTCTACGTTAGGGTTGTATTCTTGTGGACTCTCATTGCAAATAACCACTGCTTTCTCTTTCAGTGTTGTGGGGTGGTGGGATTGTGAATGTATTGCACTAGCTGGTATCCTCGCGCCTACTACCCCTGGATCTACTGTTCAGGTGGCCAGGGAAAGGCTCTTGGATCCCTCGCAGGAGCTGACCCGCAGACCTACAACGTAGAAAGAAACAGCAGGAGCAATTCGGGAACACTGCCGAGTACTGGTGAAGGGCGCTCAGTGACCGGGGTGTTTCGAAGCGGTCTGCGAGTGGGAAATGAATGCATTCGTTACTGAACTGCAGGGTGTTAAGGGAGTTTTCCTAAAGTCCTAAAGGTAGTAAGTTATCCCAGTGGTTTGTAGATCCTAACTCTTTGTATCGGTCTGTACTAGCTCAGGACCTTGGTAATGTGGCAGAGCGGTCAGGCTTACCCCCAAGAGGAAGATGTGAGCTTGTAGGTAAGCACACTGAATTTTAGTTAGAAAGCAAAAAGACAAGATTGTTATATTATCGGTAACTGCGCACTCATGCGGTTTTCAACAGGTCATACGGTAATGCATTTACTCTGCAAACTCGTATAGACAAGTCACTTAAAGGGAAGCAAATAAGTGGTTAGTGCAACACAAGCTTAGTTCAAGGTTCTAGAGACGGTTTCTTCACCTGGCAAGTCTTTTAAGTCCAAAAACGCAACCCTAGCTAAAGGCATTTCAGAGAGGGCTTGAAGTCTTGACCAACAGTGAATTATGAAGAGTTCCTCCGGATTTCTTCCAGTGTCTAAAGTTATTGAAGGTGCAAGTTAGCAACTAACAAAGGAGACCTAAAAACTTACTCGAAGGGGGCACAAGCAGCGGCAGAGGTAAGAGGGATTTGCCCTGGACACCGCTACGTGAACTCCAACGCTCTGCAGCGACTTCTTGGAATCAGGTAAGCAATACCCTTTTCTCCACGGTACCTTTTGGTTTGAAGAAAGTGTTAGTTGGCTTCTCCAGTGTGGCAGCTCTGGACCCGACCTCCGTATTCCTTGGTCTGGTGGCGAAAGGCAGGACAATGGATGGTGTCTTTTAGCAGAAATCTCGAGGGAGTATCTGTAGCATGGCTTTCATCAACTTCTTGGTTCACTCTGCAGTTTTGGTGTTTTTTCAGCAGCACCAACAAAGGACACTGTTAGGCAAAGTTTCTATGCAGTACCCTCTGGGACCACTGCACACAACTATGACTAAAAGTGTAAGCAAAACCAACCTTTGGTATAAGTCTGTACCACAGTTTTTGGTAGCGAGCTGAGCAGCCAGGCTTCTCAAGAGGGAATGTGAGCTGTAAGGGTGTTAAACAGAGGTCTACAATCACAAGTATTCAGATACACTTATACTCAAGGTTTCTTGGTAAAACACTTCTTAATTTATTACACAGGTAGAAAACATTCACTAAAAGCAGGCAATCAATATCATACAAAAATATACTACAGTACTTCACACTATTCGGTTCTGTGACATTTAAACTACTTTGAAGTAGGAGCAAAATGGCATTCAGAGCATTTGAAATAGGAGCAAAAAGGCATAAGATAATAAAAGAAATAGTAGTTACTCTTAAAACAATGCAAATAATTTGAGTTCACCAGAGGAGTTGATTCAATGCAATAAGTAGGCCAAAGTCAATGGGCTAGAGTCTTGTCTCATTTCCCAGAAGTAGTTCAAAGAAGAAAGGATTGTATGTTGGGTCACAAGCTGACTAAGCCTGCAAGTTGCCAAAGTTTCACGCACTTTCGCAGCGAGAGGTAAGTTCTCTCTGTCGGGTTTTCACAGTACCTTATTTTGAAGAAAAAGATGCAGCTGAAGACTTCTGTTCCTGGCAGTTCCTGCAGATCTCGCTGTTTCTGAACCTCAGTCGTTGGGACAAGAGGGAGGACGTTGGCGGGGGGAACCCCTGCACTGCACGGGGTGACTGGTCACAAAGCTAGCAAACTGGCAAATCTTTGATTCCGGTAGCTGTCGTCCAGCACACTAACCAGGGGGGAGGACACCAGTTTTTCTGTTTCCTGCAGCACGCTGAGGAAAATACAACTAGCTCCGAGAATGGTGTCCAGGTGGCTTACGAGTTGATTGGTCCCACCAACTCAAAGGGAGATGTCATCCTTGAAGGGCTTCTCTGTCGAGATGAACTTGGCGATTCGGCCCTGCAGCAGGGCTTCACCGGGCAAACCAACGGTCCAGGAGTTGCAACGGCCGTCCTCTTCAAGCTCGTCTTCGGTTCTTTCATTCCAGTGGTCGACTTTGCCTTCAAAGCCAAGAGACTTGCTTCTTATCCAGTTTCTTCCCATTCATTCCAGCCTAGCTGTCACTCACCCAGCAGGGTGGCTGTCCTTGCTGGACAGTCAGCCAGCCAATCACGCCAGAGTGCATTTGGGTCTCCTAGGAGACTAAGCACAGGGAGTTTCGGGCACCTCCCTCCCTTCCTGGCCACCCCAGACACTCAGGCGCCAGAGGCGATCTTCAGTCCTGAAGCCCGCCAAAAGCGCAGAAACAAAGGGGCCAAACCGGGTTTGGCGCGGTGAGACAAACTCTAGAAGGGCCTTTTAAAAAGGAAATGGTGAAAAAAGAAGACCGGGACCTGTTTAAACAAAGGGGGCTCAGACACCAGGTTTGAAAAACATGGCACCCGTGATTTTTAGCTACCCGTGTTCGCGGTCGGGAAAAATCATGGTAGTTCGTTGTAAAACCATTGCCACCAGCCATTTCGATAGAAAAGGGTATTCCCCCAGGTCTAGAAACTCATGTAGCATGAGTTTCTAGACATGGGGGATAATGGGTAACCCCTCAGCACTCTATAGGAAGATGGGGTGTGCTGGGTCTAGGAATTTGAAAAGACTAGTAAAGTCAATTTCACTTTACTTTTGCTGGGAAACAGTTTATCCCAGAGAAGGTATTTAAACCTTGGGACAGCCTAAAAAGGCTTCCCTGTGTCACTGCACTGAGGGTGCTGTGTGACACACATGAAAAGATGATGCCCATGGAGTTGTCTAAAACTCCATAATCAAAGAACCCAAGAGTAAAACAAAAATCAAAATACATGAGAAAGTGGGGAAAAAAGGCTCTCGGTTTCTCTAGGAAAAAGAAATTAAGTCCTTAAAATCCAGTAAACTTGCTGGGGGTCTCTAAGGTGAAGGGAATTGGCACATTCTCCCTGACAGACACAGATTGCCCAGTCAATCTTCTTTGCTTCCTGCAGTCCCACAATCTGGTGAGGGGGTCTGGGCGAGTATCTCTGGAGTGTCCTTGCGGTTTCAGCAAACATTTGGACGGATTCGGCCTTTCCACGACGGTCAAAAGGGTCAGAATGTCTTCTGATATTGGGGTTCTGCAGCTCTGGAAAATCCTAGGACCTCGGGAGATGGCTCGTTTAGAAGTTCGCCTCGAGACTGGTTGTCCCCGCCAGCCAAAGGAAAGCAGTCGTCCTCCTCGGAGCTCCTCTGTCGCATAGAAAACAGTCAGGACTGCCGTGGTCACTTTACGGTCTTGCAAAGTGTCTGCAGGTGTCTCTAGTCATCTTCAGTTACTTCTGTTTCCTGTGGTCGACTTGCTTTACACTCCAGAAGCCTCAACTTTGATACAGTTCCAGCACACACTCCTCTGTAGTCTCTCTCAGCATTTTACATAAAAGGGACGTTTGGCTGTCCACTAAGGACAGCCAGACCCCCTGTGGGAGCTGGACCTATTTAGGCACTCTGGCAGACAAAGGACAGGGGGGGTGGAAGACTCCCCCACTTTATGCCTACCCAGGCACTCTGGACCCTATGCGGCGATACCTACTGGTTCCTGCCAAAGGCAAAACACACACACACACACTGTCCTTCCCCTCCAAGAATGGTAAAACAAGTGCTAACAAAGAGCAACCACACTAGTAATTGCAAACAAAGATGGGAGGCCCCAAGTTGGTACTTGGGTGCCCTTAATGTGCACTACCAAGGCTATGGACATAGCCTGCGGTATAAATGAAACAAAAAAATACACAGTTGGTAGAACACGTCCACTGCCACCAGCCATAACTAAGTGATTGTCTATGTGACTAAAAAGTCACAGGAGCAGAGAGAAGGGGGATACTAAGTATCCCTTTAGCATTCCACCACCAAAGGTGGTGTGTGCCAATCTCTCAGACCATAGAGTTTTGGGAGAGATGCTAAGTTTCTCCCCATCTTTAAGAACTGTAGTTACTTGAGGATATAGAAAAAGAATCTTAAAGGAGGACCCAAGGGTCCCCAGCAACACTGCCCATAAGGAGCTGTGTGCTGCAGTAGTAAAACACAGATGCCTTTAAGAGCTATGGAGCAGGCAGACTCCATAGTACAGGTAAAATACAAAGAATAGAGTTCCAAAAGACAGCGCCAACAGGAATGAGTGAGTGGAAAAAGGCTCCACTCATTCCGGATTGGAAGAACAAGGTCCAGATGTCAAGCAAAAAGTGCTGGGGGTCTCACTAGGAGAGAGGATGAAGCACAAAAATGATAAATCTCCCCAACACACGGATAGTTGAAATTGAGCATAATGAACATTTATTGAATACAGATTTAAGTAACTTGAAATTAAACCATACCAAGTGTATATTGAATAACAAATTGAAGGAAAACCTTAACCCATGCGCATCTATTGGATATAGAACTGGAAAAAGACCAGATGCATATTTAAACGTCAAAATTTAGGAAAACTTGAAGTCCAGTATAACGAATGCACATTGACCATCAAACTGAATTAAAGCTTGAAAATAAGGAAAGTGAATATTTGTCGGGTGTCGAACTGAATGCTGCCTTACACTTTCACTTGTTGAGTAACACTTAGTATGGGCAAAGCAGAGGACCGCCAAAGAGTACCCATGGGAATACAGCACATAGGAAAGAGTGCACATGTGAAAAAATGTTATAGTAAGGTGGGACATGAGCAAGACCACCACAAAGTTAACTTTATGGACAGTTTGGCAAGTCCAAAAGACTGGCAATAGGTGTGTGACACTTTGGGGCAGAGCCAAGAGGCTAATCAGGCGAAGCCAAAGGAGTGTGAACATTGCACACAAGCCAAGAGGCCAACCAAGTGAGACCATGGAAGTGCCTTCGCAAGTGCCTGCAAGGAGCGTTGTGTTTTGCCAGCCACTGACCTTTGTGGATACAGCTATGCGCCTGATAACGGTTCTCCCAACGGTGCGTCTGTGTGGCAGGACGTGGGACTTTTTGCCCCGCCATTTGGACCTTGCTTGGGCCGTGTTTAGACTGTTAAAACATATTAATGAATCATTTTTTTTTTTTACTAGACTTGCTTCTGTGCTTTGTCTCCGCCCCCTCACAAGGCTCACGTGCTATTTTAAGCACGGACACGTACCCCTGCACGCGCGCACCCATGGAAGTGCCTTTGCAAGTGCCTGTTCAGCCTATTTGGCTCTGGGTGGCTCAGTGGCTGCACTTCTTATCTGTTTGCATTTTTTGTTTCTAATATTGTAGCAGTTCACTAATAGTGGCTCATCCTTTGGCGCTGCATACAGGCATTTCTCTTCATGCTAACCAACACTCATGGCGATCCTTAAGAGTGACAACTATTCCATCTACACTTAGGGTAAACCATGTGGTAAACGAACCGGTAACGTATGAGAGCAATTGCACTTGCTTTTTCTCCCCAGGCTTTGATTTTAATCAAATAGAAACTCTTAGAATATCATTGGAAAAGGTGACATTCGCATAATCACAATTTTTGGTAATTTGACCTAAATACTGTTTTTTTTAAAAAAAAATGTTTTCTTCAGTGTAATTGGTGATATGCGTTACCTATTCGTATAGTGCATTGCTAGTGGTGTTAGTCAAAACTGTTGTTGCCTCTAGCTAAACCGTTCATTAATTGGGTCTGCACTACTACATGTCTACATCTGATAGATAGCTTAACAATAGTCACTCGCACTAAGAAGTTCTCTTGACAATGGCAAGTGGTCTGCGCAGTGGTAAATGCTTAATTACGCCATTTGAGGCGACTCACACGCAGACGTAAATGCCTATTTCATCGCTATCAGATATATCTGCTTGTAATACGGACTGTCGTGCTTCGCCCACTATGTCGGACATACATGACTTGGCAAATTGCCCTGATCCAAATCTGTTTATAGATATTGATACTGAAGGTGCACATATTGCTTTTCAATCTCTCCTGCAGGTCATGCAGGTTGTCAAGCCTGACTCAGTGTCAGTATCTTCTCTGGTAGTTGACACCACAGAAACACACCCAATCAACGTAACGACCCATTCACATTTGGCTTACACAGAACTAATTGATGTTCAGTTGGTCACTCAATTCTTTACAGGAAAAATTTTATACCAATTTATTTCACTATTAACACCTGTATTGAAGGCTGAGTGAGGAAAACGCAATCGTCTCGCACAGGTCCTCTACCCCTGCTGCCTTCTTACCAGCCCACATTGATGAGGTTCGCCTCAACAACTTTTCTAGTGGCAGGCCGGCTCATCCGCCCCAACTGATGGATAATAAACCCTCTTGGCCGACAGCTAGCTCTCCCACACCACTCAAAATGACATCTGAGGGACCGGGTGAAGTGCCCAAATATATGAAGGATTCATAAAGCGCAGGCTCAATTGACATTCACCAATTGAGTGCCGAAATTAATCTTTGCAGTTTGCATAATACAAGCCAACACTCTTTGAACCCCTATGAACCAGACAATTATTCCTTTCCTGTTATAACATTAATTTAAAATGTTCTCAATAAAAGACATGAGCTAACACACCTGGAAATTCATGACTTTAAAGTATCTATCACTGAGATGATTAATAAACTAAATAGGATTGAAGGATTTATTTATGCACACACCACTCTCTTGTAAAACACAAAAAACAGACCAAAATTCTCGATTTGCTACCCAATAAACTAAATACGCCAAATGATGTAGCGATGGTGTCTCGCTCAGCAGCGACACAAACTATGACAACATTCCAGGATGAGGTAAGCACAAAAAAACATACACAGAGGTCACTAATGAGGAGATCACTAACCAAAAACCGCAAATCCAGGTAACGAACAGCCTACTCCTATCGGCTGTGGCTAAAAACTCAGAAAAAGTTGCTGAAGTTATGACATATTTGATCAGTGGTCGCGGAGTGGAAGTAGTACAAGATCACGATTCCCTTCACTCTCTCCTCGGCAATGAGCACCATACAACCTCACTTCATGGTGTACCTAATAGTGCCTCTCCTCTCTCAGCGATATTCAACCAGTCCAAGGATGAAGATAGGGTAGTACCTGAGACCATTGACTGTTCAAATTCTAACAATCAAAGCAACGCCTCCCTGCGGTTTCTTTCTCGGAAAATGAAGCAGGCTGCGGCGCATGCTCTAAAACGCAGCAAAAGCAATAAAAAAATGAATAGTGCACCATCTAACAAAAAACCAAAAACTTACCTACATCCAAAATTAGTGGTCATGACTCTAACATAAATATTTGTGATCTCTCGTGAGGATGAGATGCATGACCTGCAACAGCTAAATGAAGAATCAGAAATACTGCTAGTTCTCAAAAGTTTACAGGTGCATGCCAACACTATGCAAGCAAAATTGGCAAACAATGTCGTCAATGCACCCTCGACTTCTGCTAGTCTTCCACCATGAATAATTCAAAACGGAGAATGTAGGGATGTTTTACTTGACACATTTATTATCTGCTTCTCAACACTGTACAAAAAATATTGAGCACACCAAGCAAGCTTCCATGTCACAATTTTTCACAACTGAATGCTATAAGATGATAAGGCGTGCCGTGGTCACTTCAACAAATGCCTCTCGTGCTGCATTTAAAAAAACTAGCTTATGTCTTGCATCACCAGCAAAAACATGTCAAACATGATACTGCCTCAACATCCGTGGTATCAATTCAATCTGATAATATATCTGCCACACCCACAAACCAGTTTGTGGCTCTCAAACCCATAACTTATAATACTAGTGCCGCTGAGAAACTACCTACGGCCTCTGATCCTCCTTCCCTGGCGCCACCTATCGATAGTATGCCTTCCTTGGACGGTGCCCATGTTGTTGAAACAAAAGTTGTAGTTGATACAAGCAAGCAGCCTGCAGAGATAAACACTCCCATAGTGGATTCTCTTGAACTCACTCCTGATCTACCGAATATTATGGGATGGACTAATGATATTAATGCCAGTGGAAAATGTAATTTAATTCACACATTAAACATTTTCAAGCAATGCCTCCAATTGAGAACGTTTACTACAAAGGATATTGATTGGATTACATTGTCAAAGTGCAATTCAAATTGTATTTGTTGACTCCATTCCTATATAATTACAAAATTGGTATGGAAACGTAAGTCAGATTCTATCCATATGGGTCTTTTATCCCAATTATTTACTTCAGAGGAAACTGCCAAAGAGTTTAACACCACCGAGTCTGCCCCAAACTATATTAATACATCAGTTCCTGGCACCTCCCTGTCTACACCACACAGTGCTGAGTTGTTGGCTCAATTCTCATCTCTCGCGAGCACAGTCAGACTGTTCATGGTTAGAGACTTTCATGAAGGGAATGGCCTCAATGAGTAGTGCCACGGCTAAACTGTAGCCAAATATGTACAACAATTCTCTCATGGAATAGTTGTGGTTTTAATAATTCATTCTCATGGCTCAGTCTCCTGTCTCATGCGACAAAACCTATTTTGTTTATGCAAGAGACAATGAAATTACAGGCGTTTCTTCTGTCTACCACTTTATAATGTAATTCAAATGAGTTTCTCGCAATTGAACTGATATCTGACCCTACCTTAGTGATGGTCTTAATATGTCTTTATTGGAACCCTGCTAAGGTACCAGTAGATACTGTATTTATGCAGTTGGAACAGTTATTTGAAGAAGCTCATTTACAGAATGAGTCTTTCCAGAGGGGAGGGATCCTTCCCCTCCCCTCTTAAGCACTCCCTTGTGCATCCCCTCCTCAAGAAACCGACAG
Source organism: Ambystoma mexicanum (assembly GCF_040938575.1). NCBI lineage: Eukaryota > Metazoa > Chordata > Amphibia > Caudata > Ambystomatidae > Ambystoma > Ambystoma mexicanum. Next base: position 943,920,185 of record NC_090933.1, on the reverse strand, counting down.
CGGATCCCTCTTGTCCGGCCAACTATCGCCCAATTTCCATTACCCCCTTCTTAGGCAAACTCCTTGAAAAGCTGGCCATCTCTCAGCTAAACCTTCATTCTGATTCTGTTGGCTGTCTCCATGACCATCAGTCTGGCTTCAGATCTGGCAGAAACATGGAAACTGCTCTCCTGAACATCCGTGAAGATCTGCTTTCCAACCTTGACTCTAGCATTCCCTCTGTTCACATCCTTCTTGATCTCTCCTCTGCCTTCGACACGGTCAACCATACCATCCTGCTCAACCGTCTCTGGGATAACTTGGGCATCACCGATCAGGCTCTGGCCTGGCTGACCTCTTTCCTCTCTGATCGACCCTCCCAGGTCCAAATTGGGTCCTCCTTGGTGTTCCCCAGGGGTCTAACCTCTCGCCCAGGCTTTTAAACCAATACCTGGCAACTCTCGCCCGCTGTATTGCCATTTTCTGCTCAAACTTCCAGTGCTACGCAGACGACACTCAACTCATTTTCAGGCTGCCCTCGGCCACCTCCTCAACCTCTCTCATCACTGATTGCCTAACTGCCACCCAAGATTGGTGTGCCGCCAACGATCTTTGTCTTAATGCCAGCAAGACAGAGATCCTCCTCATTGGCACACCATCACCTTCCTTTCCCCTCACTCTCTGGCCAGCCTCCCTTGGCCCTCCTCCTATCCCCACCTGCGAGGCCAAGTACCTTGGTGTCACCTTTGATTCCACACACTCCTTCTCTGCCCACATCGCTGATGTATCAAAAAAGTCAAACCTCCTACTGCACCTCCTCAGAGGTATTCTTCCTTTCCTCTCATTCCCCCAGAAGCTCGTTGTCTCCCAAGCTCTGGTTCTCTCTAAGCTGGACTATTGCAACAGCCTCTTTCTTAATCTACCTGCCTCTACTCTCCGCCCTTTACAACGTATCCAGAACAGGACTGCAAGACTTGTCCTTTGCCTCAAGCCCTGGGATCGTGTATCTCCAGCTCTGAAATCTCTCCATTGGCTCCCTGTGGATGCAATGATTAAATTCAAAACCCTCTGCATTGTCCACAAGGCTTTGTGGGGCCTGGGTCCAATGTACCTTCAGCTATCCCTCTGCAAATACCTCCCATCTCGAGCACTCCGCTCCTCTACCTCAAACTCCCTTGGTCAGTCGTTTCTCAAAGAAACGAGCTGAGGGTAGATCTGTCTTCGGCTGGGCCCTCCCTCTGGAACAGCCTCCCTGCCACTCTAAAACTTGAGGAGAACCATCTCCGGTTCCGGAAGCACCTCAAAACCTTCCTCTTTGCTTCTGCCTTCTCCTCCCCTCTCCCCTGTTGATTCTGCTCTCCCTCGGCACCATGCACCTGGCCACCCTCTGTTCTCTGGGCCCAGGTACCTGCTCATCTTGCCACCCTCACGCACTGCCTACGGGCCACCCCCTGCACTGGGGTCTGTATCTGTACCCATACAGCCATCCCCTTTCTTTCAGACCTACACGGCCTGCTGCCATAAACCCAGCACTTGCTGGCTGCACTCCCATTGTTTGTTGCCTTTTTATTTATTATTTTATTATTATTTTTTCCTTCTTGCTCCACACTCTCCTTTTGTTCCCCCTTTCATGCACTTCTCCCCCTTCTCTCTCTACCCTGCACTTGCACGTTCTCAATGTCACTGGGCCTAGTAAGATCGTTGTTTTTGTTCTCCCCTGTTCCCTTTCCCTGCCTGGTCACGCTCTGAAACACTTGTGTATGAGCGCGATAGAAATAAAATATCAATCAATCAATCCATCAGATTATTCTAGGTGGTGACTTTAATGCCTGTCTAGTTGACCCAAAACTGCAAAGTCCTTTTATTCTCTACTACAAACATCTCTTAAGTGCAGAGATGGGGTTGCCAATGGACGGAATATCTAGCAAGATGGGATCTGCAGTGTATATAATTTTGCAGCGAATAGCTATCCCGCCACCTGGAAGAGAGGGCATTGGACTTCGTATATTGACTATTTTTTTTGTTTCTGCAAAGCTGTATGGTCGCTCTATCCAACATCACTAACCCACATCTCGGTGATCTTATGCAGCTCACCTTAAAAATCAATGTCTTTTAATGAATACAACACAAATCCAACTCTTGCATTAGTCGACCTTGATAGGCCCTCTTCTGTGTACTGGACCCCGAAACTGTGTTGTGAACTGACTTATAAGGTAAGCTTGGAGTTCCGCACAATCACTTATTTTCCTTTCCATAATATGGAGTTGGACCAACAGGTGTTATGGAGCAGAAATGTAATTCGATATCATCTAAATAAGCTTACACGCTCCACTGTTAACAAACGACTGCATTCAATTTAATTGGGAAATTTCATCCATAACACATGCAAAGAATGTTCAGCTTCGGTAACTTAAAGTGCTTATCCTAGTGATTCTGGTAATGAAGAAAAAAAATTATTTTGCCACAGTATACATTTTTTTTAAAGAATCTTAAACCTCAGATATACTACAATTATCAAACGATCTAATTTGTGTAAGCAGAAAACCAGAAATGTTTGGGAATTGTTCAGAGGATTGAACCCTTCATCTAAGAACAACCTACCATGTTCAATCTCAGCTATACTTTGGTCTGAGTATATATTGGACACATTTCAGCTTCCATCAAAATTTTAAAATATTTTGTATACTATCATAAATACAAGTGCTCTCATGCAACATCTTTTTAATATTGAAGATGTGTGTTGGGCAATAAATAAATTAAAATTCTCTATAGCAGTTGGACCCGATGGTCTACACGCCTGTATTTTTAAAGCAGACCCTTTATTTTGGGAAACAATTCTCAAACACAAATTCGATAACATCATCAAATCTCAGAAAATCCCAGATTCTTGGCTGACTTCAATAATCAGAGCTATTTATAAGAAGGGCGATCCCACCATTTCATGTCCTTTTCGACCCAGTGCATAATCAGTTTTTGCTATTATTCTTTTATACCAACTTTAAGAATTTATTACCAGTCATGACACTTTATCTAGATGCCAAGTTGGGTTCAGAAAAGCAATGGGAACATCTCAAAATGCTTGCCCATATTCAATCTAGTGTTAATGATGTTAATATTGGGCCCGTCTATATGGCTGTATTGGACTTCACGGCAGCATTTGACTGTGTAATTCGTAATCTGCTCTGGCAAAAAATGCTGAAACTTTGTTTCTCCAGTATTGGATCTTTCATGGATTCAGGCTGGGAAACCTCTAACTTTAACTTTTTCGATTTCCTATGGAAATCTTCGACACTTTAGTGTCCTATCGACGTTCTTTTTGGGTGCTTTGGGCCCCACCAATAGGACGTCTGGTATAAATAGCCCCGCCCCCACGGCTACCCTTTAGATTTGAACCCTCTCCAAACAGTTGGGATTACCTTGTTTCTTCGTGTTTTTGCATGTGCATTTGGGTCGAAGGGCTAGGCTGTCATCGGTAGCCCAGAAGTTGTCTCTTAGGCCTTGTGCTACCTGCGGCATGAAGGTGTAAGAAGAGGACGGTCATATGGACTGTCTTTACTCTCTCTACCCCCATCACTCGGCAGATACCTGCGAGATATGCCACGGGTTTTCGCAGAAGACCCTGAAAGCCCGTAATCGGCTCATATGCTGGCTCAACAAGGGCACTTACCCGGCTTCTGAGGTGGGTTTGGCCCGTGGGAGCCAGTCTTCAGGGACAGCGGAGAAGGTCATCGCCGAGTGGCGTCGGCAGAACCCCCTGCTAAAAAGTATCGGGCAACGTTGGGGGGAGGCAGCAAGTCTTCATCTATGCCGCAGCATTCGAAGGTGGTGTGTGGCTCTTCGTTGTCCAAGCATGGTCGGCCTGACGAGTCCAGGGGGTCTGATGGTAGGCTCAAGAAGTCTACGGTGTCGGACAAAGAACTGGCGAAGCCGGAGAAGTCTTCTTCGAAGCACTTGTCGTCCAGGGACCATCACAAGTCTTCGTCCAGCCGGGAGTCTTCGAAGCACCGTTCCAGTTCTTCCAAAAAATCCGGGTCTCTGGTGAAATCAAAGCTAGGGGACGTGGTTCCGATGACGAGCTTGTCGACGGTTATTCAGACGGTGCAGTCTACGGTTCTGTCGTTGACACCGTCCACGACTGACTGACAGTGGTCGACTGCTGTTGTTGCCGTCGCAGATGGAGTCGAAGGGTTGTTGACGACGGGTGGGGCGTGGCAGTCCGCTGGCTTTGAGTCCATACTTCCTGAAAACATTTTGCAGCAGGATCCAGCTACTTTTTCTGTTTCTTCAGGGATGGAGGAGGAACAGGAGCCAGTGTTTGACCCGTCGGCTATGGGTCTGCAGAGTGTGAGGACGTGGGGTGGGGGCTGGGCCGCCCTTTGCCCGTTGGTTCATCGGCAATTTCTGCTGTTGTTGCCGGTGCTATATACGCTTCAGTCTTTGTTGGAGCAAATGGATGCATGGTTGCCGCCTCCTCCGAGTCCGGCGGTGCCGGTGGCCGATGTTGTTGCTTGGTGAGGCGTCTAGGAAGTCTCCTCTGGCACGGTTGACATTGCCGGTGGGGTTGGGCCATCCACGGTCTTATCTTGAAGAGGGTGACTTGCCTGAATCGGGCCCTGAGAGGGCTCCGCGGGACACCCCATCAACAGTGTCTCCGTCAGTGACGAGGGATGACCTGTGGGACACGAACCCTGAGGTGGAGCAGCCCCGTAGTCCGGCACAACCATTGCCTCCGGATGATATTGGGGCGTTCCACGCCATGATGTTAAAATCGTGTCTGGAGTTTGGGCTAGCACCTGAAGAGGAACGTAAGGACTGCTTTCTCTTCGGCCATATGGGCAAATGAAGGAAGGCGGTCTTCTCTGTGCCGATCCTCGACCATGTGTGGCAGGAGGGCCTGCGTACGATGTGCCACCCGTTTTCAGAACCGGCAGTGAAGGGTCGCCTTGAAAAGAAATGTAAGGCTCCTGAGTCTACCCCTAGATGAGTGGTGTTGCAGCCCACGCCCGTGGTTTCAGTGGTTGCCAGCTGTAAGGCCAGAATCCAACACAAATGTGTTACACCTCCGGACAGTGAGGCCAGGAAACAGGACGCCTTTGGAAAGAAGGTCTTGACAGTAGGGGCTACGACTGTGAAGGCTGCAAATTCCTTGGCAATCCTGGCCAGATATGATAGAGAAATGTGGCATCAGCTAGTCCTGATTCTTGAACATCTTCCGGAGCAACACCGAAAGGAAATAATGCTATTGGTTTGATAGGGGCAGGAGGCCTCCAGCCACAGCATCAATATTGCTGGGGACCTGGCCGAGTCAGGTTTTAAACAAATTAATAATGGGGTAGTGCTCCGAAGGCAGGCCTGGCTGAAGTGCACAGACTTTCGTCCTGAGGTCCAATATAAGGTCATATTTATGCCCTGTGAGGGTGAACACTTGTTCGACGAGAAAATTGATGAGGCCCTGAAAGGGATGAAAGGGGATACGGAGACAGCTAAATCCTTGGGGTTCTTGCAAAGTGGTTCCTCTTTTCGCTCCTTTCGAGCTTTTCGTGGAGCCTCTGGGAATGCTCGGTTTGCCTCTCCCGGAGATCAAGGTTACGGGCGCTCCAGCTACTAGTCTCAAGGTTATCGGTGATCAATGAAAGAAAGGTTTGCAGTCCTCGGCGGCTAAGGGAAGCCAATCAGAAGCTCAACAATGACTGCCATATGGACAATCTGATGGGGGGGCAGGGTCGCAATCCATGTCGACGAATGGCAAAATATAACATCAGATCGCTGGGTGCTAGACACGGTGCGTCTCGGCCACTCGTTGGAGTTCCGGTGTCCTGCGGTCCCTATTCTGCCAGTGCATGTGGTGCAGCTGCATCTTCCAATCCTGCGGTAGGAGGTGGTTCTCATGCTAGAAATAGGGGTGATGGAACCAGTTCCGGTTGCGGAGCGGGTCCAGGGGGGGGTCTACTCCCGGTACTTAGTCATGAAAAAACACAACAGCAAGGGGAGGCCTATTCTAGATATTCGGGCGTTGAACAAGAATCTGCAACGCCTGAAGTACAAGATGCTCACCCTTCAAGATGTCATCCATTTGGTGCAGCCGGGCAAGTTCCTGTCGTCATTAGATCTGCAGAATGCCTATTTTTACATCCCCTATGAGGTGGTAACACCGCAAGTTGCTGCGTTTTGTGGTCGTAGAGGATCACTATCAGTTTCGGGTCCTCCCGTTTGGCCTGAAGTCAGGATGTTCACGAAATGTCTGGCCCCGGTGGCAGCCTTTCTCCGGAGGGAAGGTCATCATGTGTACTGCTACCTGGATGATTGGTTGGTGAGGGGTTCGTCGCAGGACAGGGCACAACTCTCATGGCAATGATGCAGCTTTTGCAATGGCTGGGATTCACCGTCAACTTCCACAAATCAGATTTGACGCTGGCCAGAGAGTTGGTGTTTCTCGGGGCGCAGTTTCTTACCCTGGACAATCTGGTAAAGACTTCCAGCGAGCGAGTGGAAAAGTTGAGGTCCAAGGCAAGCGAGTGGAGAGGGGGTGCAGTGGTTTTGGTCCGAAGTGACATGTCACTGTTGGGGGCCATGGAGTTAGTTGTGTCCATCTTCTTCCCAATTGCTGCCTGTTCGTGAGGCCGGTACAGGAGTTCCTCGCAGACAGGTGGTTGCAAAGTCGAGTATTATGGTCAGACAAGCTGGTGGTCGACGAGGGCTTGGTGGACACCCTTCAATGGTTGACGTGCATGACCAATCTTGTAAAGGGCATGCCCTTGCTGTAGCTGGAGTTCCAATTCATGATCGTGGCAGACGCTTCCCAGATAGGGTGGGGGGGGCGCACACCTCGACGGATCCCAGGTTTGGGGCCTATGGTCTTGGGTGGAGACTTTGTTGCATATCAATGTGCTCGAGTTGAGGCTGGTGCACTGAGCGCTGAAGTTGTTTCTGCCGCGGATCAGTGGTGAGGGTGTTAACAGACAATACCACCTCAATGTTCTATTTAAGGAAGCAGGGAGGCACGCGTTCCAGAGTCTTGTCGAAGGAGGTGCAGGACATTTGGCATTGGTCTCTAGCTCAGGGGATCAACATTGTCGCTTTCCATTTGCCCGGAGTTCTGATTGTTCAAGCGGACGCGCTTAGCAGGGATGCCAGTCAGCAGCACCAGTGGAGGCTGAAGGCGCAGCAGGTGGCAAGGATCTTCCGGCGATGGGGACATCCTCTGTTAGATCTGTTTGCTACGAGGGAAAACAGCATTGTCTGGAGTTTGCCAGCAGAGGGGCTCATCCAGAGTCATTGGGGGACGCATTTTCATTCCTGTGGACGGGCCTCTTCGCGTATGCGTTTCCCCTGTTTCCACTCATTCGGAGGACCATCCAGTGGATTCGGAAGTACCAGTGCAGGGTGTTTCTGGTTGCCCCGTTCTGGCCCAGGCAGACATGGTTTTCAAACCTCCTTCACCTGGCGGTGGAAGAGCCGGTTTGGTTGGGAGCGGATCCGGATCTCCTGTCTCGGGATGAGGGCAAAGTGTGGCATCACAATCCGGCGTCTGTCTAGCGACGTGGCTCCTGACCACTCAGAGTTCGGTCATCTAAGAATATCCAGGGAGTGTCGACGGATCTTGGAGGCAGCAAGGGTGCCTTCCACAAATGTCTTTTATGGGCATAAATGGGCGAGATTCTGTAACTAGTGTAAGGGTCATCCTGAGATTGAGCCTTTGGACGTTTCTCCGGCTCAGGTTCTCCTGTACTTGTTATACCTGGCAGAAAGGGGCGTTGTCATCCATTAAGGTGCATTTGGTGGCAATTTCTAGGTTCACAAGCAAACGCCATACTGCTCCTCTGATTAGTGATCCCTTGGTGAAACATTTTCTGAAAGGGTTGTTTCGGACCTATCCTCTGTTGAAGAAGTTTGCAGCGGTGTGGAGCCTCAATGTAGTCCTTTCGGCTATGATGAAACCTCCTTTTGAACCCCTGTCGACGGCTTCCTTGAAGTTCCTCTCGTGGAAGGTGGCTTTTCTAGTGGCAATTACCTCGGCCAGGCGGTTGTTAGAATTGTAACGACTGGACATTGACCCGCCTTATCTAAGGTTTATGAAGGACAAGGTTCTCCTGGCTACTAAACCACACTTTATCCCGAAAGTGCTGTCAGCATTTCACAAAGTTGCCTCTATTGCATTACCCTCGTTCTTTGCTAATGCATCCACGCCAGCGGAAAAGGCCCTGGATTCTCTGGATGTTAAGAAGGCTCTAAAGTTTGATCTGAATCGCACACAGGACTGAAAGTCAAAGCAGCTGTTTGTGGTGTTTGGGCCCTCCAACAAGGGGCAGTCCATCTCCAAGCAAGGATTTTCCCGCTGGGTTTCCTGTACAATTGCGTTTTGTCACACAAAAGCTGGTAAACCTTTTGAGGGGTCCTCCAAAGGCTCATTCCACGCGGTCCATGGCATCGTTGGCAGTGCTGTGGTCTGAGATACTGCTGGTGTACATTTGCCAGGCAGCCTCCTGGGCAGTGCCGCTTACCTTCACCAGGCATTACTGTCTGGGGCAGCAACATATGGAAGATGTGCAGGTGGGGCATGCGGTCCTCCGCCTGTTTCAGTAAGGTAGGCCCTGCAGCTTGTTTTTTTTTTTCTATTTGGCTTTATCACTTGCTGGGTTTGTTGTCTCATGTATGTGATAAAATGGCATTGGTTGGTTTGCCTGTAACACACCGCCACACATTGGTTTTTACTGCTATGTATCTATTCACAGCATGTGAATCCATGAAAGATCCAATGCTGGAGAAGGGAATAGTTTCTTACCTGTAACTCCATTTCTCCAGAGTTCCCTCTACTTTGGAGGTTAAAATCTGAAGGGAAGCCACGGGGGCGCAGATATTTATACCGGATGACCTATTGGTGGGGCCTAAAGCACCCAAAAAGAACAAGAATAGGACACTAGAAGTTTTCCATAGGAAAACGCTAAGTTGAAGTTAACTGAGGTTTCCCAGCCTGACGGGGAAATATTCACAGCATGTGAATCCATGAAAGATACTAATGCTGGAGAAATGGAGTTACAGGTAAGAAACTACTCCCTTCCCTCCGGGTCTAGTTGGCCTAATTGAAATGCTTCACCAACATACACATTTTCAGATTTGTTTAAACCAGGAAGGTGCACTTACGCAGAGAATACCCGCCAATATAGGAGTCAAGCAGGGGTGCAATCTTGCGGCCACTTAATTCAACTTATGCTACTGTGATATCGACACTATCTGGCAAGATATGTTAGATATTAAACTGGGTCATCTCCGTTTACACTGGCTGGGCTTTGTAGACATACTTTTGTCCGATAGAACTCCTTATGGGCTCCAGAACAAACTCAACGCCTTTACACAGTATGCCAGCAATCACAATTGAAAGATATTGCAGATTCTTTCTTATGCCCATCATCGACTTTTATACACTAAAAATTGAGCCGATTATCCTTTATGGACTAGACTCATGATGTCTTTTGGATTTATATGAAATGCTTAATCGTCTACAATGCACTATATGAAATAAGATGCTTGGACTCCCCATGGCACTCGCAAATTCTATACTTCGGCATGAATTGGGTATTCACTCTTTAGCATCCAAATTTCAGTGGCGAAAACTTTCAACTTACGCAAAAATATTATCTCCGCCTAGAAATTTGTTATTTGAAACTCTGAAGGAGATAGTGTTTGCAAATGTACCCTCGATCATTATTTTTGAGACCAATATGGCGATCCTTCTTGCACAAATTAATGTGACCAAAAATTACCTTCCGCTTGTCCTACCTATGGTACAAAAAAAAGCATTTTCAGCATGACTGGTTGGAAATGGAGTCTAATAATTGTTATAAAACAACCAAGTGAGACTATCCGAACACAACTCTCTCCACGGGGATGAGCCTGGAGAACATGTGTGCACCAAGGAACATTGTGTAAACTAAAGTCTTGGGGGGGGGGGGGGGGGGGGGGAGGGCATCCTGAGACTGAAGGAACTGTGAACCCGGTCTTGAGAACAAGGTCTCAAGACCCTTTTGCTTTTGAACTTTTTTGCTTGGGAAAGGGGGAGCTGGAGAAGAGGAGCTGGGCTATGCTCAGAACCTTATGTTGATCACAATTACTTTCATTTTTGACATACATACACATTGTTTAGCTTTAGTTGTGAGGGCAAGAATAGGCTGTAGGCACAAACTTTTAAGTTGAACTCTTTGACTCAGACTTTCCTTAGCTTCGTTCAGGTAGGGAAATCCCATCTTGGCATAGGGCAAGTTAGGCCTTCAACCATCCTGACATTTAAGTTGATAAATATCTTTTGTTTGGACTTTAATTCTGTTGTCTGTCTGTGTAGTCATTTTCATAGTGTGTTCCTTGGCCATAAAAATAGTATGTTTATAAGTATCTGTCTAAGTCTATTTCTTGATTACTTGCTGTTAACTCATTGTGGACCCTTTACCAGGCTCAACCTTCATGAGACATAGCCTTGACCACTTTCCATGCTACCTTAATGGGTTGGCTACAGCTCCCAGGGTTTTCTGTGTTCACTACCTAGGCTGGCCTCCTACATATCTGTCCTCCACCAGGCCAGCATCAAAATAGTCCTCAGTCTGAAACCGAACCTCTGTCTGGCCCTCCCTCTTTTAGAAAAACTTAGCATAAAAATAATCCAGAGCCTAAGCCTCTGGCGAATGCTACTTGTGTTGGTCCCAAGTACTGTTGATCAGTCTAACATGGGTTTTCCGTTATTTAAGTATGGTTTTAAGTCCTCTCTTCAGGTTTCTTATAACAAGTAAGTCTTTTCACCAATCCAATAGTTCCAGTTCCTCAAGAGGAGAAATGATTCTCTTAGTGCGATTCCACCAACTTGGACATTGCTTTTCAAATTGTTCTCAATTTAGCATAGAATAATTCAACACTCGAGGTTCCCAGTTTTCCAAGTATTCAATAATCATACTTATTTTTCTAGGGCTCCTCAAAGACTTCTGGACCTCTGACTCACTCCATTCAGAATGGTCTCTTTTGGGCGTCTGCCCGTGTCCATCAATCGCGTTTTCCTGGGCTTAGTTAACCCCTTTGCTTTCTCCAGCTCCTTGTCTCGCCCTCTTTTGTTAAGCCCCTTTTTTTGCTTTAGAGTTTGATTAAGTCACAGACGTAACCATTCGTCCCTCTCCCTGGCTTTACTTTCTCTGGAGCATTCTCTTCCCTTTGCCTTCCCGGCTTGGCAGTCGATAGTCGCATGGAGACTATTTGGTTTCTTAGTTGCAGCCTGGTCTCTGCATCGCTAAACGGGCAGCAAGCCCACCACGCTTGCTGAGTGGTCGTGCCACCAGGCGAGACAGACTCTTGCATCCTGTCTCTGTCTACGGTATGGTGTTGTCACCCTTCACAACACCAGCCTTCCAGCGTCTCTTCTTTTTGCTTCTGCTTCATGCTACGGCTGGCTCCCTAATGTAGCGCGGCACCTCCCCTCTAGGATGTTCTCACATAATAGGCTCACCTCTGTGTTGGATTTTTCTCGCTCCATTCTTCCTTGTCTCTCAATTCTCACCGGTGTATTCCGACGGGGTAGGTTTATCTCTATCGGCTGTTGCTTTCATGAGGATTACAACATTGTCTTCAACCAAATGTCTGGGAGTAATGTTAGTATGTACGGTATGCTAATTCACAGCAATAATATCACTCTTTTCTATGCAGATAAAGGCAGACATTGGGCCTCACTACAACCCTGCTGGTCTGGTAACACCGGTGCCTGGCAGAGTACAGGTTTGTGTGCCGGGTGCCTTTCTGGCCGGCAGGTATGACCTGGCTTCAGGGATCGCCGGGGCTGTAATGCCCCAGTGATTCCCCATTGCCAGGCGCCGGGAAAAATACACAACTCTAGCGGCAGCCTGCTGTTTTTACTTGCACAGCTACCGCCGGAGTTGTAATGAGGCCCATTGTATTCTTTGTAGGAAGTTCCTTGTAGGAATGCGAATCATTATTTCCTTGACTGGAGTCACTCCCAGTGATGTCCCACTTTCCCAGACCCCTAGGAAGAGTCTTGCTTAGCAGGCTTGCCTCCGTAGCCTAAAAGGGGGTGGCTTCCCCCTTGGGGAAGCGGAGAATTGCCTAAAATCATCGCACAACCCTGCAGGAACAGTCTGACAGGCCACGCTCTTCTGATGAATAGGAAAATACACTAATGTTAAGCTAATCTCTTATGACTGAGAAATAAGGCTTAGACTTTGTAGAGTGTGGAGGTGGTGTAGGATTCATTGAAAAAGAAACAGAGCACACTTAATTTAAAGTTAGGCAGAATGTATAAAATACAGTAATATCACAAGGCTTTGACTCTTAGCAATTTAAATCACAGGTAAGCAAAATGACCAAATATACACCATTTAACCTATGTACTTCCACTTTGGGGTGCTCTTGATATAGAGCAGGGGCCTATAACCTGTGTCTCTCCAGATGTGCACTACGTGCCATGATTTCTTACCTTTTGTCTATGCTAGCTAGGGCTAATGGGAGTTCTATCCCAGAGCATCTGGCAAGTGTGACAGATCAGGACGATGACGGAGAATCTTTGAGGACATTTTTAAGTAAGGTTTATTAAATCAAAGTCAGAAAGGCCTACCTATCTCTAGCTATGGTTTGTTCACCACCAAAAGAATGGCAAAGGTGCTTATCGTAACAAAAATAAAGTCGGGAGAATGATTTCATTTTCCTGTTTGGGCTTCTAGCACTCATTTTCTTGGAATATGTTCTCTTCTCTGGCAACTATCAGTTCAGATAGTTCCTTTCTCACACAAGTCTTTGCTTTGTTCAAATTATTTGGTTATATAGGATACGTGGGCCTTTAACTCCTGATATGCTTTCTTATTTCACACTTTTACTTTGTGTTTTCCTTTCTTTCCAGGATATAAATATATATTCCATGGTTCATAGTCTCCTTTGAGGATTTTTTTGTAGCTTTAGTTTACTCTGGATATTTTCATTCTTTAAAGTTAATTTTGGCCTTCTCTCGCTTTCATGCAGCACCCTCTTTTGGTAATGTTATTCTTTCTTTCCTTGTATTAACAGAGTTCACTTTTATTAATCTTATTGTATTTCGACTTTCATCTCCTCCAGAGAACAGTCTTGCTCTTTTTCCCAAACTATCACAGTTCATATGTGACATATTTCACTTGTATTCATCTCTCCTTCAGTGAGCGTTTTGGGTTTCATGTTTATTTAATCAGTTCCAATATAGTAACTCTTATTTCTTATTCATACTGTGACAAGTTATTTGTTTTGTATTATACTCTTCTTTATTCTTCTCATACCTCACCGGTTCCCTGATACCTTCATTTCTCTTGGGAAAAGGTCCTGGGACTTTTATGGGTCTGTCGTCGGTTCGATTTCGTTGTAGTACTTGCGAGCTGGCTTCCTCGCCATCCCTCGTCTACGGTCCTTGCACTTCAAGCTTCCACAGTATATCACCAGGGAGCTGCGTCGCTTGTAGCGGCATCTCTCGGATGGTCTTGGAATTGTTGCGGGGACTAGCTGCCCACCCCGACTCTCTCAGGGTCATGCCACCATCAATTCCTCACCTCTCAGGTTCTCTGGCATGCTGACCATTCAGCATTCCCTCTCTTGCTTCCCAGTAAGTTTGGAATTTGCGGGTTCCGCATCCCACAATGGCTCCACCTCTTCCCTCCTTGCGGAGAAGGGACAGAATCTCATGATTCGTCACGCAAGCCAAAGGTTGCTGACCCCCTGCTTAGAGCAGCAGTACTAAAAAGGAACATGAAACCTTAAAGTCTATAAACCAAATTACGCAAACACCCTAGCAGCAGCGAGGGGGGTGGCTCTTGCCGCTCCTTTCGGGGACAATCCTTCCCACGTTCCCCCCACAATCAATACGGAACAGGGGATACACCATGGTCCTGCGGACAAGATGCAACTGACACGGGCCAATATCAACAGAGGACGGCGCCGTGGCAAAGGAAGGGGTAGAAACTCCACCCCAAAGGGGTCCCTGGCCTCGACTCAAAAATTACTCTCCAGTCCGGGGTCCCCTCCCATGCCTCCACAGTTGCCGCTCAAGACCGTCACCCACGGCCAACCACCTCAATACCGACCTCCAATGTCCAGCTACTTATCGCCAGAACACCTGAAGAGCCTGCTGCAAGAGGTGGAGATCCTACAAGAAAAGGGTGTGATAGAAGTCGTCCCCATTCTACAGGTAAACAAGTGTATTTATTCAGTGAACTTCCTTGTACCCAAAAAGAATCTCACCATGGACCCTGTGCTGGACTTGAGCCCAGCAAACAAATTTGTCATGCCTCAAAAGTTCAGAATGCAAACATTGCAAGAAGTGATCCCTCTACTATCACAGGGGGATTACATGGCAACATTGGACATGAAAGATGTATACTTTCATATTTCAATGCTGCCAGCGCACAGAAAGTACCTAAGGTTCATGATAGAGGACAAACACTATCAGTTCAAGGTCCTTCCCTTCGGCATTGCCTCAGCGCCAAGGTTATTTACAAAGGTGCTGGCAGTAGTAGCGGCTCACCTACCCAGTCAGTCTATTCCAGTCTATCCATACCTCGATGACTGGCTAATAACAGGTGATCGGTACGGAACATGCTGAGCAAACACCCAGATCTGTTCTTCAGTATGGGTTTCTCAATTAACGAGAAAAAGTCCAGCCTAGACCCCAGCCAGGCCAAACAATTCCTAGGGGCTCTAATTCGGACCGAAGACGAGACATAATGTTCCAGATCCCTCATAATCGCGAGGTGACTACGCAAAGCCATGCATCTGTTAGGGATGATGGCCTCCTGTATTTACTTAGTCCCACACACACGTTTTGCACATACGCCCCATGCAAGAGTGTCTCAACAGCCAATGGTGTCAGGCCAGGGGACAATGGGACGATCTAGTGGTTGTCTCGGCAGCCCTCATTCTCTCTGCAGTGGTGGTCGAGGGAAAAAACCACCACCCCTGCAGTAGAGGCCACTCTCACCACGGACGCATCTCTCACAGGGTCGGGGTCTCACCTGCTTCATCACACGGCACACAGCGTTTGGTCCCCAGCAGTAGCATCCAACCACATAAACCTGTTCGAGTTGTAAGCAGTGTTCAAAGCCCCAAAGGTTTTTCAAACACAACCACAGGAGAAAACAGTACTAGTCCTCACGGACAGCGCCACGGCCATGTATTACCTGAACAAACGGGGGCACACACTATTCAAGGCTATCCAAACTGTCTCAGGACATATGGCAGTGGGCTCTCAAACTCAAGATGTTCCTCCCGTCTCAACACGTTCCAGGTGAACTCAATTGTCTGGCAGATGTGCTCAGCAGAGACTTCCCACTACCCACAGAGTAGGAATGGCGATTACACAAAGACATTGTCTTCTCGGAATGGGACTTCCCAGAGATCGACTTGTTCACCACTCTACAGAATGCACAATGCCCAGATTACGTCTCCAGGTACCCCCAGAACCGCTCCAAGGGGAACAGTCTCTGGATAACATGGTCAGGAAAATGTGGCGACCCCCTCCCCAACTCACTTACTGCACAAGATGCACCAAGAACCAGTCACAATGATTCTGGTGGCCCCAATGTGGGCTCGCAAACCGCGTTTCTCCCATCTGATAATAATTTAGCATTTATATTGCGCTACGAACCCTCAGGCATCTGAGCACTGCTGATTACTACTATGGTGCTAATTAATCGACCTCTGAAGGATGAAAGGCTGAGTTTGGCCCTGCTGGGATTCGAACCTGCACCAGTGATCAAGGATTTTATGGAAGGGATAAGACTTCATCCCCCTATTTCAAACCCAGCTCCCGAATGGGACCTAAATGTGGTATTAACTAGACTAATGGGATCTCCCTTTGAACCTATGCATAAGGCTAGCCTTAGAGCACTCACTTAAGACTGCTTCCTTGTGGCAGTCACTTCAATAAGAAGAGTTGGTGAACTACAGGCCATTTCAGTTCAAGACCCGTTTGTCACAATTCACAAGGACAAGGTGGTTCTGGGCACTCGCCCATGGTTTGCGCCTAAATTAATTTCATAGTTCCATGTAAACCAACCAATAGTACTACCCACCTTCTTCCAGAACCCCACTAATGTGGCAGAAAGAAGCCTACACACACACTTGATGTGCACAGGGCAGTCTAATATCTGGAAAAACTAAATCACTAAGAAAAACAAACCAGTTTTTCATTTCAGTGTTGGCTGG
This sequence comes from Ambystoma mexicanum, assembly GCF_040938575.1. Taxonomy (NCBI): domain Eukaryota; kingdom Metazoa; phylum Chordata; class Amphibia; order Caudata; family Ambystomatidae; genus Ambystoma; species Ambystoma mexicanum. The sequence goes on along the minus strand of NC_090933.1, from coordinate 943,904,000 downwards.
TAGAGAAGGGAAACATGTCTCTAAATCGGACATCTCAAAGTGGATTGTAAACTACATCACACTCTGCTACACTCTTGCCAAGAGAGATCTGCCCTTCAAGCCTAGAGCACACTCTACTCTGGGCACTGGGGCTTCCATAGCATTCATTGCAAATGTTTCTCTCGAGTCCATTTGCAAAGTGGCAACCTGGAGTTCTGTACACACCTTTACAAAACACTACTGCCTGGATACTCACTCTAGGTCTGATTCTCAGGTGGGACAAGCGGTACTAAGACATCTTTACTACTGTTCCTGCTAACATCCCACCATTAACTCTGGGTACTGCTCGCTATTCTATGCACAGCATGTGATTCTAAACAGATTCACACGCATCAGAAGACCTGTATTACTTACCATAATAGCATTTCTGATGATTGTATCTGCTTAGATTCACATGTGCCCACCCTTCCTCCCCACTCAGAGTAGAAGGAACATCTTGCTACTTTCTCCCTATCTGTACTCACGATAGTCCTAAGGCTCCCTCGCGGCAGAAAAAACAACCAGAGGGACCTCGATGCGTGAGGGATTTTGGGTACACTACACGTTACGGATATTGTTACAAGCATGCCTATGTCGATGTCCCCTTTCAATTCTCGAAAGAAAAGATGCAATACTCGGCGATTACCACTAGATGTCGGACTATATGCACAGCATGTGAATCTTAGCAGATACAATCATCAGAAATGCTATTACGGTAAGTAATGCATATCATATAGGATCACCATATATAAAGTCGTCACAGCCTTCCCCCCCCCCCTTCCCGGCAATCATGGTGATATATAATATATTCTGAGGCTTGTGGAATCTGCTTAGATCACATGCTGTACATAGTCTGACATCTAGTGGAAGCTGCAGAGTATTAGTTGTTTTCGAAACTCAAAAATGGACGTCGACAGGGTGTGCTTGTAATACTATCCCTAGTGTGACATCCCCTGTACCCATGATCCCTCACGCGTCGAGGTCACTCAGATTGTTTTTTTCTGACATGCTAGACGGACGCGTATAGCGGAGTTCCTTTCGGCAAATTAGCCATTGACTTTGTTAGTTAAGGTAGTTTCTCTTTCTATCCTTTCTTCGTATTTCTACGCCGAAGAATCAGAGATGACTACGTCGAATATCATCGCGACAAACCGAACGGCCCTGGAAGGCTGCCCCGGGCCTCAGTGCCCAGACAGTAGGTCGAGAGGGGGGAGGCTATTGTTATTATGCCATTTGTAGAATGCATATTCTCCCCTTCCTACACTTTGTTCGCCCGGCTGCCATCACCTTTACCCAGCATTATGGAAAACACCCCATTTAAGTTTTGCTCGAAGTGCAACCGTAAGTTCCCCTGGGTAGACAAACATCTTGTGTGCAACCTTTGCCTCCCGAGAGATCACGTCAAAACGTCTTCTCGAGCCTGTAGGCTCTTCAAGCCTAAGACGTTGAAAGACCGTTCCACTAAGCGCTGGGCCCACCACACCAGGCAACAGGGCATGGAAGAGGAAGGAGCCTTCAGCGATGGCAGCGACGCTGCAATTTCGGACGGCAAGGGCACCGGAGTAGTGGTAGTTACCCAAGCGCAAGCCCTAGACTCCGTAGGACAGGCCGGCGGCCATGTTGTGGGGACCACACCCTGCGGCGGTAGTGCTCCACTTACTCGCACCACAAAACGCACAACCCCTAGTCGGCACGCGATAGAGGAATCGAGTACTCGACAACGCTCGGCACCCCGTGAACGGGCAACTAAATCTCGGTCCTCTGGGCAATCTAGATCCAGATCGCCGCATGACAAAACAAAGAAGGCGAAAGACGATAAGTCGTTGAAAGACTGTAAGACGTCGAAAGACGGCCAGGGTGCCTCGCGAATAACAACCTCAGAGGGTCATTGGTCTGCAGACGAAACTTCGACCCCCGCACCCAAAATTCGACATTCTTCTTCAGATAGCAAGACTTCGGGCCCAAATAAGTCAGTTTCACTCTCCTCTGGGACAAGACTCATTCAAAAACCTCCCATACAGAGGACTTATCCAAGGGGAGACCTAAAGACCCTAGGCCTAAGCCTATCCCACCCACCAATGAAGACATGGGTCTTCCCGAGCCCGAAACTATAATTCCAAGCTCAAAAGATTGGTCTGCAGAAGACATTGACAGAGTTGTGCGTAGGATGTCTTTTATTGGGAATTTCTTTGAAAAGCACCCTAGTCAGCTTTTAAGCCTTCAGACCACCCCACCCACCTCAGCCCCCTCGGGCTCTCAAACCCCTGTGTCTCAACCACTGTCAAGGTTTGTATTGATGTACCAACTCAGGGCAGTGTTAGATCTGTATGACCCAGAAATCCATCCAGTAGAAGAACAGGAGGATGTTTTGTTTATTGATGCATCCGATCCTCTGCTTATAGATGAGGACTTAGAGTTCTATGAGGGGGACGATGAAGACCCAGACCAGGAGGCCAACATTTACTCCTTGGATTCACCCATTAATCAGGATCCTCCAGTAGTAGACTCTCCCATAGACAACCAACCCCTACTCATCGAAGTTCTTACTAAATCGGCAGAACATTTTGGCATAGATACTTAGAAGAAAGACTTTGCCGAGCAATTGTTGGGAGATAAAGACTGTAGGACAATTTATTCCAATATTAAAGTCTATACAGCGAAGAATCCAAACTTCTCTGGAAGCACCAAACCTTACACGGGCCGTTAACCCGCGTATAGATAAAATGTTCAGACCGGCACCCCTCCGACCCCCTCTACATAAGAGGACAGTTAAAACCGGGCTACCTCGTGGTTACCACCACAAGAAAGGGAGCAGGCACTCCCCTTGCTTCCTCGGAGGCTCCTCCAGACAAGGAGAGCAAAAGGATTTACTCAATGGGAAGGAAAGTAGCCTCTTCTTCTGCCTACCAAACTCTCATCGCAAATAGTGCTACACTGCTGGCAAGCTTCAACTGCCACAAGTGGGAGGAGGTTTCCGCATGATTTTCTACCGCACCTGAGCCACTTAAGTCCCAATTAGCCCATGTGGCAGCAGACGGTAGAGCGGTGTCTACCTGTCTCCTAAAGTCAAACTTTGACGCAGCAGACAATGCAGGTAGAATCATCGCGGAAGGCACTATTATTAAGAGGCACGCATGGCTTCGACAATCAGGCTTCAGGCCGGAAACAAAAGCCACCTTGATCAATATGCTGGTGGAAAAAGATGTGCTCTTTGAAAAAGCGGTAGAAGACACATTAAAAACTGCTAAAGACGAATACGAGACACTTAAGTCTTTAGGCCAGCTCACAAACAAACCCACGGGGCAGAGGGGCAACAGCAATTTTCACCGTTTTCGAGGACAAAGTTCTCAAAGGGGATCTGGATACAACCAGGGCCAGAGTTCCTATGGTAATAACCAAGGGCAATCTTTTCAAGGCTTTCCGCGAGGACCACAAAGAGGTTGTGGTACTCGGGGCAGAGGCCAAGCTCGAGGCGGCACGCCACCTCAGAGCAAGTGACGTTCCGCTCCAGGCACCCTACCTTGCATTTCCAGTAGGACGACGAATTTCCAACTTCGCCCACGCATGGGAGTGTATTACTTCAGACAGATGGGTGCCGTCAACGGTGTAGAACGTCTTCAAAGACCTCGCGATCACCCCACGAGAAAAAAGGGGTACACTCAGAAGAACATCAACGGATTTTTCTAGAGGAAATTACAGTGCTTCTATTAAAGGACGCCGTAGAAGTGGTCCCAGGCATCCAGGTAAACAAGGGTATTTCTTCAACTTACTTCCTTGTACCCAAAAAAGATTTAACAATGCGCCCGGTGAAGGCCTGCAAACAAGTATGTAGAGCCACAAAAATTCTGCATGACTACACTACAAAAAGTAATCCCGCTGCTAAAAAAGGGGATTACATGGCAACACTGGATATGAAAGATGCCTGTTTTCATATTCCAATGTTTCCAGCGCACAGAAGGTTCTTGTGTTTCAAGATGGCGAACCAGCACTACCAATTCAAGGTGCTTCCCTTCGGAATAGCCTCGGCTCCAAGGGTATTCACCAAGGTACTGGCGGAGGTGGCAGCGCACCTGCGCAGGGAGGCAATCCCAGTGTACCCTTACTTGGACGACTGGTTCATAACAGGGGATTCACCTCTGATTTGCAGACAAAACATTCAAGCAACAATCGACCTCCTCTTTCAATTGGGCTTCTCAATCAACAAGAACAAATCATGCCTGGTGCCCAGCACCTTAAAACAGTTCTTAGGAGCTACTCTAAACACAGAGGAAGGGTTAGTCTTTCCCTCAGAGGAAAGAGTAAAGAACTTGTTACTGCAAATACCACACTATCTGGCCGGCCGCCAGATAAGGGTAAGCAAAACAATGCGTTTAATAGGCATGATGGCATCTTGCATTTACCTGGTTCCCCCCCGCGCGCCTGCACATGCGCCCCATACAAGAGTGGTTGGTGAAACAATGGTCTCGGGCAAGCGGTCAGTGGGATGATCTAGTGGTCGTTTCGCCGACACTAGTACAAAACCTTTGCTGGTGGACGAGAGAAAATCTGACCAAGGGGAAACCCTTCTCCGATCCGGAGGTGCAAGCAGTGGTCACAAGAGATGCCTCACTAGCAGGGTGGGGTGCACACTACCTTCAACACACAGCTCAGGGTCTGTGGTCACACTCTACGGCGCAGAACTCCATGAACGTGCTGGAACTTCTAGCAGTGTTCAAAGCCCTACCAGCATTCGAACCCCATTTAACAAGTCTGTCGGTGCAGATCCTAACAGACAGCACCACAGCAATGTTTTGCATCAACAAACAAGGGGGGACACGATCTCCAAATCTATCCAGACTGGCACAGAAAATCTGGAGATGGGCACTCAAACGGAAGATGTTCCTAGCATCTCAACATGTTCCAGGGGAATACAACACTCTAGCAGACTCACTGAGCGGAGACCCCCTGCCAGAACACGAGTGGCGTCTACACGAAGAGGTTGTACAACACCTCTTTTCCCGGTGGGGTTCTCCAACTATAAACCTATTCGCCACAAGCGAAAATCGTCAATACCTAGACTTCGTATCCAGGTTTCCCCAGCCAGGCTCCAAGAGGAACTCTCTATAGATGAACTGGTCAGGGATGTTTGCCTATGCTTTTCCACCAACCCCTCTGATGAGGAAAGTGGTGAACAAGATCCACAGGGAACCGATGACGCTCATCCTAGTTGCTCCTATGTGGGCGAGGCAACCATGGTATCCACACCTACGCAAATTGGCAGTCTATGACCCCCCCCATCAAACTCCCGTGCCGGTACAACCTACTCTCCCAGCACGAGGGGCTAACAGTTCATCCTCAGCCCAACTCGGTGAACATGGCAGCATGGCTCCTGAAGTCAGAGTTCGGACATCTCAATTTACCCCAGAGATGTATAGATATCTTGAAAGAATCAAGAAAACCTAACACAAGGCTCTGTTACTATGACAAATGGAAACGATTTGTTATTTGGTGCCAGAACAAACAAATCAACCCAGTTGATTGTACTCTAATATTGTCACCTATAAGCTCCACCTATTGGATGCAGGTTTAGTGTTTAACTCACTTAAAGTACACCTGGCAGCTTTATCAGCCGACACCACTGCTCATAACCAGATGTCGGGGCGGAAAGTGCCAGTAGTTGAAGCGTTTATGGAAGGGCTAAAGAGACTCCACCCTCCAATTTCTAACCCACCACTAGGTTGGGATCTTAATGTGGTACTTACTAAACTTATGGGGCCTCCCTTCGAGCCCATGCACAAATCTAGTCTCAAACATTTGACTTATAAAACTGCCTTCTTAGTAGCTATCACTTCCATAAGAAGGGTCAGTGAAATCCAAGCAGCGGTCGTCCCGTAGGCATAGGGTGTGCTCTTTCTATAGAGAAAAACTTTGAGAAGTATTGCAGGCCGAACAGGTCCGTTAGTAATTGTTCCAGAAACAGTTCCATGTATGGTCCCTCCTCCTTTTCGGGGATGCCAAGTTTGCGAACGTTATTCCGCCTGGATCTTCCTTCGCCCTCTTCCACCCTTGCCTCCAGAGACTTCAGCTTAGTCGAGACCCTCTGGAGCTGTTGTTGCGTGGTACGTAAGCCATCTTCTGTATTTGAGATGCAATGTTCTGCTTCTCCAGTACGTGCGGACAGTTTCTGTAAATCATGCCTGAGGAGGGACACATCCAGGCTTATTCGATCTATCTTCTGTCCATAGATGAGCAAGAGTCGGCTATGGCCGCCATGACATCTTTAAGGGAGAACGTATGCGTGGGGTCAGAGGCTCCAGAGGGCTACGGTTGGGAGTCAGCTGGCTGCGATGGGGGGGGGGGGGGGGGTGGGAACAGTATATTGCTCAATCCTGATTTGCAAGGTGGGTTTCTTCATTTTTTCTTTGCCCATCGTTGCCACTCTGACGCACCCAAAAGGCACCGGGTACCGCGGGTCGCAGTTGTGGTGAGCCATGCAGCGGAGGAGAGCCACGGCGGGTGTGCCGATTCCCAGCCTTCGTCACCCCCTGCAGCCCAGGCAGCTCTGATGCGGTTCCAAACAGAAGGCACAGAGGGCGGTCTCCGCTCCAATCGCCGGGCTGCACCTCACAGCTGGGACAGGCTCGCGGCTCCGGATCTCCTCCAGCCAGGTCTCCCAGCCCAGATTGTTGGCGCGAAGATCAGTTGGCGGCCATCTTGTGCCGAAGGCACAGCTCGTGTCCCAAATTTCGACACGCCAGGATTCAGGGCTGCCGGCACCTTGAGCTGTCAAACTTCCTGTGTGTACGCCGCAGAGCCTCAGCTTTCAGAAGGTCTTTGTTCTACTGCTGGCGATCGTAAAACAGGCTGTAAATGCAGGATGTATAGAGCGGTGGCGGGAGCCAAGGAGACTCACGTCCGCATTGCCCCGCAGTTGGCCATGGCAAGATCCCCCCCCACCCCCTTGTAGGTGTTAATGTTTTATCATTGTGTGGGTCTGGGACTAGGTAAAACCACCTCCTATAAGTGGGTGGCCCTCTGTGAATGAGATTATGACTGGGAGGATTTAGGGAAATCTGCCCTCAGACACCGGTTGACAAGTCTTCAGCAGAGCGTGATGTCAGACACCTGACACCTGACGCCCGTCGCGTCGCAGTCAGCGGATCTGGATGCTCTAGACAACACTTTGGCAGATCAGGACCGTGAGGACCAGCCCGCTCTACACAAGCATTTTACAACTGGGTACTGGACATGTCACTCCTTGACATACCAGTGCCTGAGGCACCCACTCCACAGGAAGGGGTGCTTTCGGGGCGCTGACCTTGTCTCCACAGGAGCACACCGGTCTGTTCCTTCAGAGGGACGTCCTGGTCGGGGCCTGCATGGTCTGGGATAAACCCCACACCGGGCTGCACATTAAAAGAATTGATGCCCGTTACAGGCTTCACACCTCTGAGGAAGTAGGCTTGGCATCAAGCCCTCTCCCGTCCTCTACGGTGGTAGCGGCCACCACTCTGCAATCCAAGCCGGCCTCTGCGATTTCCGCAGCTGCGGCTTAAGTTCTATCCAAGGAGGACAAATTGCTCAATTCCTTCGGCAAGAAGATTTTTGCCAGTTCGGCGCTGCAATTGCATCAGGCCAACGCAGAGCTCATCCTGGCGGCGGCGAATATGAAACTGTGGAGAGATTTGGCTGACTTCCAGGAGTTCATTGCTGTCGACAGGTTAGAAGACTTTAAAGGCAGCTTGTTAAATGCTAGTGTTGGCGCAGCATATGCTGGAGGCTGCTGCACATCATGCTGACACCTCGGCTCGTGGCCTCATGCTGGTCAGGCTTGGCTTCATGCAACAAAGTTTTCTAAGGAGATTTCGGTGTGCAGTTGAGTCTGTGTGCAGGGGACTGGATGTGTTCCCTAGACCTCAAGGATGCATACCTTCATGTGCCCATCTACCAGCCGCACTGGAAATTTCTGCTGTTCACGATTGTCGTACCACTTCCAGTACAAAGTGCTGCCTTTTGGCCTCAGTTCGGCACGTTGTGTGTTCACGAAGCTGATGAATGAGGTGGCTGTTCTTCTCTGCTTGAGCGCCACCACCGATTCCCTTATCTGGATGACTGGCTGTTGGGGCCCGAGGGGGCGGTGCACTCATGCCAAAGGCTGGCCGATGTTATTCACCAGCTGGGCTTTTCCCTCAATAGGCGGAAGTCGCAACAGACTCCCAGCAAGGATCTGGTGTTTCTTGGAGTGCCCTGGGACACCGCCGTGCAGCAGGTGTCCCCCATGCCTGAGAGTCTCTTTTTCTTCTGTAAGGCGGTGGGGCACTTTCTGGTTAACTCGACCACTTCGGTATAGTGGTTTCAGCATTTTCTGGGACAGATGGCATCTTGCATGCTCACAGTTCAATGTGCCCGCCTCAAGATGAGACGCCTCCAGCTCCACCTGGCGGCCATCTGGGACCAGGAGACTGGGTCTCAGACAGGATCCCAATGCCTCCACTCCTCCCAGACCTTTGCTGGTGGTTGTTGGACAGCAATGTGGCAGTGAGAGCCCCATTTACCCAGCCAGAGCCAACTCAATGGTGACCAAAGATTGCTCGCTTTCAGGCTGGGAGTGGGAGGGGGGGGTCTACTCCATGGGCAGAGACCCTCCTGCCTATCAATCTGCTCAAACTAAGAGCAGTGGGCCTGGCGCTCAAGGCTTTTCTTACTCATCAGAGACACAGCGGTGTTAGTCAGGACTGACAATTCAACAACATTTTACCTGAAAAAGCAGGGTGCACTGGCCGTCGAGGGCTTGGTTCTCAGATATACTACAGTTGTGCTCCCATGGCCCGGTTCACCTTCCGATCCCCAGCAGGGGCTTCCTGGCGCAGCAGGGCGGGGCGGTGGAGCACCCGAGACCCGGCCAGGCTGGCCCTAACTGCCTGGTTCCTGACCAACTCAAACTCCACCATGCTCAATTCTTGGAGGACATCATGCAGGAGGCCAGGATGCTATCTATGCAGGCCCAGTACAAGAGTAAGTGGACAAGATTTTGCTTCTGGGCTTGCAACAAGGGCTTGACCCCCTGGTATGTTCCCTGGACGACATGCTGGCTTTTTCTGCACATCTAGCTCGTAGCTTTCAGGTCGGTTCCTGCTGCACCTGTTTGCCAGCCATTGGGGCCTACAAGAATTGCCCAGGGTACGTGTTCTCAGCGGCCAACCTGGTGGTTAAGGTCTACTTCAAGGGGTTGTCCAGGTTCTTGCCTTCGGTGCACAGGACTCATCAGGTCTAGGACCTCAACGTGGTTCTTGTGGCCTTGCAGCGCAAACCCTTCGAGCCAATGTCCTCGGTGGACATCAGACTGGTGACACCGAAGACTGTATTATTGATAGCACTCACTTAGGCACGCAGGGTCAGCGGGCTGTCTCATCATGCAAGCCCTTCACCACGTTTAATAAGTTTATCTTGCGCACTCATCTAAACATTTTGCCCAAGGTGGTCACTCCATTCCATTTCAATCAGGAAATCTGCCTGCCAGTGTTCTTCCCGAACCCGCAGTCAGATGGTGAAAGGGCTTTGCATTCCTTGGACCTCAAGAGAGTCCTCAAGTTCTACCCCTCTCTGATAGAATCCTTCAGGAAGTCTGAGGCATGTATTCACGTTTGGGGGGCACGTCCCCAGGGACCCTGGCTTCCAAAGCTTCTATCACCTGTTGGATGATCCAGGCCATTCCGTAGGCGTATACAGCCATCAGTAAACCGGTTCCGGAGGGAATTCATGCCCATGCAGTCAGAGTGAAGGCCACGGCTGTCTAGTTTGAGATATGCTTCAGCAGGGAGGCTACTTGGGCCACCCCATTGGTGTTCTGTAACCACTATTCCCTGGATACCAGCTCCAGGCGAGCTGCAGGGTTCGGTTCGGTCAGGTGGTTCTGAAGAACCTTTTTGCTTTGTCCTAGATATGAGGCAAGTTATCGCGGCTCCACCCCATGGTCTTGTTAGGTGGAATCCCCACAAGGATGGAGGAAAGGGCACTGGACATATGAGTAATTCAAGTTACTCAATGTAGTGACTAGAGTACCGATATTCCTTAGTCCCCTTTCTTCCATACGTCCCACCCACCTTCCCACGCGTGTGTGCCAGCGCCTAAAGTATTCAGCATAGCCAGGTATTAAAGCGTCCGCTGAGTTTTAAAAGGGGACTGAGGTGATGTGCCGGAGAATGGGTCTTTGGGGGTTTTCCCACACCCAGGGGTGCGCCCCCATGCATTGGACTAAATTTAAAGGGGAAGTGCAATGTTTCGGTGCCAAAGGGGGGGGAAGCGGCCACAAGGATGGAAGAAAAGGGGATTTATGACTACAAGTACTCTAGTCACTACAGTGAGTAAATTTAATTATTTACTTAAGTTTGGCAAAGATGGCCTGGCCCATGCCTCCATAACGGTCCACTTGGCAGCAATTTCAAGGTATAACAGAAAAGATAGTTTTGCCGCCCCTTTTCGGAGCGTGCATAGTTACATTTTATGAGGGGTCTTTTCCACAGCTATCTGCCACAAAAGGAAGTGCTTCCACAGTGGAGACTGAATTAGTCATAGCAGCTGTAATGAAATCAGCATTCGAGCCAATGGCTACTACAGACATAAACTATGTGTTGTGGAAAACAGCATTTCTGGTAGTAGTTACATCCTTCAGGCGCCTATCACGGATTCACGCATTATTTGTCAAACCAGCTTACCCATGTTTTGAGACAAACAAGGTTGTGATGAAACCAAATCCAAGCTTCATTCCTAAAGTACTATCGGAATTCCACCTCCAGTCGGTGGTAAGAATACCGGTGTTCTTCGCAATACCCACTACTCCAGCAGAGCAGTCACTACATTCACTGGATCTTCGGAGAGTACTAAAGTTCTCCAGCATGGGGTCTGGCCTGGATTCACATGCTAATGAATATTCCCCGTCGTCGGGCTGGGAATCCTCAGTAAAGAAAAATCAGTATCAGTTTCGTTTCTGATCTGTCTTTCGTAGTAGTAACCAATCACTGATCTCTGCGTCATACTGACCACAGCCAACGACTGCCCTCTCCCTAAGCCCCGCTTCTGGTAGCCATCTTCAGATTTTTACCGCACGTTCAAGTGTTGGGAGTCCTCGTGCTTAGCTCTCGAGCTTTTACTGCATGTTTCGCGCTTTTTCAGGTGAATTTTCACATTTTTTCGGTTAATCGAGCCTCAAGCTCCACCGTTTCTACTCCCGTTAACGGCTACCCGTTGCGGGATTTTCCTACGCCCCTCAAGGGTGAAGATTTCGTCGAATCAACTTCTTGGAGGATTCCAGAAGATTCGCGACGAGATTCGAGATGGCCCAGGAGGCGAGTTCGTCACCCGGACCCAAGCTGTTTCGCAGGTGCCCTGGATGCGGGCTGCAGAATGTGTTTGAGGACGAACATTTGCGATGCCTCTACTGTCTTCATGGGGACAAGACTCATGTAGAGAAGGACTGCCAGTTCTGCAAGAACTTGTCAGAGCGGACCATGAGGGACCGTCGATCCCGTCTCGCCAGCTGGTTGGAGAAGGGCTCAACGGGTGAGAAGAAGAAAGGGTCCGAGCGGGCTTCTAAGTCCTGTACGGGCGCCCCGGCGACGGGGGCCCAACACCGGGCCAAGCGCCGCGAATCCGCTGGCTCCGGGAGCACCGAAAGGTCGGGCTCTTCGGTTGCCAGGCAGGGCGTGCCTTCCCCGGCACCGTCGACCACGAGCCAGCGCTCCGGTTCGGGGAAGAGGAAGTCCGAGACCCCGGGTAAGCTTCGGGAGAAGCCCCGTCCGATCTCGGAAGAGGGGGGAGCGAGGCGTCACCCCTCCCCCTTAGGAGAAGGCCCGGGACGCACCTAAGGTGGTGAAGGCCCCTACCCAGCAGGCACATGCCTCTATCGAGGCGATCGCAGCGACTCTGGCCAAGCCGGCAGAGACCCCGCCAGCGGAGACTGCCTCCGGGACTAGAGTTTCCCTGCCGCCAAGGAGGGAATCCTCTTTTCAGCCCATCGTCATGGCCACCATGATGGAAGAAGCGAGGGGGGGCACGGTAGCCTCCTCGAGCTCGGAGTCAGCCTCGGAGGAGGAACTGACCGAGGCCGTGAGGAATCTCGAAGTCCAATTCGAGAAGGTTCGATCCCATAAGGAAGATCCTCGGGAGATAACCGAGGAAGACGACGATGGCGAGGAAGAGCAGCCTTCCCTTCCGGCGCAGCCGGATCCTAGGCCTCAGGATAGCTCGGCAGCCATTTTGTCTGCGATCCAGTCCTTATGCTCTGAGATAAGGACGAGATTACCACAGCCCAGGCCGGAGGACCCACAACCTGGCCCGTCGGGAAGTCCTCAGAACAAACGACAGAGGACCCAACCCTCTCCTCCACTCGCCCCCGTAAGGCCTACAGTTCCCTCCTCATCCTCCCACGAGTCGGGAGATGACGGTGCGATGGGCTCGACGACGGGTTCTGAGGGCGACGACGACGGAACGGGTCTCCCGTCGCACGGGCCTCGCCGCCCGACGAGATTGGCTCATTCCACGCCATGATCGCCAGGGCGTCCGAATTGTTCCAGCTCTGCCCGGAGGAGCAGAAAAAGGAAGGTTTCCTCTATCAGCGCCGGGAGGCCAAGAGGAAGACTGTCATCGCGGTGCCTCTAATCGATGACATCTGGGAGGAGGGCCTGTCTGTTCTCAAGAACCCCTCCACGGCACCAGCCAAATGGGACCGGTACGAGAAGAAGTACCGGGTCCCCGAAACCGCTCCCCTGCGCCTCGGGGCCCAGCCAACGCCAGACTCGGTCGTCTGGGCGGCGGCGAAGAAGAAAGCGGCGGGGTCGGGAGTCTCGACGTCAAATTCCCCGCCGGACGGCGAGGGAAAGAAGTTGGACGCCATGGGGCGGCAGGTCATTTCTTCGGCGGCGGCGACGACAACGATCAAAGCGGCCAACGCCCTGGCGATCGTGGCCCGTTACGACAGAGCTCTGGTTTAAGCTGGCCCCCTTATTGGACTTCCTACCGGACGACAAGAGGTCCGAGGCCCTGGAAATACTTCAAGAAGGCGAGGTGGCGTCGGACCACGCCATAACGGTGGCAACCGATATTGCCGATACCGGGTTCCGCCAGCTGGGCAACAGTGTTTGCCTACGACGACGGGGTTGGCTCCGGGCGACCGAGTTCCGTCAGGACGTCCAGACCAGGGTGTTGGACATGCCGTTCGACGGCAGCAACTTGTTCGGGAAGGCGGTGGACGAATCCCTCCAAGCCATAAAGACGGAGACGGCCTGCGCCCTAGGAGCCCTACTGCAACGACGGCCCTTTCGGAGCTCCGGAGGCAGACAGGGGTCGGGGCAAGCAGGGAGCGCCTCGTCGGCAAGGTGGCCAGGGCGGCAAGGCCACCACCTCCAAGCAGGACTGAACCGGCCGTGGCCTCGGGCCCCCACCGAAGCACCCCGGTGGGAGGCCGGCTGACGAAGTTCGTCGGCGTGTGCAAGTCCATCTCCACCGACCGTTGGGTGCTGGATACCCTGGCAAGAGGACACTCTATCGAATTCCTGAAGAAGTGCCCTCACGTTCCACCTGTGGCCAGGAAGGAAAATCACGTCCCGTAACTGCTGTTGGAAGTACAGGCGATGCTCAGGAAAGGCGCCATCGAGCTTGTCCCGAAGAGGCTCCAGGGTGTACTCAAGGTACTTCCTCGTCAGGAAGAAGACGGGCGGCTGGCGCCCCATCCTGGACCTTCGTCGTTTGAACAAATACATCAGGTCACAAAAGTTCAGGATGGTCACCCTCCAGCACGTGCTGGGACAGCTGGAGGAAGGCGACTTTCTATCGTCGTTGGACCTGGAGGATGCTTACTTCCACGTTCCCATCCTCAAAAGTCACCGAAAGTTCCTCAGGTTCGTCATCCAGGGACGCCACTACCAATTCAGAGCATTGCCGTTCGGATTGAAGTCGGCCCCCAGGGTCCTTACCAAGTGCCTGCAGGGGATTCACGTCTACCCCTACCTGGACCACTGGCTCATCCGCTCAAGGACAAGGGAACTCGCCATCGAACACACTGCGAGGACCGTCCAGCTACTCAGAGATCTGGGATTCGCCATAAATTACCCAAAATCCCACCTGGTGCCGTCGCAGGTGGCCCTCTTTCTGGGAGCGAAGCTCGATACATTGAGGCTCATGGCGGCACCGTCGGAAGAACGGATGAAGACCATTCTAGGCAAAGCGCAGCGTCTGCTAGCCACGGACGTGGCCAGGGTGAGGTCCATCAAGTCTCTCCTGGGGATGATGTCCTCTTGCATCTACCTGGTGCGCCTCTGCAGACTACGGATGCGCCCTCTTCAAGAATTCCTCGACGCCCGTTGGATGCGGGCGACGGGCACCTTCGAAGACAGGGTCCCCCTCAACGAGGTGTTCCGGCGGGCGATTCTGTGGTGGGGCGTTCGAGCGCACCTCATGGCGGGCAAGGACTTTCAGACGCCGGCGTACCGGGAGACGGTGATGACGGACGCCTCCCTGGAAGGCTGGGGCGCCCACACCGGAGATCTCCACGCAAGAGGCCTCTGGCTCCCGGAGGAGAGGCTCCTGCACATCAACGTCCTGGAACTCCGAGCCGTGTTCTGGGCTCTCAAGTCGTTCCTCCCGTCGCTCAAGGGCAAGGTGGTGCGGATCTTCACGGACAACACCACGACAATGTTTTACATACGGAAGCAGGGAGGCACCAGATCCCCAGCCCTATCCAAGAAGGCACAGGATCTGTGGCACTGGGCGGTCGCCCAGGGGATGTTCCTGGTTCCCTTCCACCTGGCAGGAGAAAGAAACACCATCGCTGACTCGCTCAGCAGGGAGCTGCGTGCGTGCGTGTCACGAGTGGGAACTGCGCCAGGATCAGGTGGATCAACTCTTCGGACGATGGGGCAAACCTCAAATCGACCTGTTCGCAACAGCGACAAACTCGAAGTGCAAGAGGTTCGCCAGCAGGTTTCCCCAGCTGAGAAGCATGGGCGATGCGTTCTCGTTCCCCTGGGATGGCCTATACCTGTATGCGTTCCCTCCATTGCCGCTTCGACTCATCAACCAGCTCAAGAGGTCCCGGTGCAGGATGATCCTCGTCGCACCGGCGTGGCCGAGGCAGATCTGGTTCCCGGACCTTCTGGACTTGCCAACGTCCCCTCCCATCAAGCTGTCGGCGGACGCGGACCTTCTCTCCAGAGAAGGAGGCGCCATCTTCCACCACGACCCGGCGTCGCTGAACCTGCAGGCTTGGCTCCTGCAGCGCTAGAGTTTGGAGGCTATGATATACCGGCCGATTGCAGAGAGGTTCTTGCAAAGGACAGGGCGTCCTTGACTCTCAAATGCTAAGGTCATAAGTGGAAGAGGTTCTCTATCTGGTGCCAACACAGAAGATCAACCCCCTACGGATTACGGCCCCTCAAGTGCTGCCGTACCTGCTATCGCTGGCAAAGGCTGGGCTAGCCCATGCCTCCATTAAGATTCATCTGGCGGCGATCTCCAGATATACCAGAACCACAGGACGGACGTCTCTGTGGTCCCATCGACTGGTAAAAGTTTATGAAAGGACTGTTCCGGTCGTTCAACCGGTGAAGGCCCCGGCGTGGGAACTTGATGCTGACCAGGCTCATGGGGCCCCCATTCGAGCCGATACACTCCACACCGATGAAGTTTGTGTCGTGGAAAACTGCATTCCTGGTGGCCATTACCTCCGCACGACGAGTGGGAGAGATCCAGGCCCTATCCTGCAAAGCACTGTACTTGACTTTCCATGCCTCGAGGGTGGTGCTTAGGACGCACCCCTCCTTTATGCCCAAGGTGCCGTCTGACTTCCATCTTAACGAGCCCCTGGTGTTACCTGTTTTCTTCCCGTCTCCTTCGTCGCCGGCCGAGAGGACTTTGCACTCGCTGGATGTGGCTAGAGCGCTGAAGTTCTACGTGGACCGCACAAAGAGTTTTCGGAGGACATCACAGCTATTCGTGAACTTTGGACCTGTGAATCAAGGGAAGGCTCTCTCGAAGTCTTCTATTTCCAGATGGCTCTCCGGCTGCATCATGCACTGCCACCGGTTGGCTAACCGACCGCTGCCAGGCCGTCCGAGAGCCCATTCGACCAGAGCGATCGCTGCTACTACGGCGTTCTTATCTGGTGTGCCCCTGCTGGACATCTGCAGGGCTGCTACGTGGAGGTCGACGCACACCTTCACGAGATTCTACTGCGTCGATCGGGATTCCAGGGAGGAGTCCAGGGTCGGCCAAGCAGTGCTGCGCAACCTGTTCGCTTAAGGTGAGCCTGGTGAGGAGGTAAGAGATGCTTAATGTTGAGTTGTTGTATTGCTTAATGTTGAGCCTTTTGCCACCTCCCGTGGTTGTGCATGTGTGTACTGCTATGTATTCTTATATTCATGAGCATGTGAATCCATGCCAGACCCCATGCTGGAGAAGGAACAAGTTACTTACCTGTAACTGTTGTTCTCCAGCATGGGTCTGGCATGGATTCACATGCAAGCCCTCCCGCCTACCCCTCTGCGGCTCTTCACTTGGTCATACTGCCACTTCACGTGCTACCAAATCTGAAGATGGCTGCCAGAGGCGGGGCTTAGGGAGAGGGCAGTCATTGGCTGTGGTCAGTATGACGCAGAGATCAGTGATTGGTTACTACTACGAAAGACAGATCAGAAACAAAACTGATACTGATTTTTCTTTACCGAGGATTCCCAGCCTGACGACGGGGAATATTCATGAGCATGTGAATCCATGCCAGACCCATGCTGGAGAACAACAGTTACAGGTAAGTAACTTGTTCCTTTTCTGTAGACAGAACGAAAGGTTTTCGTCGAACTTTGCAGCTCTTTGGAGCCCCTAATAAAGGTTGGCCCATTTCCAAACAAGGCATCGCACGATGGGTGACCTCTGCAATTGCAAGAGCACATACAAAGGGCAACAGGCCCCTGCAAAGGCCTAGTCGAACTCGTTCTACCAGAGCGGTGGGTTCGCCTGCCAAGTTATGGGCATGGATTCCCCTGTCAGACATTTGCTGTGCAGTAACCTGGGCAGTACTGCACACCTTTGAAGCATTACTGCATGGAGGGACAAGGGGTAGCAGAGGCAAGAGTCTGGAGAGCCGTTCTGCAACACCTGTTTAAATAAGGTATGCCTTTCTCCCTTACCGCCCCTGATTCATTAATGACCACTGCTGTATACGCTATTCAAAGCATGTGAATCCATGAAAGATCTAATGTTAAAGGAGTATGTAGCTTACCTGTAACTCCTGTTCTCCAGCATTGGTATCTTTCATGGATTCACATGCGCCCTCCATCCACCCCATAAGGGAGTAAGGCTATAATACACTGCCTCTCATCCCTACTGGGGTTAGAATCTGAAGATGACCTCCTCGGTGGAGCTAGATTCTTGACATCCCATTGTCCGGGGCAGAATACACCCAAAAGGACAATGATGGGCTACTAAAGTGAGTCTGAGACTTTATTATAAGTTATAACCAGGAATTCCCAGCCTGTCAGCAGGGAATATTCAAAGCATGTGAATCCATGAAAGATACCAATGCTGGAGAACAGGAGTAACAGGTAAGCAACTTACACCATGCCTGTGACTTTACCACCCTGTCATCTTTCAGATAACATGCAGAAGTCGTCCATTTGTCTCCATTCTCCCTTAGTTGTTCAACCTGGGTTAGCCTTGGTTCTGGAAGAAAGGAGAAGGCGTACCCAACTTCTGATAACTTATTGAACTTTTAATTATTTTGAAATGAATCACCACCACAAGCCCATTGAATCCTTTTTAAAGAGAACCTGTGCGAAACATTGTGATTGACCCTGTGGCCTTTGGGTACAAGGCCCCATTCATGTTAGAATTTGGACTTTTAAAGTCTCGGATCCTGCAAGCCTCCTATCTACAGGACTGGTTGGTATCACTGGACCTTCAAAATGTCAACTTCCACGTCCAATCCATCAGAAACGCAGGAAGTACCAGATGTTTGTGGACAACCAACATCACTACCAGTTTAAAGCCCTGCTGTTTGTTTCTTTCTTGGGGTCATAGCGTTTTCAGCAAGCTGCTAGCAGTGGTGGCGGCTTGCCTCTGGACGGGAGGGCATTCTTGTCTTTCCCTAACTGGACATCTGGCTCGCCTGAGCTCGTTCCCCAGATCTAGTGTCAGAGCACCTCCTCTACACATGCCTTCTATTGCACAGCTTGGGCTTTTCACTGAACTTCAAAAGATATCGGGCTTTGCCGTCCCAGTCTCTGATTTATCGGTGTAGTCTGGACATTACCACAGGAGGACTGAGTGGCAAACATCTATCAGATTGTCAATGTCTTTCAATATCCAGAACAAGTTCTGACCTCTGCCTTTCTGTTCCTCATGACCTCCTGCATCCTATGATACCGCAGGCGAGGCTGCACAGTAGATTGCATCAGTGGCTCATCCATTGCTAATGGCCGCAGTTTCACCGCCACGTATCTGACATTTTACAGTTCTCAAACCAGGTGTTTAAGGATCTTGAGTGGTGTGCAGTGCGAGACAACTTGCAGAGAGGCATGTTTGATAAACCTTGGCCTCAGGTGATGGTGGTCACAGACTAGTCTCTGTCTGGGGCACTGACCTTTTCAAACTGACACGTGTTCAATCTCTGCTTGCTGTCATCTCTGTGGGCTATCCTGCTTTGTGAGGCATCCTAAGTAGAGCTGCCCCCTGTGCGACATCTGTGTTTGTGAGCTTGTGACTGCGGGCCGTAAGTGCCTTTGAACCAGCCGTGAGACATAGAAAACGATCTTCAAAGAAAGAAAGAATCCGAACAAGAATATAAGCAAAGAGAGAAAGAAGAAGAGGAAAGGGAGAAACATACAATAGAACAAGATACATATTAGCAATACATCTCTTAATCTTAAAACCTTCGAAGTGGCCCTCTTCTGGACGATCTAAAGGCCCCAGAAATAGTTCATTTACCATTAGAACAAAGTTGGGATCAGACCCCAGTCGAGACCAATCTTCTGCACAACAAATCGGAAAGCTTTGTAAATGAAGGCCTGAAGGATGAGACTCCTGATACATCAGAATAGGCCATAGAAGTGGACAAATTGTGACTAGGATTGGATCCTATACCAGCTTCCCATCTTGAATCCACATTTACTGCAGCTAATTAATGATCATTTCCCTATCAGAAGAAGTTTAAGTATGGGTGACATTGATAGTTCAGAGCTAGAAAGGGAATCGATAAGGCATATGATGGGTCAAAATAATAATGAGATCAGTAGAAGGGGAGACTGGAGCAAAAGGGAGTATGCTCTGTCATCTCCACCCAATACAGAAATTACACAGCCCCCGGCCCATGAACAGGAACTCGCAGTGAAAATAAATAACTTCGAAACCTTAGATGAAAGATCTCTGGGGTGTGCCCCAAAGACCTTAGACCAACTATCAGTCCAAACGATGGAGCAAAACAGAAATAGGAAGAGATAACAGTAATGCACTGTCAGCCCTGAGCTTCGTCCTTAATTCCTCGTTCAGTATTTGAACTGGTGAAAGACGAAGTACAGACTCACTCCAGAGCTTTGACAGAAATGTCTATAGAAACAGAAAAATATAATCATGTGCTAGTCATTTTTCAGACAACCCTCGTTACAGAAATTATAGACACACTGTCAGACCTCAAAGAAGAGGCGATTAAAGAAACGATAAATATCGAACAAATACACAGAACTATGAAATCAATGCACCAACACATGGAATACCGAGAACAAAAAATACTTGCTCTGGAAGGGAAACCTAAGACATCACTGGCGCAAGAAGTTGATCCAGAACTTGAAAAGGACGCAGTTCTATACTATGACATCGACGATACACCATTGTCAGAATCGTTATTGATAGAGTTCATGAGACTTGCCCAAATAAAAGATCTGGGCGCTGCAACAACAAATTTAGCCAGCTCTGGATCCATTAGATAATATACAGCCGGAACAAGATGCATCAACTCAAGAACAATCAAAGCTGCAAAGAAAAAGAAAAACAAGTCCAAGGAATGTGAGCATAACATGGAACCTGCAGTAGAAGATGAATGTCAACCAAAAGCAGACTTAGGACAAAACGGAGAATGCAAAGCAACCGAGAAGGAAAAAAAAATACAAGAGCAAAAAACACTCGCTTCTTTGATACACTAACACTACCACCAACAAAAGAATCCAGCTCAAATACATATAATAATTCCTCCAAGGCAACTCTGAAAGAAACAAAAAGACTTACAAAAGAACCTGGGCAACTCAGTAGATCAAGCTGTTCAAACAGATCATATTCAAGCAGTTTCTGAAAATAACCAGCCTGCAAATGACTTGGCTATACGAACTCCAATCATGGGCAGGGCCAATATTGTGCCAGAAAAGCCTGTACTGAATATGGCTCCCATATTTATAAAAAAAAAAGAAAAAAAATCCTCTTAGAATGAACCGATGGATACCTGTGTTGAGAATGCAACAGCAATTAAACAGCAAATCGATGTTAAGCAAGAAACCAAATAAGTGATCTCGAACCATCGGGGCATGAAACTGAAGACAAAATGAATGAAGAGAACTCAAAACCGCAAGCAACCAACAGCATGTCCGGGTATGGAGAACGTCAAGGAAAACTCATTACAAATATAACGACAATCCTTTTGCGATTCCTAGAATTTGGATGGAAGACATTGCAAATGGTAGAGCTACTCAACCATTAAATAGGAGTACTCTTTTATCAATATTTTTAAAAATAACGACTTTGTGCTTCTTTGATTCCCAGGATTTAGAATATTTGAGACTTCCTTGTATAAAACATGCGCACATTGTAGAACTCTGTTTGAAATCATGTATAGGTGCAAGAGCACTGATGGGCATCACCCAATCATGAACGCGACAAAATAAACATCAAGGTGGCAGAATTTCCTCTGGAACAAGTGTACAAGGATGTAAATTACCTGAACTGGAGTGAGTCCAAAGCATGTCAGCGTAACAAAGTAACGTTATAAAAGAAAGAGGGACCGACCCAAGTCAAAAAACAGGAAGCCAATGTGTACCAAAGTCTGAAATCTATCCACTGTTACCAGAAATAACAGCCCAGGTTTTAACGAAAATGGGACTGCCAGGTGCCTCCCTTTAGCTAAGGAGAGTCAGGAATTGCCTGCTGGAACACACAAGGATCTAGCTCATTCAAAGCTCCAACTACATGGAAATACATATTCGGTGACATGATGTTGTCTTATTCCAGGAAACCTAGTTCATGAGAGACACAAGAGTAGATGGTTTCTCGACATATAACCAACTAGCACAAAAGGAAGAGTGGCCAACCCTCTGGTGGCTTCATAATTGCAATTCTATTATACCAACATCCTTTCTTATTACAAATTAACCTCCTGGTATTCTTGCAATTGGCATGATGCTTGAAAGTCTCGTCCCTGTGAAGATAGCGGACCTATTTTATATACTGAATTCCTGCGACCGCAACTCTGACCCTCTTTTTGCAATCCTTAATGTCCATCATCTCCACCATCAAAATGAAGTATGAAGATTTCTCTTTGATCATTGCTGATGACTTCAATTCCCAGTGCCTCCGCAATGATACATCAAATGCGTATTTTAAGACAAATCAAAGAAACCATAAAGGGAAAGAATGGTCCCTGTTGATGGATGACTGGGCGCTCACTATGGCAAATAAAAACATAGAGGGCGACTTTCCACCAAAAAAAACATGGAAGCAAGGAAGGAAAGGCTCTATCACTGATTTATGTTTCTATCAAGTAATCTGTTCTCCAAATGCACTAAATTCAAAATGTTCTATCGGACATCCAGTGATCACAATCCTGCTGAAAGCCAAATTTACATTTAACTGTCATACAACTAAAAATCTCTATACACCAGAATTAGTTGAAAATGGAGATCAAAATCAGATTAGGAAATTCATACAAAACGGCACTACCTTAAAAAAAAAAAGCATTATTGGACAAATGCCTCAACTGGAGAAATAGACAAATCTGTTCACCAAAGTAATTTACAAGTTGTCTTTCTGAATCAGATCCTCCAAAACCAGGGAAAAGAAATGCAAATGCCAAATATAATCATGTACATGACAGTGAAACTGCAGAAAGGGGGGAAAAAAAGCCTAAAACGCAATTTTTGACTTAAAGCATGCCAACTATAACAGTACAGTCTATTCCATAAATGAAAAAATTAAAGCTCTATAGAAATTTGTCGAGAAACCATAGACAAGCAAGGCATCGAAACTATGGCGAACTAATGCTTCAGTCCGTGGAACAAAACTCCAGAAACTTCTGGTCTTTTGTCAAAAACCTGCACTGCCCTCAAGGCCTGATTCAAGGATACATCTTTTCAGAACCAACCTGGTGTGACTATTTCCGCAAACTATAGAAAAAACCCACTTGTGAAACCGTCAAGATTGAAGATATTCCATGGCTACTGAACTTCACAAAAAATGATATAACTAAGTTAATTCAGAAATCCTCTCCCTCACAGGCCTCTGGTCCAAATGGCCTATTGAATCGGACCATGAAACTTGAAATTGATTTATGGGATCTTTGTTAGAAGAATTGCTCATAAACATACTGAGGCAAAAAACTCTTTCAAATCAGGGACACAAGCAGTGATAATGCCACTATATAAAAAGGGCAAGCGAGGAAATCCAATGAATTCTCGCCCAATAACATTACTAGATGTCGACAGCCAGATCTTCTCTGGTCTCATCTTTATGGAGCTTGAAGCGTGGGCCACAGAGAACAGAATCTTATCCAAGTACCAACTGGGTTTTCATAAGGGAAGTGGAACACTGAATAATGGCCTTCTAATGAGTATCGTCTGCGAGTAGTCATGGGAAAAAGAGAGCCCTATCTTGTATCGCGCTTGAGTCGACCTCTCACAAGCATTTGATACCATCAATAGAGAGCGCTTGTGGAAGAAATTAAAGGCGTGGGGAATTCCAATGTCACTGCTGGCAATTACTGTTTTGCTACATAGAAAATCGAAGCTACAAGTCAGATTGAAGGGCATCTAACGGAAACCATAACTACAAGAGGGATCAGATAGGGGTGCATATTGGCCTCTCTTCTATTCATTTTATACCTGGCTGATGTAGATGATGCACTCAGTCCATCAGCTTTCAACAGCCCGAGAGTTGGAGGAGAAAAGCTTAATTGAATGGCATATGCAGACGATCTTGTATTGTTAGATTATGCACCAATAGGCTTAGAAAGAATGCTTAAAGCACTGGAGCAGTGTGCAGCTAATAAGGACTTAATTATAAAACTAGTGAAATTGCAAATGATCAAATTTAAAAACTCGCAAGCATTCTTCAAATTTCAGCTGGAAATTAAACAATCGGTAACAATAGTAACATACTTGGGCTTTAGACTCAACGGCTTTCCTTCTGTGGCTTCATTTGAGCTTTTCCTAAACACAAAGGCGGATCACCTTATTTGCCAGATGAAAAAGTTAATGTTAACATTCTGCCAATTTTCTTTCCTACCATTTGGTTAAATTTTACAAGTCAAAGGTCATTCCCACCCTGTTATAAAGGGTTCAAAACAACCCAATGGCCAATGCTATCAGATGGGCCAAATTAGAAGGAAGAATTTGGGAAAAAAAACTTTGGAACTCCCAATGAGACTTCAGGTTTGCTGCCTAAGGTATGTGCTAGGTTTGTCTTATATGCAAATCCATGTAGATTGGAAGATCCCATCACTGTTTAGAACAGTGTGGCTTGATCCTGAGGGTTCTATAATAGAAAATATCAACAAGACACTAACCACTAAATCCAATAACTTTCTGAAAAAAATAGCGAATGAGGCTTGTGAAATCTTACAAAGTGAAAGTTCAGAAGATGATCTTAAAAACAATTCAGAAAGAATTAAAACAAAAATGCTTAGAAATTACTGGATACAAACTATATTGATGGCTCAAATCCAAAGTAGGAACACCACTAGCTATCTTTGACAAACCCAGGGGCTACCTTGCGAAATATCTTCGGAAATCTCCAAGCTCAGTAAACACAGCAAAAGTTTTCGTCTTAACCTGCTTCCGACCGGTGAAATAAAATTGTTTCGGAATTTAACAGATCCAAATATTATTGAATGTGAACTATGTAAAAAGCCCTTGGTACAGACTTTGAAACACATTGTACAGCTACTGAAGATCTAAAAGGGAAAATGCTGCAACGGTTTGCGCACAGGGAAGAAGACGTGTACAGATGAATTTTGGGATAGACTAATTACAGGACATTAAACTCTACTTACCAATTAAGTGACAAATTGTACTTAATTGTTTTTAAAAACAAAATGGCATGAGATGTTTTCTGTCTTTTAGGATTTTGGTTTTATTGTTTTCATTTTCATTCTTGACCTAAGAAATATATGAAAGTAGTGAATCCTGATTTTGGTCATATGTCATGAAAAGTCATATGTATCGGCTAAATCATAATAAAGAAAAGACGGTGTGCAGGCTGTGCTTTCCCTCAGCGTCTCAGGAACACAAGATGCCGGATCTGATATCGATGAGTATTGCCCTGGTCGCCTTTCTCTAGTCTGTGAAATGCAAGACTGTGCTGATACTGACAGACAGGGGTATCGGATAATAATATCCATATATATGTATATATATAATATTTTTGCCGTAAAAAAGGTTGTGGCGACATAATATACGGCGACATTATATATGGGGAGCGGGGGTATCCCCTGCATGTTCCATGTAATAATACCCCCCCCCCCCCCCCCAAAAAACAGTAATTTTTCAGCAATTTTCTTTTTGGTTATAATGGTTTTGTTTTCTATTATATTATTTATTTTTTTTTTTTGCATGATATTTTTGAGGGGTCATTACATAGAACCCGAACACAGTGGCCGTGTACTACCTCAACAAAGGAGGTGGTGTAGGGTCCTTGTCTCTATGTCGAGAAGCAATACGACTGGTTCTGGGTCTTTGGTTCTGGAGAACGGTCTCTCCCCAACGCAGCCCATCTCGCCGGGAGAGAGAATGTCACAGCATAGGCCATGAGCAGACTGGATTTGGCCTCCTACAAATCTGAGCTCTGCCAGGAAGTTCTGGAGGAGCTCTTTTCCTTTTGGGGAACTCTTAAGTGGACTGCTTTGCTTCCAGTATGAACAGGAAGTGTACGTTTGTATGCTCCAGGGAATTTCCTTGTCTGGGAATTCTGGGGAAGATGCAGTGATGGTAGAGTGATATTCAACTTCCTTTATCGTTCTGGATGATCCCTGTGATTCCACTGGTTCTCAGGATGTTACGCCTGCTCAGAACCTTGATCCTGGTCGCTTCAGACTGAGCCCGGAGCATGTGGTATCCCGAGTTGTCCATCTACCTACCTTGGCGTGTTCCGAGGAGAGTCGACTTGCTCTCCTAATCAGAGGGGTGGCTTCTCCAACCAAACCATGGCGGCCTGCCCCTTCATGCTTGGCTGCTGAGATACAAAGAGTGGAACGGGTCAGGTAACGTCCTTGATGTGTTCCTTTCATCTCAAAGACTCGCCACTATGTCTATTTATGCCTGCAGATGGCATAAATATTTGGCTTGGTGCAGAGAGAGGGATCTGAACCCTTCATCCTTTCTGTTCTCCCCTGTTTTAAATTTGTTGCTGTCCTTGCCCCATGCAGGCCTGCTGATTGGCATTTTTAAGGGATATCTCACTACTTACTCCTGTCCCGTCCCTTTTCCTCCATACTTATGGGACATTCCTCCGTCCTGTGGGGCGGGACCGGAGCCCTTTGAAAAAGCATCCTAAATTTTGCAAAAATTTTAGTCCTTCCTCTTTTGCTGCACGGGGCACAGCACGCGGCCGTAACCCCGCCCTTCTCGGCCTCACCCCGCACATCGCCCATCAGTCCTTTTCTCCGCTTTTTCGGGACTGGACGCCCTTGCATCTGCGGTAGAATTTCTTCCTTTTTTCCTCCTCTCTGGCTCTCAATAGCGATCGCGTAATAGTCTGTCGTTTAAACTAGACTTTCCAGATTGTTCCTCTTGTCATCGACGCTTCGCGAGGGCGGATCCCCATCCGAGTGTTTGGGTCCGGATCAATGTTGGGACTCCTGTTTTTATTGTGATTCCCTTTCGGTCTGGGCACTTCAACGTCGGTTAGAGCGGTGGGAGGAGGTGTTCCAGCATACTCCTCCTTTGCATTTTCAATCTTTCATCAACAAAAGAAGAAACGCCAGGTAAGTACTTTACTTTTCAGAGCACCCCGGCCGGGAGACACCTTCCCGGGTTCTTCCCGGTCCGGGAGGAGCATCGACCGCTCTATCACCGGTGCTTGCCCCGAGGAGCCTAATAAGTGTACCAGAGTTTTCTCCAAGGGTCTCCGTAAGGGGCCTGTGGATCCAAGAGTACTCTCCGAGGCCCCCCCTGTGGGGGCTGCTTGTAGACCTAGTTCTGAGTCGTGGGGTACCGGAGCTCGCTCTGAGGCCTCTTTATCGGCTTCCCTCAAAAGTACCGGGGTGCACCCCGAGGCCTCGGCTGGGCTTGTGTTACCGAACACATGTTCGAGGCCCACGTTGGAAAGGCTACGACCAGACTTGGGTCTGAGGTCCCTCGTACAAAGGCTAAGGAAACCAACATTTCTCAGAGGCCTGAGAAGGCCTTATCGGTGAAAGCCTTTTCTCACCGTTCCCGCTCTTGTGGCAACGCCAGAACTGTTGAGGTGCAAGGAGTGGTAGTTCCTCCTTTACTGGCAGTGCTGAGGTCCTTTCTGTTAAGGCTAGTTTGGCTATTGGGATGTTGCAGAAACATTCCAGGCCACATAGTACCGGCTCGGCCGAGGTTCCTTGTGTAAAGGCTAAAATGAAGATCCCTGCCTCACTTACACACGTGCCGCAGTTCCCCTCAGTTGACGGCAAAATGGTGGCCGTTCCCACCACGGCGACCATTTTGGGCGCTTCCCCCTACAACTTCTATATCGACCTCAGGTGTAGGAATTGGTTCTGTGGGTGAACATAAGGTTCCTTGTGCGCATCAGTTTTGTCCGGTTTACGACTGGAACGCTCGGATGCCCCTTCCGCACAAAATCTCGCTGCTTGTGGGTTCGGCACCCTTGATTTTTGTGGACACTTCTGGGGATGGGCCGGTTTGGCAACCCTCCCCTCTGCGTCCCTGGAATTATCCTCCTCATGAGAGGCCTCCTCCGGCAGCCCCAAAGCCACCTCCGGAGGACGCCTTTTTCGGCAAATTTCAGACACACATGCGTACCGACCCCATGAGGGAGTATTTCAAGGGTCTTTATAGGGAGATATGCCTGCCTGCGCCTATGTTGGTTCACCGGCGTCGCCTTTGCCTATGGTGCCCCCCACTACCCTTGCCTCCGTTGTCCCCGGTGGACAAGGCGGTGTCAGACGTAGTTCAGCAAGACCCTGACCTGTCGGATGATGCGCAGGGCGATCAGGACAGCAAAGACCAGCCCCGCTCTATTTGAGCTTTCCACGACCGGGTGCTGGACATGTGTCTATTGGATGTTCCAGTGCCCGAGGCACCAGCTCCGCAGGAGGGTTTTCTTTCGGGGGCGTTCACCTTATCTCCTTTGGAGCGTACAGGCCTGTTCTTGCAGAAGGATGTTTTAGCTGAGGTCCATAGAGTCTGGGAGAAGCCACACTCTGGACTTTTTGTCAATTAGAAAATTGACATGTGCTACAGGCTGCATTCTTCCGAAGAGGTGACCCTAGCATCTTGTCCGCCCCCCTCCTCCACGGTGTTGGCTGCGGCCACTTTACAGTCCAGGCCTGCAGCATCCTCTTATACGACGGCTACTTGGGTCCTGGGGAAGGAGGACCAGCTCCTCGACTCCCTTGGGAGGAAGATTTTTGCTAACTTGGCCCTGCAGCTCCGGCAGGCCAATGCAGAACTAGTGTTAGTGGGTGGGGGGGGGGGTGGAATATGAAAATGTGGAAAGGTCTGTTGGAGTTAGAGGAATTCATTCCGGTCGAGAAGCTGGGGGACTTTAAGGTGGGATTGTCCGATGCCAGGGTCTTGGCCAAGGATCTGCTGGAGGCCGCGGCTCATCATGTCGAAACTTGGGCTCAGGGCCTTTTGCTGGGAGTTGATACCTCTCGACAGGCTTGGTTGCATGCCACCAAGTTCTCAAAGGAGGTGCAGGCCAAGGTGTTGGACCTGCCGTTTGACAGTAAGGAGCTTTTCCATTCCTCAACGGATGTGGAGATGACCAAAACGAAGGACAGCACCCAGACAGCTAAGTCCTTGTCCGTCCTTGTTAAAACTCTTTTTAGAACCCAGAGACCGTTGTAGCAAAGCCGTCCCTCCTCTGGTTTCAGAGGGTTTCTAGATCGGAAATCCTGCAGAGTGGATACCCCTTCGGGTAATTCCTGCTGGAGGCAGCAACAGACTCGGTTTTTCTCCTGATCCTCAGCCTTCTCCTCAGGTTCAGGTGGTAACACCACCGAAAAACACGCCAAATGAGGGTTCTCTGTGCTCGCACGAGACCCCGGTGGGAGGACGCATTACGTCTCATTGGGAGGCGTGGCAGACCATCACAGGACAGGTGGGTCTAGTCAGTCGCTCGGGCGGGCTTCCGCTTACCCTTAGCCCCCTACCCCACTGTTCAACCCTTCTTTCCAGCAGTCGGGATCGTCCTCCCTAAAAGCCGAGGTTCAGAAACTGCTGGACCTCAGAGCTGTGGAACCCGTTCCCCTTGGGGAGTGAGGGCGAGGGCTTCTACTTGCGGCTGTTTGCGGTGCCCAAACCCAACCAGGCTGGCCTGCCCACCATCCTAGACCTTTCCCAGTTCAATCTTTTCCTACCCCAAGAGAAAATCAAGATGATCACTCCCGGCCAGATACGGTCCTCCTTGCAGATGGGTGATTGGCTCAGCGTGGTGGACCTTCAGGATGCGTACATGCATATTCTGATCTGGAATCCACACAGGAGATATCTCAGTTTCTCTTTGGGAGAGGAGCACTTCCAGTTTCGAGTGCTTCCTTTTGGCCTCAGCTCGGCACTGCGTGTCTTCACGAAGATGTCTGTGATCGCGGCCTATCTTTGTCTGCAGGGTATCCATGTGTATTCATATTTGGACGACTGGCTCTTACGCAGCCCTTGCCTATTGAAAGCTTTGTGCAGTCTTCAGTCTCTCCCCCAGCTCCTGTCCAACCTCAGGCTGTCGGTGAACTGGTGGAAATCTTCCATGCCGGTCTCTCAGGACTTGATTTTCCTGGGTTTTCGCTGGAACACGATCGACTGCAGAGTTTACCTGACAGGGGACGGAATGGCGGATCTGCTGGCCACGTGTCAGATTTTTGCGCATTCGTAAAGCATGTCGGCCTGGTGTTTCCAGAGGCTTCTGGGCCTCATGGCCTTGTGCGTATTGGCTCTTCCACTTGCTCGTCTCAAGATGAGGCATACTCAGATGGCTCTTCGAAGTTCTTGGCGTCAGGCTGCGGATCCGGAAGTTGATAATGATTCCGGCTTCCATGAGAGAGGACCTGGAGTGGTAGTTGTCTCTCAGCAACTTGTCGGTGGGGGTGAGTTTTCAGGACCCGCCCCCTATGATAACGGTCACGACTGATTCCTCCCTCCTAGGGTGGGGTGCGATGTTGGATCTTCTTCAGGTCTCTGATCTTTGTCGCCTCAGGACAAGCTCCTCCACATAAATCTGGAGCTTCTGGCGATCTTCCTAGCGCTCAAGGCGTTCAGACCTGTAATTGCCAACAAAGTGGTCCATATCCGCGCTGACAACGTGGTGTCAATGTATTACATCAAGCAGGGGGGCACCAAGTCTCCCCCTCTCGTGGACCTGTCCATCCAGATTTGGGAGTGGGTGGTTCGTCATGGTGTTTGGCTGGTTGCAGTACACATTCCAGGCCAGCTGAATGTCACAGCAGATGCCCTCAGTCGGTGGACGATGCTCAGCTACGAGTGGGAATTGAAGGTGGAGATCCTCTCATGGATTTTCCTGCGTTTGGGCACTCCGGAAGTGGACCTCTTTGCGACAGCGGCAAACAGGAAGCTTCCTCTGTATGCCTCCAGAAATGGGCTGGGAGCCTCCTCTCTGGGGGATGCTCGCGAGATTCCATGGCACAATATGACGTCTTATGCTTTCCCGCCTCTGCCTCTGATTCATCGGACGATTTGCAAGCTGAAGACAGTGAACTGTTCTCTTCTACTCATAGCCCTGTGGTGGCCGGCCAGGTTTTGGTTCTCAGAACTTCAAAACCTGTCGGTGTATCCACCGATCAGGTTACCAGTGAGTCCCGATCTTCTTCACCAGGGGGATCAACATCTGTGGCACCCCTCCCCACAGTCGTTCAGCTTGGCAGCATGGTGCCCTAGTCCAGGTCTTTAGAACATCTCAACCTGTCTCCGGATAACATGCGCATTATTCAGGCAGCCAGGAGACCCTCGACGAGGTCTCAGTACAGAAGCAAATGGCTCAGGTTCTATCATTGGTGTTTACACAAACAACTGGACCCAAGGGCGGTTACGATTGACATGGTCCTATCCTTTGTATCCCACCTAGCAGAGTCGGGAATTCACGTTCTGTCATGCAGAACTTATCTTTCGGCGGTTCCGCCTACCAGTCTACGGGCCAATGCTCTTACTCTGTCTAATCAATGGTTAAGAGACATTTCGCAGGTTTGACATGCCTTTATACCCCGGTTCGTAATCCGCACCCATCGTGAGATCTAAATGTGGTCCTTACGGCGTTGTGCCATAAACCCTTCGAACCAATGGCCACGGTGGACCTCAAGCACCTGTCGTGGAAGGTGTCCTTTTTGGTTGCTGTGACCTCAGCGAGGCGTGTGAGTGAGCTCCATGCTTTGTCGGTGGAGCATCCCTTCTTGGTTTTTCACAAGGATAAGGTGGTCCTACGGACAAACCCTTCTTTACTGCCAAAGATGGTCTCTGATTTCCATCTAAATCAGTCAATCTCCCTGCCGGTCTTCTTCCCGAACCCTGCTTCAGAAGCGGAAAGGGTTCTGCACTACTTGGATGTTAGAAGGGCTCTTAAGTTCTATCTGGACAGAACATCTGCATTTGGGAGCTCTTCTCAACTGTTGGTGACCTTTGGTAATCCACAAGGTAAGCAGGCCTCTAAGGCGACTATCTCCAGGTGGGTCGCTGCCTGTATTACGGAGTTTTACACTGTCCAAGGATTGCAGCCTCCCAAAGGTATACATGCACACCTGGTGTGGGGCAAGGCAGCTGCAGTTTCCTTTCAGAAATATGTCCCCTGGGAGACAATCGCAAAGGCGGCTACTTGGGCCTCCCCATCGGCTTTTTGTAAGCATTGTCTAGACCTGAGCTCCCGATCTGATGCTCAGTTTGGCCAGGCTGTGCTGAAGAACATTTTTCAGTAGGGGGTTTTCCATCCACCCATAGTTCCTGTCAGGAGTGCTTGGGAATATCCCATAAGTATGGAGGAAAGGGGACGGGACGTAGGATTATAAACAGGTTACTCACCATAGTGACCACCTTACTCCTAGTCCATAGTCCCCTTTCTTCCATACGCCCGCCCGCCGTCCCCTCTAATAAGGTTCCTCTGTTATTACTTAAAGGCCTCTGACCTGGCTATAGAAAAGGATTGATAGGCGATGCGCGGGGCGCATCCGAGAAGGGCGGGGTTATGGCTGCGTGCTGTGGCCCCCACAGAAAGAGAGGAAGGACTAAAATGTTTGCAAACTTTTTGAAGCTTTTTCAAAGTTCTCTGGTCCCACCCCACAGGAGGAGGGATGGCCCATAAGTATGGAGGAAAGGGGACCATGGACTAGGAGTAAGGTGGTCACTACGGTGAGTAACCTGGTTAATTTCTGTTTTTAAGTGGTACCCAGATCAAGGCTCATTCTTCATAATCCCCACTGTCAAGCATTTCATGCAGTGTTTGTGTAACCCTTCGTGCAAGCTTGTAGTTCTGGCATGGGATTTAATTTTTTTTAGGCATACCTAATGGGTGCCACGTTTGATCCCCTTTATTCCTGTTCAATTCGATTTACCACCCCTAAGGTGATTTTCCTGGTTGCCATCAATGCCATCACTTGGTGAGTGACCTCCAGCCATTATCTGTTAAACCTCCATATTTGGTTTTCTCGAAAGAGAAAGTGACTTTGTTACTGAGGGTCTTTTCTTCATCTCCCTCAAGATCCATCTTCCTGTGTGTTTTCCTCAGCCTCATCCTTCTAAGGAAGAAGGATTATTCCATTAACTGGACCTGGTGCAGGCCCTCAGCTACTACGTCTCTCAGAAGAGAGGCTAGGAAAGATGACCAGCTTTCCTTTGGTTACGCTAGTGCTTATGCTGACAAGGCTGTGACCACGGTGGATCATTCTCTGCATATCAGCATGTTATGATCTGGCTGGAAAGGATGTGCCTGAGGTTCTCGGAGCCTATTCTACTACAGAAGTGGGTGCTATCTCTGTCCTGCAGAGGGGAGTCCCAGTCCTGGATATCTAACAGGCGGCAAAGTGGGTGTCTGCACACTTTTGCTAAGCATTATGGCTTGTATTCCCTTTCAGAGCAGTATGCCCACTTTGGTAGGGCTCTCTTCCAGAGTTTTCTGGTCTTAGTGGTGTCCTTGCTCTTCTCCCTTCTCCAGAGTTTTTCGTACTGCTTTGGGAGTCTACCATAGATTAGGAATCTGTAGGAGGACGGAATCCATTAGAAGAGCAAATTATTTACCTCTTAGTAATGCTCTTACTAATGGATGCTCCTCCCTTGGGTTCCTCATCACTCGGCTTACCTGCTCTTTTGTGCAGGAAGCTAGTACACCATCGGTTCTACGCTCCCACAGTGTCTGATTGCTAGGGAAAAAGGGTGGCACTGAGGTCAATATATACTAGCTCCGACATGTGGGGCACATAGAGGCATCGTACGGAGCAGACACTGAGCCACGCTGTGACCATTGGTGGCGTAAATGTTTCCGAAGAGCAGCTGAGCTGTGCATAGGATATCCTAGATGAGGAATGTCCATCAAAAAGAATATAACATGGAAGTAAATAATTTGTTAATCGGTGTGGAGGAAAGGGGACGTGGCAAGAAACAGTTTTCTTAAAGGAATAGTGCGCTCAAAAATACTGCCTTAAAAGATGGGCAAAATCCAAATCATACATTAAACATATTTTTAATGAAAGTTCCTATGTAAACCTTTGAGCAAACGAGGCTCAAAGCGTTTACATGGGAGCATCCATTGTGCCATTTCAGGCAGTCTCCTCAGCTCATGTTAAGCTCTGCCCTGGTGGCACTAAACAAGCAGCAAAAGCCCCCTACTGGGAGCTTTTGCTGCTGCAGCCAAAGTAGAGCTCAACGTGAACTGAGGAGGCTGCCTTCACTTTCCTTTTATGTTTTCGGTGCTCCCCAAGCCCAGGGAAGCACAGAAAATGTAAAATGAATTCAAAAACACAGAGGTGCCTTCAAAACACGCAACAATCGATCTGCTTTTGCAATTGGCTTCTCCATAAATGACAACAAGTGAAGTCTAGTGCCCAGCCAAGTAAAGCAATTTATGGGGGCACAAATGAAAACGGATAACTAGTCTTCCCCTCCAAAGAGAGGGTCCAAAACATGTTTCAAACACCTAATTAGGTAACCGGCCGTCAAGTGATGGTACGAAATGCAACGCACCTGCTGGGAATGATGGCTTTCTGCATCTACCTAGTGCCTCTCACCAGGCTGTGCATGCATTCAATACAAAAGTGGCTAGCAAAACAATGGTCGCGGGCAAGCAGGTTGTGGGATTATCTAGTGGTTGTTTCACAGCCTCTGGTTCAATCGCTACAATGGTGGAACAGAAACAATCTGATAAAGGGAAAACCTTTCCACACACAAGCAATCAAAGCCACTCTCTCAACAGACGCATCAATGACTGTTGAGCACCCACTTTCTTCAGCACACTGCTCACGACCTGTGGACACGGGCACTAACCAGGAAGCACATCAACCTTCTGGAACTAGTGATTCTCAAAGCACTTCAAGCATCAGCACACAACAGTCCTAGTCCTCACAGACCGTACCACAACCATGTTTGATATAAAGAAAACAGTGGGGAACACTCTCCCGGGTTGTCCAAACCTTCCCCGTACATCTGGCTGTGGGCTCTACATCTCAACATGTTCCTAGTGACACATGTTCCGGGGGAAAGAATTCTCAGGCGGACGTGCTAAGAGTACAATGCTACCCTCAGAGCACGAATGGCAACTAAACACAGATGTGCTAAACAAAGTCTTCTCAAACTGGGGGTACCCAGAAATGGACCTCTTCGCGACCCTGGAGAAAACACGATGGGCCTCATTACGAGGCTGGCGGTAGCTGTGACAGGCACGGCTGCCACCGGTATTTTGTTTTTTCCGGTTCCCAGAAATTGGCAATTACCAGGTCATTACGGCCTTGCCGGACCCAGTATTTGCCCATTCCTGGCTCAATGGGAATGGGGAAGCCGGATGCACCGGCACAGTTATGAACGGTGCCGGTGCAATCGACATGCTGTGCTCGTGGGTGATGCTCTGCCTGCCAGGTCTGTCCTGGCAGGCAGAAAGGCACCCGCGAGCCCAACTCTTAGTTTGCCGGTTCGGGAACTACGGTACCGGCAAGCTTACCGGTACCGTAGTTGCCGGACCGCCAAATTTATGAGGCCCAGTGCCAAGATTACATGTCCAGGTTTCCCCAGAAAGGATCCAAGGGGAATGCACTCATGATGAACTGGTCAGGGAAATATGCATATGCTCCCTACATTAAACACCTCCCTCCAACACCTTTTCTCAGCAAATTAGTCCACAAGCTACATCGGGAACATGTAATGCTAATCCTAATAGCTCTAATGTGGGCACCACAGACCTGGTTCTCCCACCTTCAAATGATGTCCCTCCATAAAACTACCTTGCCCAGAACCGGTTAACTCAGGATCAGGGAACAACGCTGCACCCATGCCCTCAGGAGCGAAACTTAGCAGCTTGGCTCCTGAGGTATAGAATTTGGTCACCTTAACCTAGACCATAGGTGCATGGAAATACTCATAGATGCATGCAAGCTCAACACAAGGTACTGCTATTTTAACAAATGGAAACGTTTTGTCTTATGGTGCAGAACACGGCCTCTTAATCCAACCGAATGTTCACCTTCAAATATAGTACACTGCCTGCTCTATCTATTTGACTGAAGATTATCCTTTAACTGACTCAAAGTACACCTAGTGGCTCTCTCCGCTTACACCACCTCTCCCGGTAACATTTTGTGGTGGATGGTGCCCGTGGTTAAGGCTTTCATGGCGGGCTTAAAAAAAATGGTACCCTCCGATCTCGAATCCTACTCTGCTCAGACCTCAATATCCTACTCGCAAGACTCATGGGGGTCCCCTTCGATCCTATGAACAAGGCCATCCTTAAACACCTAACATATAAAACGTCCTTCCTTGTAGCTGTTAAATCGATCAAAAGGGTGAGTGAACTACAAGCTCTGTCAGTACCCCTTTGTAGTTATACGCAATACAAGGCGTTGCTCCACACCCATCCTCGATTCTCACCAAAGTTCATA
Organism: Ambystoma mexicanum; assembly: GCF_040938575.1. NCBI lineage: Eukaryota > Metazoa > Chordata > Amphibia > Caudata > Ambystomatidae > Ambystoma > Ambystoma mexicanum. The sequence goes on along the minus strand of NC_090933.1, from coordinate 943,868,476 downwards.
TGAAAATTCTATGTAAATCAAACAATATAACTACCTGCGTTTTTCCAAAACCCCACAAACGCAGCAGAAAAAAGCCTTCATATAGTTGGCTGTACGAAGAGCTGTCATGTTCTACCTTAAAAAAAAATAAACCCTTCAGAAAAAACGTTTTTTGTGTCTGTAGCTGTTGGAAGAGAAGGGGACCTTATCTCTAAAGCAGCGATTTCTAAATGGATTGTCAACTGCATCCAACGGTCTCATTCTCTTGGTAAGAAAATGTTGCCATTAAAGCCTAGATAAAACTCCACTTGAGGCACAGGATAAGTTGTAGTCTTTATAGCAAATGTACCCCTGGATGCCATTTGCTGGGCTGGCACTTGGAGCTCACTACACATTTTTGCTTAACATTACTGTCTAGACAAGACACTCTAGGAGTGATTTACAGGTGGGACAAGCAGTGCTGAAACATCTCTTTGCAGCGCTACCTTATACCAACCCACCTCCTTCTATAAGTACTGCTCGCTAATCTATGCAAAGCATGTGATTCTAAGCAGATCCACAAGCCTCAGAAGGGATACATTACTCACCGTAATCTTATTTCTGATCCTTGTATCTGCTTAGATTCACATGCTCCCGCCCTTCTTTCCCTCTTGGAGTAGAAGGTGCCTGTCAAGACTTGAGGGGGCGGGGGGTCGGTGGCCTCTATATGGTAGGGTAAAGGCATAGAACTCCCCAGCAAGGCTCTCGATTTGGTATCGATGAACGAGCAGCCAGGCTTAAGCTTTCAGGAGGTGATGCATGCAGGTTCTTACGTACAGTGTTCCCCCAAAGCCCCCACAAAGGAATGTCCACACACTGTTGGGTGATAACACCGCTTCTTTTTATAAAACTAGAGCTGGGGAATGTATACACATATAAATAATAACACTTTGTACTTGGAATCCTTATTCAAAGAATGGCACATATATACACTTGGACCACACAATACCTAAATCCAGTAACGCATGCACTAACTACAGACAGTTTTAATCGGCATGTCGATTCTTAATTGATGTGTAACAGCATATAATAGGGAAGAAAAACAGGTTACTTGTGAACAGTGGCAGAATGCTTTTTTTAGCTTAGATAGATAATTCTGAGGGAGGATCCCCCCCACCTGGGCAACCTGTAAGGGAAAAGTTAGGGAGTAACATATGTTGTCTTTTACAGCCCAGTTCAATAACCTTGTGCTTTCTTTGAAAAGGTTCTACCACCCCAAGTACCTGAGAGACCACAGGGGAACAGGATCCAAGAGGAATCTGGACCCCTGAATGACTCCTGAGGCTAGATGTTCTTCCTCGTCAAAGTACCTTTGGTGCCTTGGCAGGCGAAGTGGCAGAAGTTCTTGGCTTTACTCGACGATTCCCTCTGAGGATGGACCCCCTTTGAAAGAAGGAGCCACTGGGCTACTCAGTTCAAGAATAAAAAGGAACCAACGTCTTTCCGAAGTGCAGCAATTTTTTCTCTTTGCGGTGCTCTCCTTTGGTTGACATTTTCTCCGACTGTAGAAGTCCTGTGAAGATGAAACTTGCTGTTGGCTCCTTAAAGGCTTAGCAGATGAACGCAAGATCCCTGGGACCCTTCAATGACTTCTGGGGGGGGCTACGGGGGCATAGGTCACTTTTGGTATCGGATTTTGGAATAGCGCGGTTTTCTGACTTTTGTTTTGACGGTGCTGCAGCACCGACCTCAGGTTGGCTTCTGGTGTCCTGGACTAGACCACAGAAGTGGACCTTGGACCCTCACCAAGTCTGGACCCTTGGGATGTCTGTTAACCTCTGGTGGTGGGAAACGCATTGACAGACCTCCACTGCACCAAACGACTCTGGGCTCTCTCCGGTGGGGAAAAGTGGTCCATGGAGAAGGCAAGGATGTCCTTTTAAATGTTCTTGGGTAGTTTGGAACTTTCGCAGCTCTGGGTGTCCTGCAGCACTATGCCAGGGTCCCCCTCTGTTGGCCGGTAACCAGCAACTTCTTGCAGTGGTCACAAAATGCACCTTTGGACCCTTGGCTTCACCAATGGCCTTCTCTGACTTGAGATGTCTGGCACTCCTCTTCTGGACTTAAAGACCCTTCTCCGGATGGCAGGCACAAAGGACTGGCTTCCAGGATACTTCGATAAAGACCAGAAGCTTTGATGATGGTCCCTTGTGGTGTAACCCCACCTATGGGAGCGCTAAGGGTATCCCATGGGTGTTGTTCACCAAAAGGATAAACCTAAGGAAAACGCACAAAGAGAAGTGGTAGGATGGCCCTGTGCCACTATAAGGCATTTCCAGCATCACCGTGCCTGAGGAAAAACATAGATCTTTCACACCTCATGGTCTCTACCGACACTCCACGCTTACATCTTGCACTCCCTCTTGTCGGGAACAAATAATCTGAGGGACCTCGATGCATTAGGGATCATAGGTACAGGGTGCGTCACACTAGGGATAGTATTAGTCAGGGCCTGTCAATGTCCCTTTTCGAACTTCAAAAACGTCATGTGCAATACTCTGCAACTTCCACTAGATGTCGACCTATGCAAAGCATGTGAATCTAAGCCGATACAAACATCAGAAATACAATTACGCAGAGTAAGGTTTCAAACATATATATATATATATTTTTTTTCATTTATTTCTGAGCCTTGTGGATCTGCTTAGAATCGCATGCTTTGCATAGGGCAATATCTAGTCGTTGGTGCAGAGTATTACTTGATTGATTTTCGATTTCGAAAAGGGATGGCGATGGGCGGGTCGGGGGATTCCCTCTAATACTATCCCTACAGTGACGTGTACTGTACCCATGATCCTTCATGTGTTGAGGACCTTACATTGTTTTTCTGCCATTGGGTTGGTCGCCCTTTGCAGAGTTTGTCAAAATAGTACTTTTGTTCGTGATCGAGCGTAATACTATACCATATATTTAACATCTACTAGCCATTATTGCAGATACCTTTCTACAGAGTGCGACAACCACAAGACAGATCATTGTACACAGTACACAGCGGCTTCAGAGATCTGCATTTGATGGCCTATATCTCTAGGCTTTGGCCTACACAGTTGGAGGGTGGGGGGAAGACACCTTTTGCTTTATAGTTGGAAGTGTCACCATACATTGCCTCATTAATGAATTTATCCCGTTGTCTACTAGATTTTGACATTGAAATACCCATTTCAATGATGTCCCATCTGTAACAAAGTTTCTGTGGAAAGACACATGGTGTGTAATTGTCTTCCTAGAGACCACTGGAAGGATACATTCCAGTTGTGCTAGCGTTTCAAGCCGAACACGCTAATGTGTCGGCAGTTGAAATGCTAGGCAGCATTCGTGATGCAAGCTGAGATGTAAACGGGGTACCCCACTGGTGTGGAGGAATCAGAGCCAGAACAGGACAGCACCAGCTTCGAGTCAGAAACCTAAGAGATTTCTGTTCGGGAAACCGAAGATTCACTTGAACCAGTGCTTATCTCCGAACGGCAGGCGTCAAGTGCTGCTATGGAGACTTGGCCTGGCAACAAGGCTAAAGACTCTGAACCCATACATAGGACAGTTCGGTGCGTTTTTCAGGGATGCTGAGCAAATCAAAGCACCCTCAAGGACATTTCCAACACATATGTCAAAAGGTGTGAAATTCTTGGCTGAACAGATATCCTCATTAGCTACCGGATCGGTCGAACAAGAAAGCTGTGCTCCAAGTTCAAAAGGCTACGGCTGTGCTGACTGTCTCTGCATCGAAGGATAATACAAGTAAGGCTAATTCACATGCACCGGTAACTCCCATTTCGACACATGATTCTCTAGATTGGTTGGATGTCGCTCTTTCCTGCCCCACATTCTTTTTCAGATTGCCCCGCCCCTTATTTTTCCATTACATGCAGGGTGTCTTGGCCGTCATCCACGGTTAACATTCACATGGAGTCTGGGGGGCGGGGGCGCTGATGGATCTGGTTGTCTTACGTGTCTCCCTCTGCCAGAACACTGCCACACAAGTCTATCTTTAAACGTTTTTCCTTAAGCTGATTTTACTGTCTGTGAAGCAGTTTCAGTGCCATAGTGGTTTGGATGGCTTGTTACAATTTTTTTTTTTTAAGGTTTCTTTCTGTTTTTGTATAATTCATTAATTCATAAATACATTGCCTTGAAGGTCTCGTGTTAGTTACCATGCAGAAGAAATGCATTCCTTCAGTGGCCAGTCTGAAAGCGCCAGGAGGCTTATCCGCTGACCCATGTGTTCTCCCCGCAGGCCACGTCTGCTGGATCCTGCTGCTTCTCTGAAGGAATAACATGAACGTGCCTGCTCACTGTCCCCCTACCCCACGGTCTACCCATCCTAACTCCCACCCAACCCACTACTTGCTTCCCCATTTCACTGCACATTCTGCCGACTTTAACCAAACGCTCCTCCTGACAGGTTGAGTTCAGGGAAAGTGTCCAGGCAGGATTTCTTTTTGGATGAGAAGTGGGAAATTGGTTTCAGTGCATACATTTCAGTGCAGTAGCTACAGGGAAATTGGGTACTGGGGTCTTCGGCATTGCTGTCACCCGTCAAGGCACAGAAGCTGGATTCTAATTGACTGTGTGGGGGGGGGGCTTGCTGTCTAAGCCACCCATTGTCAATGTTTTTAAAGGATTAACGTTAGATCAGTCTGCATCAATAAATGCAAAATAGGAGGTACACAACCAACGGGTTCTTGAAACCACCCTCCTTCGTTCTCAGGATCGACCTGCCCTACAACCTGGGACACCCTCCCATGGTGGTCCCAGAAATCATTTTCCCCACACTTTCGATGTTTCAGCCCCTGTTCTTGTAGACTAGCCTTTCCATCTCGATTCACCCATCCATAATGGATTTCCATTTGGCCAGGGAGGGAGCATCCTCTGAGCCCTACACTGTAACGGTGGCTTCAGGACCCAGCAGCATTCGCAATCTTGGCCCCACGAACACGGGTGGCCAAACCGCTCAGGAGTCAGCAAGTCGGTGCAGCAGGCTTTCCAACAGCACCCCACTGAAAATCAGCAGTTAATTGTCCATGCAAAGGATCTTTATAGGATCTGTCTTGGGCATGCCAGCATTTTGTTACTCACTGCATTGTGGCGAGCCACGCGCCACCACCTCAGGCCTACAGTGCCGCAGGAGATAGCCACTGCACCCCTGAGCCAGTTCATGTTTAAAAACTTGATCTTCATCTCACCCATGTTTGAGAATTTGCCAATCCATCGCCTCACCTTCATTGACACGTGTATCCTATAGACTCCATGCCCATGTCATGCAGTTTCAAATAACCTACCCCAACTCACCCTATACTTCCACACCCGACCAGCATCTGTCTCCATCCCAAAAAAAGTGTACCCCTTAAGACCTACGACACCCTGTCAAAATCTAGGCAACCACCCATACTGCGACCTAACCTAAATGCCAACGTGGCTTCACACTAAATTAGAGACAAAGAAATGACTCTGCCACTCGTCCCCAAAAACCCCTTCGCAGCCCTCCCTTCCCACAACAGTATCACTAGCTCCTTCGCCCCAGAAGTCCATGGTGGCAGCCACATCTTGTTCTGTGGCAATTTTTCTGCAGCCTTCTCACAATCCTGCATATCATGTCCAGTCCCCATGGTGCTCGAATATCAAAGTTCCAGCTCGCTGTGAATTTAGTAGTGTCCACAATAACCACTCTGTGAAAGTTGCACTTAGAAGGGCGCCCAATACCCCCTCTGTGAAATTTAGTAGTGTACCCAATTACCCAATAACCTCTGTGAGAGTTACATTTAGAAGTGTGCCCAATAGCCCCTCTGGTAAACTGAATTTAGAAATGTTCCCAATAGCCTCGCTGGAAAATTGAATTTAGATATGGGCCCAATATCCTCTGTGAAAGCTGCATTTAGAAAGTATGCCCAATAGCCACGCTTTGAAATTTGTATTTAGAAGTGCTACCAATAGCATCTGTGAAAGTTGATTATAGAAGTGTATCCAATAGACATTCTGGAAAGTGGCATTTAGAAGTTTGACCAATAGCCTCTCTGAAAACTTGAATTTAGAAGTGTGCCCAGTAGATGCTCTGTGAAAATTGTATTTAGAAGTATACCCAATAGCCTCTGTGAGAGTTACATTTAGAAGTGTGCCAAATAGCCTCTCTGATAAATTGAATTCAGAAGTGTACCCAATTGCTTCTGTGTGGAAAATTGTACCTAGAAGTTTCGCCCAGTAGCCTCTCTGGGAAAGTTGCATTTAGAAGTTTGCACATTGAAAAAACATACAACCCATCATATCACACCACCACGCTTACTCTCTCCTTTACATCACCACTCAACTAGAACACAGAGATACTATGACACCATTCGGTATAACTGTTCTCATACGAACATCCGCCGCTTACTACACATCATTCTATGTAAACACTGCTGGTCTCACACCCCCAGCCAGGCGTTTTCCTCAGGCCTAACGCAGCCACATCCGTTCCGGATAAATCCTGCCAGAACGAACACATTCTCCTGATCTCTCAACCACCACACCTACCGATAAGAAGCAGCTATTACACAAGTACCGCACGAGCTGCACACATATCCGGTGCTCACACGCACCTTTTGACTCTCTCTACTGATCTGAACTGCGGTTCCCAAGGGCGTTCAACCTACCAGCGCCTTCAGACCATACCAATGGTATATAAGGCGCTATATAAGTGCAAAATAACATAACATAACATGTAGAAAACCAAGTCCACGCACATAGATTCTAGTGTTCTGACACACACACAGACGTACACACATGTACACATTATTTTTCTACCTCAGTGTACATCCCAAAGTATATCAGAGGAATGGACAACATAAGGATTTCAAGTCACTATGTACGGGGTGGCCTCCTTCATGGGGTTTTTTTGAGAAACGTCCACTAAAACATGAATAGCCCTCACAGGAGAAAGATGTACCTTTAAAGGTAATTAATGCTAAAACTCCCTGTCCCTTACGAGGAACCAGTGGAAATAGAACTTTATACTGACGAAGAGAAAGACTTTGTGGAAGACAACACCAAGCACTGACCTGGAAGACCTTTCTGTGCCCTGTCCAAATGTTGATGACCCTATGTCTTCGTCACCAATAGATGGCAATATCCTGCACAATGATCTGCTTAAAAAAAGCATCACATCATACCCGATATAGCCACCCACACCATGAGGTGAGGCTTTACCAGATTGTGCGTTCTTACTAACGTTTGCTATTATACCTATTTGTACTCCCGATGTAGCCCCCTGCGCCATGAGTTTGGGCTTTACCAGACAGTGCATGCTCTATCTACCCTGTGCTCTAACTATTTGCTTGGTTCTATTCACTGTGGACTATGCTACCACACTTGTACAGTAAATATTGTCTAGATGCCTCAGGGCTTTGTGAGCTGCTATAAATTTACAAATTAATACATTATTTCAAAATTGGCACTGATTTTTGTGGGCAGGTGGTGGCAATGCCATTGGCATCTGAATCCCCTCCTGGCAACAGAAGTAAAAAGATCTATGCCCTGGGCAAGAAGGTGGCAACATATGCAGTATGTCAAATGACTATTGCAAATACAGCCCAAATGGGTAGTTTCAGTAGAGCCCAATAGGACCCACCTGGAAGAGCTCACTAATACATTCCATGAAACACTCAGAACTGAAATGCTCAGATCCTTATTTGAGGGCAAACGGATTGCTAAGGTGGTTGTAAAAATATCCTAAATGCATGGATACTGCGGGTAGGGTGATTGCTGATGGAACTGTAATAAAAACGGATGCTTGTCTCAAACTCAGGCTGTGGAGTAGGAGTAGAAACTCGAGCAACAATGCTGTATACCAATAGAGAACAATTTACTGTTTGGTAAAGCAGTCAATGTTCCACTAGATACTGCTGCAAAAAAGAACCATAAAATGCTCAAAACATTAAACCAGATCACAAACCATCATTTTCAACAAAGAGGAACGTCTGAGGTAAACAAGAGTATTCATTCTGTGTGCTTCATTGTTCCAAAGAAAGACAAAACAAAATGCCTAGTGCTCTACCCAAGACCAGCAATCACTATGGCAAATCACAAAAATCCAGAATGACAATGTTGAAAAGAAGTCATTGCACTGCTCAAAAGGGGAGACTTTATGGCAACTCTGAATATGAAAGATGCATGTACTTTTATATCGCTGCTGGCACTCCTAACTAAAGACAGGATCCTCCCTCTCCTAGAGGCGTCAGAGCTGAAGCTTCCATTTTCCAAGGACCCCCTAGCACTGGTAGAACTCTACAACTCTACAATCAAAGCAGCAGTAGACTCTATTGCCCTGCTAGAGAGGAAAAAAGCAAAATCAAATGAACACTGTAACTCATGGTTCACTCCGGAACTACTAGAACTTCGCTCCCAGAAACGTGCAGCGCTTGCCAAATGGCAAGTCTCCCCCCACAAATCCACGTTAGAGGCATACCAAACTCTGGCCACTCAATACAAAAAATCCATCGTTAGCTAGAGCAGCAGTCTAAAACGCTAGAACCGCAAATAAAAAATCCAACTCGAAGCCCCTCCTACCAACACCCAAGAAACTGTGAAAGACGAAGCCTGGTGCACCAATATCCAGTCTGCCATGCTAACCAAAATCGACCTCCTCCAGGAAAATATAGACTCAAACTACAAAGCAATAACCAAAGCTAGCTCACCCAATACACCCGTCACAAAGCCTAATAACAATGACGGAAAATGCTTCTCCTTCCGAGAAGTCACTGAGCCCGAAGTCTTGGCCATCATGAAGTATATCAGACCATCTCTTTGCAAGGGGATACCTGCCCTGCTAACCTTGTAAAAGACTGTGCAGACTCGATAGCACCATTCCTTACAGCGTTCATCAACGCCTCTTTTGAATCTTGCATTGTCCCCCCTACCCTCAAAGAATCATGGGTCAGCCCCCTACTCAAAAAACCCTCCTTTGATCCAGATTTGCTAAACTACAGACCCCCTACTGTGCCATTTCTGCTCAAAATCCTGGACAAGGCTGCCTATATACAAATACCACACTTCTTGGGAACCAAGAACATCCTTGGGAAGAGACACGGTACAGAGTCAGCCTTACTCGACTAAAAAAAAAAAGTTTGCAGAACTTGTGGACAAAGGCAAGCAGGCACTGCTTCTGCTCCTTGACCTGTCGGCAGCTTTTGATCTCGATCACAAGACCCTCTGCAGGCATCTCAGGGACGCTGCCCTCTTCTCCCTGGAAGCCACCCCCTGGATTACCTCCTTCCTTGAAGGAAGACTTAGGAGCGTGTTCTCTGATCAGGCCTGTGCTGCCCCTATTACCACTATCCACTGTGGAGTTCCACAAGGCTTGTGCACCTCACCTACACTATACAACAGATTTACCCTAGCACTTTTCTCTGACCTGGACAATCGCGGTATAGCATATACCAACTACACTGATGATACCCAAGTTCTCATCCCCCTCTCTGGCTCCCATGATCTTGACCTGCCCACACTCAGCAAAATGCATGCCCTCATCCAAGACTGGATAGCGGCCAATGGTCTTTGTCTAAATGGAGACAAAACGGAGATCCTTCTTGTAGAACCAAAAGAAACCCTCAACAAACTCGAACTCGACAACCAATACAAATCCTTCTAATAATGAAAACACTGTTATCACAACCTCAAACAGTCAAAACATCAGGGTTCTTCCTGGATTCCACCCTCTCAATGACACGCTATGTCAACACCATCTCTTCATCGGCAGCACTTACCACTAAGATCATAAATGCAGTCAAACCGTACCTCTCCTCTACAAACTGCCTCACTATAGCTAGTCATTATTTGTGGCCAAGTTGGACTATTGCAACGCGCTATTTCTAAGTACCTCAAAAAAAAAAAACTCAAACTACAAATCACCCAAAATAACGCGCTTAGAGCGGCATGAAGTATCCCAAAAAGGGAAAAAATCTCTCGGGCCAAATGCAAAGCCCACTGGCTTCCTGTCAGAGTGTATACTCTTCAAAACCTTGACCATCATTCACAGGTGCCTCTCCCTCTCAGCCCCTCCTTATTTGGCAGAGCCACCTCTACTAGACCCAACAGAGCCCAACACTCCAACCAGCTCCTCGTCCCGACTGTTAAGAGCCAAAGCTGGGGAGGAATAAGGGGGCGAGATTTCCATTCCTAGCATCCAAATGCTGGAACGTACTACCCGCCTCGCTCAGGAATGAGACTTCTCTCACAGCCTTCCGGAAAGCCTTCAAAACCAAGCTCTTTATCTAGCCTTACCTACAAAGATCTCCCGACCTTCCTGTAACCCTAGGACTTGCTTAATACATGTGCATCAACTGTCTTTAACTGTCCCACTGCTGTCTTTCTAAAATTAAATGCCACAAACTGACAACCACTGCAACTCTAACACCTTGTATGTTTTTTTTTTCTTCCAATACCATCTAACTGTAACTAAGAAAGCTCACCAACAGCGAAGCGATGCCCCCAGGCTGTTGTGCACTTTATACATTTAAATAAAGAAATGCTTAAATGCTTTTATATTTCCAATCTTCCGGCGCATTGAAAATATCTCTTGTTCAAACTTGGTCAGGCGCATTACCAATGCAAGGTGCTCCTCTATGGTATTGTATCAGTCCCTAATGTATTCACAAAAGTACGAGTGGTAGTGGTGGCTCATCTATGCAGAAAGTATTCCAAAGTATCCTTATCTGGACAACTGGCTAATAACAGGAGAGACACCAGAGGCCTGTCAGCAAAATATGCTGCAAGAAATAGGTCTTCTGCATCAGCTGGGTTTTTAATCACCGAAAATACGTCAAACCTAATCCCCAGGCAACAAAAACAGTTCTTTGGAGTAGTAATTTGTACCAAAGACACCTTGGTCTTTCTCTCCAACAAGAGGGTAAAAATATAATACAACGGATTGCTTGTTATACAGCTGGTCAACAGATAAGTCAAGAAAGTAATGGGCCTTCTTAGCATGCTGACAAAATGCATCTTCATCGTGCCACATGCAAGTTTACACATGCTTCCAGTGCAAGAGTGGGTAGCAAAATAATGGTCACAGGCAGAAGGCAATTGGACGACGTAGTGAAAAATTCACAAGCATTGCCCTTATTGCTACAGTGGTGGACGAAAGAGAACCTGTTACTGGGGAAACATTTTGCAAACTGCCAACACCTCACAATCACAGACTAATTCTCCGGTTGGGAAGCCCGTTGTCTTTACCACGCAGCACATGGAACATGGACACACAAACTTTGCCAAGAAACCCATTCATTTTCTGGAATTGCTAGCAATTTACAAGGTACTACAAGCTTCCCAACATCACATAATAGGGAAGAATGTGCGGATCGTAACAGACGGCACAACAACCATGTTTTACATGAACAATCAGGGCTGAACTCACTGTCAGGGTTTAGGACACATAGTACACAGATATTACTCATCATTATACATTTGACACTTGTAGGTTCATTATTTTTAGAGAAGATGTGGTTGGGGTTTAGGGTGGTTGATAAGTTTAAAATCCTTAACCTTTTATTCAGACATTGGAAGTCGGACCAAGCCAAGATGGAGGGTTTGGAACCTTCAGAAGATGACGGAAGTATGGGCATTCTAAACAGCCTTTCATCACAGCAGCTACAGAAGAAACGTCCTTTTGAATGAGCTCGAGATGAAGTCAATTTGAAAGTCAACTTTGAAAACAGTGTACGCTGTAGGAGTGCTGGAGAAGGAGCAACACGAGGCATTTAACTGGTGGGAGTGCAGCAATTAGTAGAAATATATTTAAAATGAGAGTTAGAAGCTAACTAGTTGTGAACAAGTCAATCAAGTTCGTTTGATATAAGTTTTGACTAAGGCAATGCAAAAATAGTTTGCAACGTAAATAGGAAATGTAATGAAAGCGCTGTAATTCCTGTTGGCGCAATGTAAATATCTAAAGTAAATTTAGAATTCAGCTTTAGTAGAATGCTATGATTTTATTTCGGTTCATTTCGTTTTTATCAGTTGTGAGGAGTAATAAAAGTATGCCAGTAGAAACTAGAGGAGTGAAACAACAATACCATCTTCAAAGTTCAATTGTTTTCGCCAGTAAATGAGCTGAACTCGTCGGAAGGTGTTGAATGAAAGCAGTGTGACATAAATTGTGCCAAGCATGGTGCATGGCATATACAAGAAGTGCCTGACCTTGTACTGGCGTGAAAAGGACGAGTCAGGCGGCACCCAACATTCATTGGGTAATACGTTAGTTCTCCCCTTCGCATGAGGTGTGTGTCAGGATTAAAGAGCCGGCAGCTTGTCGTTGCATTAAAGTCCTGAGGAGTGTTATTTGCGGGAAATGGAGCGGCGCAGTGCACAACCTTGTGAAGACAGAAAAGAACGTGGTTGCAGGCCACGGGTGCCAGAGTGAAAAGTTGAGTAAGGGAAAATTTACTTAAGTGACTACTTTAAACTGGCTAAAATGGACAATAAAGTAGTTGGTGTGTTAAGTTACATTTTCTGACTAAGCACATTAGTTCTTTCATAAAAATAACATTTAGAACTCATGAAATCCAACAGCCACTGTGTATTGGCTAGGCAAAGTGAAGAGCATAGGTGTGTAGCAGAGGTTTTGGACATTACACAAGTAAAACTGCACAGCAATTATCCCTTCTGGTGGTGAGATGGAGCAAGAAGTTAAGTTGAAGCAGAAAAGGTCAACATTCTTAAAACCATTTTCCTAAAGGCTTTATCTAAAGAAGCACAGGTACAATATTTGGATTGGGGGCAGGGCGGGGGGGTATAAAAATGTAAGGCGGGAGAAAGCTAATCAACTCATGTTGTGTTTTTTCTCCAACAGGAGGGGCAACAAGTCAGTCAGAAGAGCGCAAGTCTGTGCCTCTTTTTTTATTGTATCCACTTCCCCTTTCCCTTCGGGGTGATCCGTCCACAGAATTGACTATCTGGGGCTGAAGACCAAGGTGTGAAGATGGAGGGGTGACAGCGGGGTTCAGCAGCTTTCACAGAGGATCAGTTATGGACCTAAGTCACACTCCCAAACGTTATCCACACTGTCGCACAACAAAAATTTGCATCAGAGCCTCAAAAGAGAAATACATCTTCAATCTCAACATGTTCCAGGGAACACAACTGCCTAGCAGATCCACTAAACAAACACAAATCGACCCACAGAACACGAGTGGGAGTTGCATTCATGCATTCTAAAAAAAATGTCATGCTGGGGATAACCAGACCTAGAACTTTTTGTCACCAAAGAAAACCCAAAATGCACGATGCTTGTGGATCTGCTTAGGATCACGTGCTGTGCATATAGTCCAACATCTAGTGGTAATCGGAGAGTATCTCATCTTTTTTTCGAATATCGAAAGGGACATCAACATGGGCGTGACTGTAACACTATCCCTAACGTGACATGTAGTGTACCCAAAATCTGGTGGGACGCTTTGAGGTCCCACCAGATTGTTTTTTTTCCGCCAACCTAGTTGGTCGCCTATGCAGAGCTCGTAACAGTTTATATTGCTATACTATTCCCATGTCCTACGGTCGTTTAGCCAATTTCGACAAACTTCTCAGAGGCTGTATCGTGGGTTTCCTGCCGCCAACGACTGAATCTACAACTGCTCGCCGACTGTTGGCTGCGTGGCCACGGCGCTCAGGCCTCGCCTTTACAGTAGAGCGAGTGGGGCCCCGTTTTTCTTTCTTCTCTCTGAGAATGCATTTCCTTCACCCCTCTTTCTCTTTCTGTCTGGCTGCCGCTAACCTCTGCTATGGAGAGGACTCCTTTTAAAAATTCTGCCTGTCTTGTAATGGCAAATTTCGCTGGAAAGGCACCCATCGCCAATGCAATAAATGTCTTCCTCATGACCACCACGAGCGCTCGTGTAAGGCCTGTAAAGACTCCGAAAAAATAGTAAGAGCATTTCCACCGAAGGCCAATATGACCGAGGTTCCCTGGATACACTATGCCGACGACTTGGTATTTATAGACCAACCCCCATTGGCCTACAGAGGAGGATTACCAACTTCAGTGAATATCTGAGTGCTAATAGAATGAGGGTCTATGTGTGAAAATCTAAGGTCTTAGCCTTGTCGTCTGCTTGTAGAAAACAGAAGCTTGAATATGTTTGGAGAATAGAGGAACAGGAACTAGAGATTGTTACTCCCAGATAAATTATACAGTCAACAATCAAAAAGAACATTGATGAGAAGATTACATGTCTCTTAGGCAGAAGGCAAAGAAGCTTTCTATACAGGGTGCAGATCTGTACAGTAAGTGTGGCAGATATTCCCTCCTACCTCATTATGTTTTACCATCCAAAAGTTGTGCAAATATGGACTTCTCCAGCATGGGGTCTGGCATGGATTCACATGCTCATGAATATTCCCCGTCAGGCTGGGAATCCTCGGTAAAGAAAAAATCAATATCAGTTTCGTTGCTGATCTGACTTTCGTAGTAGTAGTAACCAATCACTGATCTCTGCGTCATACTGACCACAGCCAATGACTGCCCTCTCCCTAAGCCCCGCCTCTCGCAGCCATCCTCAGATTTTTACTGCACGTTCAAGTGTTCGGATCCTCGTGCTATTGCTCTCGAGCTTTAGTGCGTTTTCGCACTTTTTTCATCGGAAACTTCTCTCTTTTTTCGGTCAAAAGAGCCTCAAGCTCCACCGTTTCTATATCCAATAAACGGGGACCCGTGTCGGATTCTTCTACGCCCCTCAAGGGTGAAGATTTCGTCGAGCCACGCTTTTGGAGGACTCCAGAACTTTCTCAGGCCCATCTCGGACATGGCCCAGGAGAAGGGAAGCTCGACGCCCGGGAAGCTGTTCAGGGTCTGCCCTGCATGCCAGCTTCAGAATGTCTTCAAGGAGGACGAACACTCCCTTTGCCTCTACTGCCTGCATGAGGACAAGACGCACGTGGAGAAGGACTGTGCGTTTTGTGGGAACATGTCGGAGCGGACCATGAAGGACCGCCATCTGCGTCTCGCCAATTGGCTGGAATGGAAGAGCCCGTCAGGCGAGAAAAAGAAGTCTGAGCGGTCTTCTAAGACCTTTGAGGGCGTCCCGGTGACGGGGGCCCAACAGAAGGCCAAGCACCGTGAGTCCGCGGGCACCGTGAGCGCCGAACGGTCGGGCTCTTCGGTTGCCAGGCAGGGCGCAACCTCCCCGGCGCCATCAACCGCGAGCCAACGCTCTGGCTCGGGTAAGAGGAAGTCCGAGCACCCGGCGAAGCTTCTGGAAAGGCCCCGGTCGAGCTCGAAGGCCAATTCAGAGGGGGAGCGAGGCGGTGACCCCCCCTCCCTAAGGAGAAGGCGGTGAGCGCACCTAAGGTGGCGAAAGTCTTGATCCACCCGGCCAAGGCCTCTATCGAGACAGTCGCGGCGGCCCTGGCTCACCCTGTGGAGGCTGCACCAGTGGAGGTGACCTCGGGGCCCAGAGTCTCCCTGCCACCGTGGAGGGAGTCCTCTTTCAAGCCCATCGACAGGATCCCCCTGAAACCTCCGACGGAGAAGAAAAAGGGGGGGGCAGGAGGCCATCGTGGATTCGGCCTCAACCTCTGAAGAGGAGCTGATCGAAGTCTTAAGACACAGCATTGGCGTGGAGGAAGACCAGCCCGTCTGGAGGGACCCCGACGAGGGGGACGACGAGAAAGTCGAGGGTACCAACGAGGTTCCTCTCTGCCCGTCGGAACCCCCTCAACCAGTGCCGCAAGACAACTCGGCGGCCATTTTGTTGGCTATACAGTCCTTATGCTCGGAGATAAAGACGAGATTGCCGTTACCACCGACGGAGGAACCGCTCCCGACGGGGGACCCGGAGCCAGGCCCTTCTGGGAGCCCTCCTCCTAAGAGAAGGATTCATCCTCCACCTCCTTTTCAACCATCGCGCCCGTCTCAGCCCTCCTCCCCGTCCACGACTCGGGGGGATGACACAGGGACGGACACGGCCGCGACGGGTACAGACGATGAAGTTTACGGCGAGGATCCTCCGTCGTCACCTCCTCCCCGGGCTTCCCCGCCCGACGAGATTGGATCGTTTCATGCCATGATCGCCAGGGCATCCGAGCTTTTCCAGCTCTGCCCGGAAGAGAAGAAGAAGGAAGGCTTCCTTTATCAACGGCGCAAGACCAAGAGGAAGACGGTCCTCGCTGTACCTCTACTGGGCGATATCTGGGATGAGGGTCTCTCCCTCCTCAAGAACCCATCCACAACGCCTGCGAGAAGGGATCGGTGCGAGAAGGGATCGGTACGAGAAGAAGTACCGGGTCCCGGACGCGGCCCCCTTGTGCCTTCGGGCACAGCCAACCCCGGACTCGGTCGTCTCCGCGGCGGCCAGGAAGAAAGCGGGGGGGGCATCGGCCTCCACGTCAACTTTCCCCCCGGACGGCGAGGGAAAGATATTGGACACAATGGGACGCAGAGTCATCTCATCGGCATCGACGACGATTAAGGCTGCCAATGCCTTGGCTATCGTGGCACGCTACGACAGGGAGTTGTAGTACAAGATCGCCCCCCTGCTGGACTTCCTACCGGACGACAAGAGGCTGAGGCCCTAGAGATCTTGCAGGAAGGGGAAGTGGCGTCGGACCACGCCATTACGTTAGCGACGGACATCGCTGATACTGGTTTTCGCCAGTTGGGCAACGCGTGTGCCTTAGACTGCATGGATGGCTCAAGGCAACGGACTTCCGACAGGACGTGCAGACCAGAGTTTTGGACATGCCGTTCGACGGGAACAACCTGTTGGGGAAAACAGTGGACGATTCCCTGCAAGCCATCAAGGCGGACACAGACAGCCCGGGCTCTTGGTGTTCTCCAGCAACGACGGCCGCCCTTTCAGAGCACCGGAGGCAAGCAGGGTGCCTCCAAAAGTTCCGGCAGCGGATATTCCACCTACCGTCAAGTGGCCCGTTCGTCGTCACAGGAAGCCTACAGGGGACGAGGCAAGTCGGGCGGACCCTGCCGTCGTCGCCAGGGAGGACAAGGCGGCAAAGCCTCGTTGAAGCAGGATGAACCGGCCGTGGGGTCGGGCCCCCACCGAAACACCTCGTTGGAAGTCCGGCTGGCGAACTTCGTCGGCGTGTGGGAGTCCATCTCCACCGACCGTTGGGTGCTGGACGCCCTGGCCCAGGGTCACGCGCTCGAATTTCTAAAGAAGTGCCCGCGCGTCCGCACCCCCCCCCCCCACCCCCCGTGGCCAGGAACGAATATCACGTCCCTCAACTTCTCTTGGAGGTAAAGGCGATGCTCAAGAAAGGCGCCATCGAGCTCGTCTCAAAGAGGCTTCGGGGCTCCGGAGTTTACTCAAGATACTTCCGCGTGAAGAAGACAGGAGGATGGCATCCCATCCTGGACCTACGACGACTGAACAAATTCATCAAGGCACAGAAGTTCCGGATGGTCACCCTCCAGCATGTCCTGGGTCAGCTGGAGGAGGGCGATTTCCTGTCGTCGTTGGATTTGGAGGATGCTTACTTCCATATCCCCATCCTAAAGGGACACCGAAAGTTTCTCAGATTCGTGGTCCAAGGGCGGCACTACCAGTTCAGAGCCCTTCCCTTCGGATTGAGGTCGGCACCCAGGGTGTTCACCAAGTGCCTCGCACCAGTGGCGGCGCCTGGAGGGGATCCACGTCTACCCCTACCTGGACGACTGGCTCATCTGAGCAAAGAGAAGGGAGCTCGCCGCGGAACACACAGCGAGGACCGTCCAACTACTCACGGACCTGGGATTCTCCATAAACTACGCCAAGTCCCACCTGGTGCCCGCGCAAGACGCACTGTTTCTGGGAGCGAAACTCGACACAGTGGCGCTTCTGGCCTCGCCGTCGGAGGAAAGAACGAGGGCCATCTTGGGCAAGGTGCAGCAGATGCTGGTTGCGGACGCGGCCAAGGTGAGGTCCATCAAATCCCTCATCGGAATGATGTCGTCTTGCATTTATCTCATCCGCTTGTGCAGGCTCCGGATGCGCCCGTTGCAGGAGTTCCTGGGCGCTCGCTGGGTCCAGACGACGGGCAGCTTCGAGGACAGTATCACACTCGACGAGAGTTTCCGACGAGCGATCCGGTGGTGGGGCACCCACGCGCATCTGACGGCGGGCATGGTCTTCCAGACCCCGGACCACCAGAAGACAGTGACCACGGATGCCTCCCTAGAAGGGTGGGGAGCGCACACCGAAAATCTGCACGCGAGAGGCCTTTGGCTCCCGACGGAGAAGTCCATCCATATCAACGTCCTGTAGCTCCGGGCACTGTTTTGGGCCCTCGGGTCCTTCCTTCCATCCCTCAAGGGCAAGGTGGTGAGGATCTTCACCGACAACACCACCACCATGTTCTACATCAGGAAGCAGGGCGGTACCAGATCCCCAGCCCTGTCCAAGGAGGTGCAGGATCTGTGGCATTGGGCCGTCGCCCAAGGGATGTTTCTGGTGCCATTTCATCTGGCAAGAATAAAAAACACCATCGCCGACTCGCTCAGCAGAGAGCTGCGCTCGTGCCACGAGTGGGAACTACGACAGGATCTAGTGGACCGCCTCTTCCGACACTGGGGCACACCCCAGATCGATCTGTTCGCGACGGCGACGAACACCAAGTGCCGGAGGTTCGCCAGCAGGTTTCCCCAGCCGAGGAGCATGGGCGATGCTTTCTCGTTCCCCTGGGAGGGCCTATTTCTGGACGCCTTCCCTCCTTTGCCGTTGCTGATCCGGCTCATCAACCAGCTCAAGAGGTCACGGTGCAGGATGATACTCGTCGCACCCGCGTGGCCGAGGCAGATATGGTTCCCGGACCTTCTGGACTTGTCAGCGTCCCCGTCAATCAAGCTGCCAGTGGACCCGGATCTTCTCTCCAGGGAAGGAGGCGCCATCCTCCATCACGACCCGAAGTCGCTGAACTTGCAGGCCTGGCTTCTGCAGCGCTAGAGTTTGGAGGTTACGACATACCGGACGACTGCAGAGAGGTTCTTGCAAAGGCCAGGGCGTCCTCAACTCTTAAATGCTACGGACACAAATGGAAGAGGTTCTCTGTCTGGTGCCACGCACAGAAGATTAACCCTCTACGGATTACGGCTCCGCAAGTACTGCCGTACCTACTGACGCTGGCCAAGGCTGGACTAGCGCACGCTTCCATCAAGATTCATCTTGCTGCGATCTCCCGATACACTAGAACCACGGGACGGACGTCCTTGTGGTCTCATCGTCTGCTGAAGGAATTCATGAAGGGACTGTTCAGATCGTTTCCGCCGGTGAAGGCGCCGGCCCCGGCGTGGGAGCTCAACTTGGTGCTGACCAAGCTCATGGGACCCCCGTTCGAGCCTCTGCACTCAGCTTCGTTGAAGTTCTTGTCGTGGAAAACAGCGTTCCTTGTGGCCATCACCTCCACACGACGAGTGGGAGAGATCCAGGCCCTTTCATGCAAGCCCCCGTACTTGACTTTTCACGACACGAGGGTAGTGCTCAGGACGCACCCCTCCTTCATGCCCAAGGTGCCGTCGGTCTTCCACCTCAACAAACCCTTGGTGTTGCCTGTTTTCTTCCCGTCGCCTTCGTCGCTGGCTGAAAGGACTGTGCACTCGCTGGATGTGGCTAGAGCGCTGACCGCACGAAGAGCTTTCGGAGGACGTCACAACTTTTTGTGAACTTTGGACCTGTCAATCAGGGGAAGGCTCTCTCAAAGGCTTCCATTTCCAGATGGCTCTCTGGCTGTATCATGTACTGTCATTGGTTGGCAAACCGACCGCTGCCCGGCCGTCCGAGAGCCCATTCCACCAGAGCGATCGCAGCTACCACGGCGTTCCTATCTGGTGTGCCCCTGTTGGACATCTGCAGGGCTGGTACGTGGAGGTCGACGCACACCTTCACGAAATTCTACTGCGTCGACCGGGATTCCAGGGAGGAGTCCAGGGTCGGCCAAGCAGTGCTGCACAACCTGTTCGCCTAAGGTGAGCCTGGTGAGGAGGTAAGAGATGCTTAATGTTGAGTTGTTGTACTGCTTAATGTTGAGCCTGTTGCCACCTCCCGTGGTTGTGCATGTATGTACTGCTATGTATTCTCTTATTCATGAGCATGTGCATCCATGCCAGACCCCATGCTGGAGAAGGAACAAGTTACCTGTAACTGTTGTTCTCCAGCATGGGTCTGGCATGGATTCACATGCAAACCCTCCCTCCTGCCCCTCTGCGGCTCTTCACTTGGTCATACTGCCACTTCACGTGCTACCAAATCTGAGGATGGCTGCCAGAAGCGGGGCTTAGGGAGAGGGCAGTCATTGGCTGTGGTCAGTATGACGCAGAGATCCGTGATTGGTTACTACTACGAAAGTCGGATCAGAAACGAAACTGATACTGATATTTTCTTTACTGAGGATTCCCAGCCTGACGACGGGGAATATTCATGAGCATGTGAATCCATGCCAGACCCATGCTGGAGAACAACAATTACAGGTAAGTAACTTGTTCCATATGGCTCGCAAGCCATGTTAAATCTGTCATGGAAAATATGGGTAGTGCTAGAGGGAATCTTCTGGCGAAAGATCTTGAATCTACCTACTTGCCTCCCGATGCCAACAATTGGGCACAAACCTGAGACTTCAATCGTTAATGGCTGTAGTGCTGTGGAAATCCTGAAGTTTGTATAGGAAATCCATGATGGTGAACTCAGCTGCCCCTTTAGAACTTTTGAAAATTCATGCTAATGAGCGTGATAATGGCTTTTCCCAGTGGAGGCTATTCTAAGAGACTCTAACATTGCTCTAGTGGAATTAATTGCAAACCTGAGGAAAGCTATTAAAAAAAAAGGCTGCAGGGCCTGGATTGGATTGAAACTGTCAATAGGAAAGCATCTGACAAATTAAGACCAATATTGAGAATGGAGAGAAAGGGGCTCCACCAATTGCCAACGTACCTCTAGAGGTTTCCATTTCCTATACATAGGGATCTACTACTAAGATTAAATATCTTGGTCACCAGAGAGGTTGAGCTGACTAGGAAGCAAATTGATTTAGCAACTTCTCAATGCAGATATTACGGGATGGTGGAGAGGGGTGTAAACTCTTTCCCACCTAGTAACATCATGTGCAGCTTTAATGGAATTATGAGCAACCTTTTTGGTGACTCACATTGACAATATGAGTACTATGTCAGCTGAAAAGTGGTGGGAATGGGTACTACTTGGTGAAAGAACAAGCCTAGTGTCGGTTGTGAGTAGGCTCGTGGAACATCTGTTAAACCCAAAATTAAAACCCTGACTCACGACACTGATTGGGACAGTGGAACCCTCTCATTTTCTGACTTTTTTTTTTTTCTCGATCTTGGCTTCTTTTATTTGGTCTACTTTGCTAAGAAATAGTACTGTTTAAAAGGAGGATTTTTGTGAGAATGCATGAGAAGATTGAAAGGTATTTGATGAATTGGGGAGAATAATTAATATGACTTATTTTCTGATGTTTTATGGGAGACGGGCAAGTGAATGTTAAAGGTTTTATAATTTTGTGAAATCAATAAACATTTTAATTAAACTCTTTCGGCCGAAGACGCTGAAAGACAGGCGGACTAAGCAGTGTGCGGCCTACGCTATGCAGGCCAAAAGCCTTTCCCCCGGCGGCACTTCGGATGAGGAATCCGTCGGCAGCCATAGCTCAGATTCGGAAGCCATAGACCTTTCTGCAGTCCCTGCCCCCGATAGGCAGGCCGTCGGCTATGTTATGGGGAAGTTGCACCACGGCGACAAGGGCACTCACGTATCACGTGTACTTAAGCACACAACCCCAAGGCCTCTTCGAGGGGGTCGTCTAAGCCTACAACACCCATAGAGCCACCAAAAATGTAGACGGTACCTTCTGAACCTCACCGTTCGGCCCCCTCCCCGCGACTGCACCCGCAGCATGCAAATGGGCATAAAACTCTGTCTGGAGCGGGCAATCCTCTTAAAAAGTCTGCTGTTGTCAACCTGCCATCGAACGGCGCTCGCATGCTGAAGGACTGTGGTGTCGCCGACCACGGCAGCGCCTCCAGGCTTGACGAAACCCTCTACACCGTCAATACAGCTTCCAAAGCTTTGCGAGAAGTTTTTGGATACCCTTTTGGTGACCAGGGACTACAAAGGCACCTCCTCTCCCCAAGAGGGCTATTCTGAGGCCGCTGTGCCTCTTTCTAAGGCCTTATATAAGGTTCATCCCTTTTTAGGCAGCCCTTTCCAACTCCTGGCCCTTTAGCTTACTTAGAATGGACTAAGGAGAGGTTTGAACAGTGTATGGCTAAGATGGCTAAGTTCATCGACTTTTCAGACCAATATGATAGAGCCTTGAAGAGGCCTAGGAAGTGTACTTTTGCCCCATCCGTCTAAATTTCAGAAACTCCCCTCCCCTGGTCCCCAGGTCTCCTCTTTGGAGGAACCGTAGGGACACCTAGAGGAAGTCTTTGAGGACGTCCCCGATGACCTGACCCAGGAATTTCTTATGAATGTTTTAACCTTTATGATCAAAACCCAATCTATCAAGACCCAGACTGGGATCAGGTGGAGGACCAGGGCTCGTGGTACACAACGCCATATACAACAGACCCAGACAGCATCTGTCTAGATCCCACTACTACTACTCTGCAAAGATATGTGTCACCAGTTGACAACCAAATGCTGCTCCACTCCCTTTTCAAAAGAGCAGCTGAACATTTTAAAATTGCTAAACACAAAGCCACCCTACATTCGAACTTCGTGGAGGACATCCTCAAGGAATAGACTCTGGTAAGCCAAGCCATCCCTTTATTAAATTCTATGAAAAGGCGCCTGGCCCTTCCCTCTGATCCCCTCTACATCAGCGGTCACGCCACACCGGACACCTTGGTTGTTACGACCACTCGCAAAAGGGCAGGGGTACCACTGTCCTCAGCAGAATCCCCTCCGGACTGCAAAAAAACTTTACGCCCTGGATAAGTGGTTCACCGCCTCTGCAGCCTACTAAACAAGAAGCGCCAATTACACCACGATCCTGGTCAGCTGCAGTGATGTTCAGTGGTGCCTAGTACAGGATGGTCTTCAGGAGGTTCCAAAGCCTACCCGATCACGCCTGCTGGAGGTTGTGGCAGAAGGCAGACAAGTGACACAGAATATCCTCAAGAACACTCTGGACTCTGCCAAAACTGCTGGACGCACCCTTGCCCATGGAACCCTACTTAAGAGGCATGCCTGGTAAAATAACTCCGGGTTCAAACCTGAGACACAAGCCTCCTTAACCTGTGGAGGAATACAACCTATTTGGCCCTAGAAACGGCAAAAAAGGAGCACGAGACTCTGATGTCACTTTGCAAGATTACAGTCCAACCTTTTCATCAGCACAGCGGCTTTAACGCTCGCCAGTCCTTTCGTGGCCAATCCTTCTCCCGCTTGCCCCAAGGTCAATACGGCTCGGGGGGGGGGTGGGGGGGTGGAGTACCCCCTGGTCCTCCGGTCAGGGCTCATCTGGCAACTTCCAGTACCAGAAAAGAGGATCTCATAGGGACAAGAGTAGAGGCAGGAACTCTACTCCCAGAGGTTCCCCAGCCGCCACCTCCAAGTGACTCGCCGGTACGGGTCCCATCCCACTCTTTCCCAGGTGCGGTCGCCTGTCTTCACTTTAGCTCAGTTGTTACAATACGCGCAGGTAATTGTCTTTATTATCGATTTTCTTCCATTCCCCCCCCTCGCTACTACCCACCGAGAAGCAGACACACCTCGCCAGAACACCTGCGCATCCTGCTGGAAGAAGTTCAGGTCTTGCAGGAAAAATCGAAGTCGCCCCCCTTCGCCAGGTAAACAGGAGTATTAATTCAGTGTACATCATTGTACCCAAAAAGGATCTCAACATGCGCCCTGTTTTAGACCTGAGTGTGTGCAACCTCAAAAATTCAGAATGACACTTGAGGAGATAATCCCACTGCTGCAGCAGGGGGATTACATAGCCACGTTGGACATGAAAGATGCATACTTTCATATTTCAATGTTGCCAGCACACAAAGTACCTCAGGTTCATGATAGAAGACAGCCGCTATGCGTTCAAGGTTCTCCCCTTCGGCATTGCCTCAGCCCCAAGGGTGTTCACAAGGTACTGTTGGTAGGGGCGGCTCACCTGCGCAAGCAGTTCATCCCAGTCTATCCTTACCTCGATGAGTGGCTCATAACAGAGGATTTGTACGGAACATGCCAGACAAATACCCAGAAGACGGTAGATCTCCTTTTCAACCTAGGATTCACTATCAATGAGAAGAAATCCAGCATAACGCCTAGCCAGGTCAAACAGTTTCTGGGGCTTTAATTCGGACAGAAGACGGGCTCGTCTTGCCCTCCAACAAAACATGGGTTCAAAACATGCTGTTCCAGATCCTTCACTATGTAGCCAGGTGACCATACACATAGCCATGCGACTGATGGGGGATGATGGCTTCCTGCATCTACCTAGTTCCTCACGCTAGTCTGCGCATGCGCCCCATGCAAGAGTAGCTCTCGAGTCAATGGTGTCAGGCCAGTGGCCAGCGACACCATCTAGTGGTTGTCTCGGCAGCCCTCGTTCAGTCTCTGCAGTGGTGGTCAAGGGAAATCCTTTTGCAGGGGAAAACCTTTACCACCCCTGCAGTAGAAGCCACTCTGACCACAGACTCATCTGTCTGGGTGGGGGGCTTCACCTCCTCCGACAGCGTACAGCGTGTGGTTTCCAGCGGTAGTGTCCAATCGCATCAACCTGTTGGAACCGCTAGCAGTGTTCAAGGCCCTGAAGGCTTTCCAGTCACTCCTCCAGGGGAAGACAGTTCTAGTCCTCACAGACCGTACCACGGCCATATACTACCTGAAAAAACAAGGGGGTACTCCCTCCCTAGGGCTGTCCAGACTGTCCCAGAACATCTGGAAGTTGGCACTCAAACACATGTTCCTTCTCTCACAACATTTTCCAGGGGAACTTAATCTTGTGGAAGGGAATTCCTCCTACCCCCGTAGAGCACGAGTGGCAGCTACAAGAGGACATTTTACTCAACGTCTTTGCAGAATGGAGCTTCCGAGATATCAACCTATTTGCCACCCTGGAAAACTCCCAATGGCCAGACTACGCCTCCAGATACCCACAGAACCACTCCAAGGGGAACGGCCTCTGGATAACATAGTCTGAGAGATTTGTCCAAGCTTTTACCCCAGTTCCCCTTCTCAACAGAGCAGTGCACAAGATACACCAGGAACCAGTCATGATGATCATGGTGGCCCAGATTTGGGCCCGCCAGCCTTGGTTCTCCCATCTCATGGCAATGTCAGTCTCCCATCCTAGGAACCTGCCATGCCCTTGCAACATGCTGTCTCAAGATCAGGGAGAGACACTCCATCCGTGCCCCTAAACACTCAACTTAGCAGTCTGGCTCCTGAAGTCAGAGTTCGGGCACCTTCAACTCCCTCAGACATGCATTGACATACTCAGAGAGGCACAGAAACCTACACCGGACATTGCTACTCCAGCAAGTGGAAGTGCTTTGTTACCTGGTGTAATGCTAAGGGCATCTATCCTATTGATTGATCACCTAAAGATATCGTCCTATACCTGACTCAACTGTTAGATTCAGGACTGGTTTTCAATTCTCTAAATGTCCACTTAGCCGCTCTTTCAGCATACAACGGGTCCCAGAACAGGTTTTTGTGGTGGAAAATTCCTGTGATTAAAGCCTTTATGGTGGTGTTAAAGAGACTTCATCCCCCTATTTCCAACCCAGCTCCCGGATGGGACCTGAATGTATTTCTTAGACTAATGGGACCTCCCTTTGAACCATTGCACAAAGCTAGCCTTAAGGCACTCACCTACAAGACCGCCTTCCTGGTGGCGATCACCTCTTTAAAGAGTTGGTGAACTGCAAGCCCTTTCATTTCAGGATCCATGCGTCAAAATTAACAAAGACAAGGTGGTTTTGCGCATTACACCCACCCCTCGCGCCCAAATTTATCTCCGTCAATTTAAAACAGTCCATAGAACTACCCACCATTTTCCAAAACCCCACCAACGTGACAAAGGAACCTACACACACTAGATGTGAGGACAGCGGTTATTCACTATCTGGAAAAGACAGTCACTAAGACAGACAAGCCAGTTCTTCGTATCAGTGGCAGCCGGTAGAGAAGGGGACCCTGTCTCTAAGTCAGCTATGTCCAAGTGGATCGTAAACTGCATCACACTGTTTCCCTCTTGCCAAGAGGGATCTACCCTTCACGCCTAGAGCTCACTCGACTCTGGGCACAGGGTCTACTATAGCATTCATTGCAAATGTTTCTCTAGATTCCATTTGCAAAGCAGCAACCTGGAGTTCTATACACTCCTTTACACACCACTACTGCCTAGATCCACACTCTAGGTCTGATTCTCAGGTGGGACAAGCAGTGCGAAGATATCTCTTTGCTACTGTTCCTTCACATCCCACCACCATTTCTCAGTACTGCTTGCTAGTCTATACACAGCATGTGATTCTAAGCAGATCCACAAGCATCAGAAGACATATATTACTCACTGTAATCGTATTTCTGATGATTGTATCTACTTCGATTCACACACGCCCACCCTTCCTCCCCACTTGGAATAGAAGGAACATAGACTTCTTACACCTTCTCTCTTCTGTACTCGCTCACACAGACTATAAGGCTCCCTCACGGCAGAAAACAACCAACCAATGGGACCACGACACGTGAGGAATTTTGGGCACACTAAACCTCACGTTAGGGCTAGTGTTAGTCACACCCGTGTCAACGTCCCTTTCGATTGTCAGAAAAAAGATGCAATACTCGTGATTACCACTAGATGTCAGACTATATGCAAAGCATGTCAATCTAAGCAGATGCATTCATCAGAAATAAGAATGCAGTGAGTAATGCATGTCTTCTCCAACCCCAATGTTGAACAGATTAATCCACAAAAAGCACCAGGATTACTTAATATTTCTAATAGCTCCAGTGTGGGCATGTTAAGTGATTTCCCCACCTCTTGCATTTCAATTTGCCTGCCAATGAAGCTAACATGCCCTCACAATATGTCACAGAATCGGGGTTAATCATATATCCTCAGACAACAAATTTAGCAGCTTCGCTCCTGAAATCAGGACAACTTAATTTGCCAGACAGATGCATAGACATTTTCAAAGAAGCTTGTAAGCCTAACACTAGACACTGCTACCTTAACAAATGGAAAAGATCTGTAGTATGGTGTAGAAAGTAAAATGTCCACGCAGTTGACTGCTCGCCATTGTTGGAGTTTTCCTCCAGTCCTACTGACAGTAATACTTTAAGCTATCCCAGTGGTTTGTAGATCCCCAAATCTTAGTATCAGTCTGTACTAGCTCAGGACTTGGTAGTGTGGCAGAGCAGTCAGGCTTATCTTAAGAGAAAGCTGTGAGCTGTAGGTAAGTACACTGAATCTTAGCTAGAAGCACTTACACATATTTGTATAAAAGATATATTTATTAGATTTACACCAGAATCACTTGAAATACTTCAGATCTTTACGAGAGAACACGTCGGAATACTAGATAATACACTCCAAAGTGCACTTTCTCTTTTGTGTTTGTTTGCAGTTACATTTGTTGCAACGTTAGAAAGGGAAAAGACAAGATGATCATATTATCAGTAATTGCACAATCATGGCGGTTTTCAACAGGTTGTACAGTAATGCATTTACTCTACAAACACAAATGCAAAAGTCACTTAAAGGAAAGCAAATAAGTGGTTAGTGCAACATGAACTTAGTTCAAGGTTCTAAAGATGGTTTCTTCGCCTGGCAAGTCTTAAGTCCAAAAACTCAACCCTAGCTAGAGGCAGTTCAGAAAGGGCTTGAAGTCTTGACAAACAGCGAATAATGAAGAGTTCCTGTAGATTCTGGAGACATAAAAACAGACTTGAGAAGGGGGACACAAGTAGCGGCTTGGGTCAGAGGTAAGAGAGGGGGTTACCCTGGACACCTCTGCGTGCACTGCAAAAAACGTTTTGCTTTCGGCAAAAAGGTGGATACTTCTGCAGCATAACAGATGCGCCTTGCCAACAACACACCCTTGGTGGCTAGCTTTAATGGGGCTCAGTGGAACCATGTCGAGGAACTGGCTGGTAACACCCAGAAGCCCTTAAGATCCAAAATGCTTAAGGCCTTTTCCAAAGGGAAACGGACTGCTAATACGTGCATGCCTCACTCATTCAGACTGAGACTCAAGCCACCCATTTAAACATGCCAATAGAGAATGAAGTTCTATTTGGCAAGACATTGGATCAGGCCCTAGAAACAACAAAGAAAGGACCACAGTCGAGCCAGCAAAGTGTTTGTGGACAAGGCTCCTCAAAATCGCTGGTTCAAACACCTTACACCGCTAGTGCAGGTTCCTCGTCTTCCTGGTTCGGGAACCAGAGTCAAGCACCTGCCTTTCAATCCACGTTGACCAGGCCTTTCAGAACGGGCTGAGGAGGATGCCAAACCCAGGGGTTCGGCCACTTCCACAAAGTAATAACGCCATGTTCCAGGTACCCTCTTATTTTCACCCCAGTACGGGGTAGCATAACATTGCACATGAATGGAAGGGAATCACCACAGACAAGTGGGTTCTGTCTACAGTAAAATAAGGGTATTGCATTGTGTTTCATGAACAACCGCTAAGACACATAAAACTACCAGCAACGCATCGGCAGATTCTCCTAGAAAAAAAATACAGATACTGCTACAAATGGGAGCCATAGAAACTGTACCACCATCAGAGGTAACAAGGGTATTTATTCTGCGTGTTTTCTTGTGCCAAAGAAAGACGAGATAAAAGCCTGTTGTTGGATGCAAGGCCAGCAAACCCATACGTAAAGATGCAAAATTTCAAGAAGTCTTCCCACTGCTCAGGAAGTTATCCTACTGTTCAGGAAGTGAGACATTGTGGTAACACTAGACCTGAAAGTTGCATACTTTCATATTTCAATGCTGCTTGCACATCGAAAGTACCACAGATTCAAGGTCGGTCAAGTGCTTTAATAATTCACTGTAATCCCTTTCTGCTTTGTATTCACAACTGTACTGGCAACGTACCTATGCAGGGAGAGTGTTCCCGGGTACCTTTATCTGGAGGAATGGCTAAAAGGAAAATCAAGTAATATGTCAGCAAAACATGCAGAAAACTAGAAATCTTCTGCACAAATTAGGCTTTTCAATCAACAAAAAGGTCAAGCCTAATCCCCAGTCAGCAAAAACAATTTGTATTGGGTGGTTATTTCGAACAAAGGACACCCTAGTGTTTCCCTCCAAAACCGTATTCGCCAGATTCCTTGTTATACAGCTGTTCGACAGATAAGTCAGAAAGGCTATGCACCTTCTTGGCATGATGGGGTCGTTCATCTTAATCATGCCACATGCAAGACTTCATATGCATCCAATACAGGATTGGTTAGCGAAACAATGGTCACAAAAGGAAGGCACTTGAGAAAAACTAGTTGTAGTTTCACAAACACTGGTGTCAGCCCTTCAATGGTGAACAAAGGAAACATTCCAGTGGGAAAAACAGTTTTTCAATCCACCGGCAAACATCCCAATCGCAGCAGACTAATCACTTTCAGGTTGGGGAGCCCATTGTCTCCAACAAACAGCACAAAGCGTGTGGTCACGCAGACTTGTCACAAAACCTGTCAACACCCTACAGTTGCCAGCAGTTTTCAAGACGCTTCAGGCTTTCCGACATCAGTTGATTACGAAGAATGTGCTAATTGCTACAGACAGTACAACGGCCATGTTTTAAATCAACAAAGCGGGCGGGACTCTCAGTCTGTCCACACTAGCACAGATCTGGAACTGGACCCTTGAGAGGAATGCATCTCCAATCCCAACGTTTCTGCCTAGCAGGCATGCTAAGCAGAAGGACATGTCTGCCCTCGGGAACACGAGTGGGATTTTCGTCGGACATTATACATATTTGTACATGTTGGGGGCAACCAGACATGGATCTATTTACCACAAAAGAAAATGCCACATGTCTAAATTACGCTTCCAGGTTCCCGCAGAAGTGATCCAAGGGGAACAGTTGGTCCATGATATTTACTTATGCTTTTCCTCCAACTCCACTTTTGAATAGGTTTATCCACACGATGCACCAAGAGAAAGTAACAGTGATTCTAATAGCTCCCATGTGGACTTGTCAGATGTGGTTTTCCCACTTACTCAAAATGTCCATCTGCGGGGGGGGGCGAAGTGGAGTCGCGTCCAGACTCACAGCCTAGCCGACTAATGCTGCCCAGACCAATGCAGTGCTGCGCTGTAAAATCAACAACCTGATCGGGGCCAGGGCACAAGCACCGTATCACCATAAGGCCAAAGGCACCAGCAGTGAAGACCCCAACACAGCGGAGGAGCCTGCCAACCTACCCTGCAGTGAAAGCAGTACCCGCTCGGGGTCCCCCCACTGGAAACACTGGAACTGATTGGTATGGAGCAGCGGGAGCAGCCTGAGTATCTGCCATCGCCAGCGAGACCATGCAACTAGCAGGTGGCTCGCCCTGCCCTACCCGACTCCAGTGGAGCAGGAGACGGAGCAGCGAGGAGCTACACCGAAGCTCCGGCAGCGGAGCCAACAAACAGATAGACCCGAGACACACAGGCTCCACTCCTATCAGAAATCAACAGGGGCCCCAAGAATACAGAGCACCACTACACCCAGGCGCCTCAGCAACCCAGACACCCAGCAACCTATCGCGCTCTCATGCGGAGGAAAAAGCCATATTAGGTCAGAGCGGAAGGGAGGATAAGGACAAGCACCAGTAATCCGGGAAACAGAACCAGCCCTAGCTACATGAACCGAGTTGCCTCAATCACTTCCCGGCAAAAGCACCTGTGACCCGCGCACTGTAGCTGGCACACCAGGAGTCGTCTCCACAGGTGGTGGAAAATGGGTACTTCCACAATCTTCCGGGAACTACGGCCTGAAGGGGTAATGTAACTGCGGCAGACCCTCAAACACAGCTCCCACCCGCATAAGCCATTTCCTCCACGGAGTATGCAAGGGTTCCAATTACCTCCCACGGGAGCTCTCACACCACTACAGAAGCTCCGTCAGCCCAAGGAAAGCGGAAAGGAGAAGCGCCAAACCAGCTTCAGTGGAGGGGCCAGAGGCATCCCAAAAAAGAGCAGTCGCAATAAGGTGTCCCATCCGGGGAAGTGGGGAGAGAAGCACCACGACACCACAGTGCTTATAGCAGCAAGGTGCGACAAGAATCGGGCGTCGCCCACGTCTCACCACCAACCACTAAAGCCACAACAGAAATCATGGCAAAAGCCGGGAAAGCGACAAGACAAACCGATATCGCCGCCCTGATGAGCAACCCCTCCCAGGAGAAGGCAAGGAAAAATGATCAAATACCAGATGCACCCACTGAAACAACCATCACGCCACAGGCACCCAAACTAATTCAGTCCGTGACCAAATCAGACCTTTAGGTCTTACTATCAGCTGTAACAAAAGAGATCCAGAAAGGAACGGACAAGGTCACACAGAAAATCTCGCCACTGGACAAAATGGTGGAAGAGATAAAAAGATGCACGGGAGACATGGAAAATGACGTGTGTTAATGCCTTCGAGTTGGAAAAGGGCCTGGATCGTACCACCGCCCTAGAAGCTAGATGTGAGATGCTTGAGGCTAAGCAAGAGGACACAGAAAACCGCTCCAGAAGGAATAATATCAGACTTCGAGGGATTCCTACAGCTATTACTGACGCAGAACTCGAAGCCTTTACAAAAGACCTGTTCAGATTTATACTTACTCTACCGGACAGCTCCCCTCTGGAGAGAGACCAAGTCCATCGTACAACTCCAAGGCAGACATCACCCCCAGATGTGCTGGCGTGGATTCACTTCAAAACGAAAGAAGAAATAATGAGGGAGGCTAGAACAACTAAACGGATCACCTTCCGAGGAGCAACCATCTCGCTATATCAAGACCTAGCAAGCGCTACCCTGCAGAAGCGGAAAGCACTCAAGAACCTCAGAGAATGCCTACAGGTCAGAAAAGTCCAATACCAATGGAGCTTTCCAACAGCCCTGAACTTTACATGGGAAGGTTCCTGTAGGCAAATACGTAGGCAAAATATGGAGACAAAAAAAGAAATGTGGGCGTATCGGTAGGCGTGGTGGGGTGTGGCAGGAGGCATTTTTAACCCCCTATTTTTATTAAACGCAAGGAAAAAGAATACATTTTTGAGGTGTAACGCTCTTTATTTGTCAAACTTACATTTTGTACTACACATTTTCCATTGTTATCATTTTTTTCTTTCCATTCAGTAATTGCATATTGTCGGTTTAAAGTATGTATATTGATTTTGGACAGCTATACTTTGCTGTTTAGGTTGGCCAAGAGGAGTATGGTCTTTGTTGGTCTTCGATGAGTCAGGATTCCACAAAAAGCAAAGGATGTACATCTCATAACTGCCTGTCTTAGCTTTACTATTGGGTTCACTCTTGCCGAGTGCAACACTATGCCTCATGGCCCCACTCCTCAACCAAACACTATGCCCCATGGTCCCCACCCCCCCAACCAGACACTATGCCCATGGCTCCCACCCCTCAACCAAACACTATGCCCCATGGCCTCCACCCCTCAACCAAACACTATGGACCCACACCCCAACCAGACACTATGCCCCATGGGCCCCACCCCTCACACACTATGCCCCAAGGCCCCTCCCCCAATCTCAACATACACTGCACATATATTCAAAAGCAAACACCCCTACAGACCAGAACCCCCACCCCATCTCAGCATACACTGCCCATCCACACAATAACAAACATACAGACCCGACCCCCCCCCCACATCTCAACATACACTGCACATCCATACAATAACACCCATACTGACCCGAACCCCTCCCACCCCATGTCAGCATACACTGCCCATCCACACAAATAGACAGACCGACACCCCCCCCACCCCCACATCTCAACATAGTCTCGGGAGGATAGCTCAGCGGCAACATGCTCTCCTTGGAAGCAAGACGGCACGGAGCAACACAGGTTCGATCCCCGGGTCCGCGCTTAGAAACCTCTGGGTATTAAGCGCATTATAAATAACATATCATATACACTACCATCCACACAAATACAAACATACAGACAGACCCGACACATCCCCCCACCCCCACATCTCAACATACCCACACAAACAAGCAAGACAGACAACAACCCTCCCCCCAAATATGTACTTACCAGACGTGCTGGAAGGCAGGTTAGCAGGAAAGCTGGCAATGTTTCTGGTACTACAGCTGGCGTGGCAAGACTGAAATGCCTCCTGGCATCAAGCCTTACTGACCACACCAGCCGTAATGCTGGTACTCCATTGGTGCAGCACACACGCACTACATGGCTCGTAGGAGCGACGTGGTGTGTGTGCACTGAACCAATGAGGGTCCGTGTTTTGTCCAGCCCAGAAGAATAAGTTTTTTCCTAATGGAGGACGGCCGATGCTGCTTGCGGACCGCACTCGTTAGGAAATTCTTTGTTGCTGGCGGGCTGGACAAAATAGCATGGTGGGCCGCAACTGGCCCGCGGGCCGTAAGTTGTGCACCCGTGGTCTAGATGGACCAGAGAAAAATTCAAAGGGTGTATGGATAGGCTGGAGAAGTCTTGCTTTCAGAGCACCCTACCCCCAAGAGACCTTGGGAGGACCCTCCCTCTGTGCATGCTTCTAAATTTCTAAGGACTTTAGGACCTTCTCAGGAAGATTACACTTCCATCCTCCCTGAGGACGAGATCCAGATGGACACGCATCAGGACATTTATGATACAGGAGAAGGATACTACCTCCTACAAGACTACACTGTGGATGACCAGGTGGATCCCACGGAAGACTGGGAGGACAGTCGCCAGGTTGAGGCAGAACCATGGGCGCTCCCTACTCACGACCAGGACCAGGATTTCCTATGTTTGGATTCCCCTCCCTCCACTCCAGCCTGCCAGGCTTCCCCGGTTGACGACCATATGGCGTTCAAGGTGGCTGAATTTTTCTGATTGCCTCCCAGGAGCCTTTGCCTGAACAGAACTTTGTGGAGGATATCCTAAAGAAAAGCCCCCCCTCCAGCCAAGCCATCCTTCAACTGAATTCCATTAAGAGGAGATTGGCTCCTTCCTTGATCACACCAGCCCAGACTAAGGGAGTAAATCCGAGGGTGGAAAAGTTATTTCGCTTATCGCCTGCTGACCCTACATACATTAAGTGCCTTGCCACCCCTGATTCCCTACTGGTTACCACCACCCGGAAACGGGCGGGGTACCTCTTGCTATGGGAGAGGAGCCTCCCGATAAGGAGTCGAAAAGGCTGTATGCCTTCGGAAAGCAAATCACCACGGCCTTTTTCCACGCACATAGCAAACACTACGTTGCTTGCCAGTTATGCCGATGTGCGGTGGGAACTACTGCAGGAAGGTCTACAGGAGGTGCCTGAACCCGCTAGAGCCAAATTACTCGCCATTGTGGCCGAGAGCAGGCAGGTCAACCAAAATGTACTGAAAAACACTCCGGATGCTACGGAGATGGCGGAAAGGTCCCTAACTCAAGGTACCCTGCTCAAACGGCACGCTTGGCTCAGAAACTCTGGCTTCGAGCCGGAAACCCAAGCAGATCTTATTAATAAGCCTGTCAAGGAGACAAATCTCTTTGGTAAGGCAGTCGACGATGCCCTCGAGACTGCCAAGAAGGAGCATGAGACCCTGAAGTCCCTTCAGCAAATCACTCAAAAGTCCTCCCCCCAGAGGGTGGGGGCGGTTCCCGCCGGTCCTTTCAGGGCCAATCCTATTCCACACAAAACCAGTATAATACGGGAAATAACGAACTCAGGACAGGCGTCCAGCACCCCCGCCAACTATCCACCCAGGGATCAGCGACGCGGGAAAGGCAGAGGCCCCAACTCCAGGGAAGCCAAAGCCTCTCGTCAGAAACGACCTACGGATCCAGGTCCACTCCATGTCACTCCGGTCATGGGGGCGCTTAACAGCTTTCCTTTCAGCATGGGAGGGGATAACATCAGACCAGTGGATTCTCAAGACGGTTGCCCACGGGTACTGAGTGGAATTCGCCCGACCACCACAATTAAGACCGCCCAAAGCATGTCACTCACCCTCGCCGTATCTTCCAAACTCTTTCTCGACTTCTCTCTCCCACACTCCTGATCCCTCCTCCAATTCTACACTCTCCCCTTCTGACTTCGCCAACTTCTTTTCCTCTAAGATTCTTACCCTTCGTCAAAAAATCCACACCCCGTCTGACTTCATTTCTACTCCTCCGCCCTCCCCTCCCTCATCCTACATGTCCATATTCTCTCCTGTCTCCCCTTCTGAAGTCTCCACCCTACTATCCAAAGCCCACCCCACTGCTGCCCCCTCTGACCCTCTCCCTTCCCTTCTCATCCCTAAGATTTACCCTCTTCCTATCCCCTACCTCACCTCCTTCTTCAACATCTGCATCTCCTCAGCTACGTTTCCCTCTGCCTTCAAGCATGCTACAATCATCCCCATTTTGAAGAAATCTTCTGCTGATCCTCTTCTAACCTCTAACTTTAGACCCATCTCTCTTCTCCCATTCCTCTCCAAGCTTCTCGAGCGCCTTGCCTACTCCCAGCTCTCATCCTTTTTCACCAACTCCTCTCTCCTACCACCCTACCAATTTGGCTTCCGTCCCAAACATTCCACAGAAACTGCTCTCACCTCTATTCTCAACTCCCTTCTCTCTGCTCGCCACGCCAAACAATCCTCCATACTTATTCTCCTAGACCTCTCTGCAGCCTTTGACACTGTCGAACATCCCCTCCTTATTCACACTTTCTTCCTTTGGCTTCAAAGACTCTGTCCTCAACTGGCTATCCTCTTACCTCTCTTCACGCTTCTTTACTGTCTCCTGGGGAGGCCGCTCCTCTCCTACCTATCCTCTTGAATACGGTCTACCCCAAGGGTCGGTACTTGGTCCTTTCCTCTTCTCTCTTTACACCTCCCTCGTTGCCCCTGTTATCTCCTCGTTTGGTTTCTCCCACCACTTTTATGCTGACGACACTCAACTTTCTCTCTTTCTCCTCCTTCTCACCTGACCTTCACCAAAAACTCTCCTCCTGCCTTACTGCTATTAAAAACTGGATGTCTTCCCGATTTCTCTCTTAACCCAGATAAAATTGAAGTTTTATTCTTTCCCTCTAACTCTCTTCCACCTCCCTCCCCTCCCCCATTCATTCACTTTCCTCCCTCCAATCTTCCTTTCTCTCTTCAAGCTCGTAATTTAGGGGTTCTCTTTGACTCCCCTCTCTCCTTCTCTCAACATATTTCCCTCACTTCCCGCACCTGTCACTACCACCTCTTCAATATCCGCAAAATCCATCCTTCTCTCACCTTCCATGCTACTAAACTCTTAATCTCCTCCCTCATCTTCTCCCGCCTCTTTTACTGCTCCTCCCTACTCTTTGGGCTTCCTACTTCTCACCTTGCCCCTCTTAAATCCATCTACCACTCTGCGGTTTGAACCCTCTGTCTACTTACCACCCGTGACTCCATCTCTACCTCTCTTCCCTTGGCTGGCTTCCTTTCCATTCCCAACTTAAATTTCAATTTCTCTGCCTTGTCTTTAAATCTCTCTATGGTCTCGCTCCCCCTTATCTCCCCTTGCTTCTCTCCTTCTAATCTCCCTCCCGTTCCCTTCGTTCAACTGACCACTTCCTTTTCACTGTACCTCCCTCCCCCTGTGCCTCCTCTCGCTTCCGCTCCTTCCAACTCCTAGCACCTCTACACTGGCACTCCCTTCCTCTTGCCATCTGCTCTACCCCCACCTTCAACTCCTTCCGTTATTCCCTTAAATCTCTCCTCCTCCATTCTCCTCCCTGAATCACCTCCCCCTCTCCTCCCTATTTTTCCCCTAACTATCCCCCTCTCACCCTCCCCATCCCTCCTCCTACAATTTTTCACCACTCCCCTCCCATCCACTCCCTCTCCCCTTCCCAACCTAACTCCCTCAGTTAATTGCTCTTTTCATTGTTTAGGCGACTGATTCATAATGCATTTGCTTCTACTGTTATTGTTTGTTTATGTGATTTGTTGTTCAATTGTACAGCGCTTTGGCGTAAAGCGCTTCATAAATCAATAAATACAAATACAAATGTCGCCTGACGCCAGACCATCTGCAAATCCTGATACAAGAGGTGGAAGCGGGTAGCACCATATAAATCTGTTAGAGCTATTGGCAGTATTCAAAGCACTGAAGGCCATTTAGACACAGCTACAGGGGAAGACAGTGCTGATCCTGACAGACAGCACCACAGCCATGTGTTACCTAAACAAAGAGGGTGGAACACACTCTCCAGGGCTATCCATGCTGTCCCAGAACATTTGGATGTGGCTCTCAAACACAAGATGTTCCTGATGTCCCAACACGTTCCTGCAGCTCAACCTTCTAGCGGACGTGTTAAGCAGAGATTTCCCACTGCCCACAGAGTACGAATGGTGTCTACACGAAGACATTGGCTCAGTCTTCGCAGAATGGGGCTTCCCAGAGATCGACCTGTTCGCAACTCAGGACTACGCCTCCAGATATCCCCAGGACAGCTCCAAGTGGAACGGACTCTAGATAACATGCTCAGGGAAATTTGTCTATGCTTTTCCCCTGACTCCACTGCTCAACAAGATTGTGCACAGGATGCACCAGGGACCAGTCACCATGATATTGGTTGCCCCATGTGGGACCGCCAACCCTGGTTCTCTCATCTGATGGAAATGTCCCTCTCCTTTCCTATGAAACTACCCCGCCCATACAACATGTCTCAGGATGGAGGGGAGACACTACACCCATGCCTGCAAACTCTGAACATAGCGGCCTGGCTCCTGAGGTCATAGAGTTTGGACACCTTCTACTCCCTCAAAGATGCATAGGACATTCTCGGGGAAGCTAGAAAACCTACCACTCGTTATTGCTATTCTAGTAAGTGGAAATGCTTTGTCATCTGGTGCAATACCAAGGGCGTCAATCCCATTGATTGCTCTCCTACCCACATTGTGAGGTACCTGACCCACTTGTTAGACTCAAGACTGGTTTTTAATTCCCTAAAGGTTCACCTAGCTGCGCTCTCAGCCTACACTACGTCACAACAGAAGGTGGTGTGGTGGGAAATACCTGTTATTGAGGCCTTTAAAGAAGGGGTTAAGAGAATTCATTCCCCTGTTTCTAACCCAGCCCCCAGATGGGATCTAAATGTGGTATTGACCAGACTCACGGGGTCTCCCTTTGAACCAATGCATAAGGCAAGTCTAAAAGACTTTACTTATAAAACTGCCTTCCTAATAATGGCTATCACTTCTATTAGAAGGGTTAGTGAACTTCAGGCCCTTCAGTTCTAGACCCTTTTGTTATATTCCACAAAGATAAGGTGGTTCTTCGCACTGGTTAGGCAGAATCCTGGGCAGTTCCCTTGGGGAGCACCACAGAAGATTAAGACTACAGGTGAGAGCAATAAATCCCCTTTGGTATCAGTCTTTACCACAAAGATTTAGTTGGTAGCTGTGGCTGAGCAGTCAGACTTATCTCAAGAGGGCGATGAGCAGTATTCAGGGTTTACACAATAGGCCTTCAGTACTATGGTACAAGGAAACACTGACCAAAGCTTTGTATTAAAAAGTAGTTATATATTTATTTTATACAGTAAAACACATTTATCACAGTCATCAAGCAAGTTAAATTAAGTCAGGAAAAATATACACACTCCCTAGTTAAATTGTAGACCAAGTGAACCAGAGTGAAAACTGAGCAAAACGGCACAGTGAAAACTACACACAAGGGATACTCTAACAATTCCTTACAAGGGAGGGAAAGCCCAAGTTATTTAGAAATAGTTTCCTACACACCCAAGCAACACTTCCCATAAGTTTGTGGGCCAGTTTAAGCAAGACAATGCATCAGTATAGGCAATACTTAAATGAAAACTAAGCAAAATGGCATTTCACAAGGTTTAAAAATGGGAAGAAAAGGGTATTTGTAAGAATTAGGTGCACCACACAGTTCTAGATGAAAATCAATCTAAAGAAGGCAGGTCTAACACATGTGACCAGAGTCAGTAGGCCTGTGCCAAAGTCAGTTGGTACAGGGCAAGGGCCCAGGAGCAAAAACGTTCTCGTAGCTGCAGTCAAGTCTTTGGTTAACGATATTGAAAAGGTGGATGCCGAAGTTGGAAAGACAATGGTAAGAGAGAGGGGCGGCCAACTCAGCAGGTAGGTAAAGGATTTAAAACACCTTTAGTGCTACCGCGAAGAAAGAGCGGCTTGGCGGAACTATGCATCTTTAAAAGAAGTGGCTCCTGCGGTGGCGGTTGTTCCTGGTAGTTCCTGCAGTTTGGGTGATCCAGCAGAGGAAAAGAGGCTCTCGTCGTGGAGGAAGGTTCAAGTTACTGCACTACCCAGGGATGAAACCAGCCTTGGTGCTGCCTGACGAATAAGAGGTACGCTCCTTTAAATCTGTGGACTGGTGCCTGGTTATCCGGCCTCCGAGTACAAGGCTCGGGAGATTCGACCAAGGCAGGTCCGGGAAGGCGATTGGCAAACTGGTTGGCCCCACCAGCTCAAAGGAAGAAGGCTCTTTCAGGTGAAGATCTTCCCTCGTCGTGTGGAGAAAAGTGGTGAGACGCTGCAGCAGGGCTTCACCGGTGGTTCAGTCGTGCAGATGTCTTTGGCTTCTCTCCTCTTCAGCTTCTCTCCTCTTCAGCTTCTTAGTTCCAGTGGCAACGTCTTGCTCTTCCAGTCCTCAGGACCCTGCTTTTATGCAAAAAGATCCCCATTCATACAGCCTAGCTGTCACTCACACAGTGGAGTGGTCATCTTGGCGGGAGACCCTCCAGCCTATCAGGATAGTGAGACATGGGTTGCTGAGGCAACCCTGTCCAGGAGTCCTACTCCCGCTCCCACACAATGGACCCACCCCAGGCTCAGTGTCGCCGAAAGGAGGGCTTCTCGGCAGAAGCCCGCCAAAAGGACGAACAAAGGATCCCCGACCTGGCTTAGGAGTTTAGAGAAAGACACGAGAAAGAAGTTATATTAAAGTTCTGGTAATTAAAACCTACCGGAGTAAAGTTAATATTAAAATACACCGCCTGTATGTTAGAGGCTGTCAGAAAAAGTGGTAGCCTCGAACAATGGGAAAATCCCATAGGAAAATATTTGCCGTCGAATATTTACGGTAGTAACCACTGCCACCAGCCAGAAACTTTTGGGAGAGAGACTGTATGGTACGCTCTCGAAAATGAACATAAGGGGAAAATTATTAACCCTTTCCAGTACCTCCATAGTAAGATGGTTTGTACTGGTTTAGTTCATAAAAATTGACTAGTAAAGTCAATTGGGACTTTCCATACCCTCGGACTGACTACTGTCTACCAGGGCATGTAGTCTGTTTGGGGGTCTCTACGACACACCTGTGTCACTGCACTGAGGGTGCTGTGTAACACATGTGAACAAGGATGGTTTCTATGGGGGTGGCAAAATCCCATAGACATTAAACACAAAATTAGCCTAGAACACACATAGCAAAAAGTGCCTAAGAGTGGGGAAAAATAGCCTCACTCTTAGCAGGAAAAAGAAACAAACCCTTCAAATCCAGCGAAGTTGCTGGGGGACTCTATAGGTAAGGGAAATTAGCCATAGAATGAGAATTCTCCCTAACAGCACTCATCTCAGATTTTCGCCTAAATTAATTTCGAAGTTCCATGTGAAGCAATCAGTTGAACTACCCACTTTCTTCCAGAATTCCACTAGCATGGCCGAAAGAAGCCTACACACACTAGATGTGCGCAGGGCAGTCATGTTTTACCTGGAAAGAACAAAACCACTGAGGAAGACGAACCAGGTTTTTTGTTTCAGTGGCAGCTGGTAGAGAAGGGGATCCTGTCTGTAAATTGAGGTGGATTGTCAAATGCATCACACTAGTTTATTCTCTTAACAAGAGAGAACTGCCCTTAATGCCTAGAGCACACTCTAATCTGGGCATTGGGGCTCCCATAGCATTTATTGCAAATGTTCCCCTTGAGTCCATTTGCAAAGCGGCAACCTGGAGTTCTGTACACACCGTTACAAAACACTATTGCCTAGACACTCATTCTAGATCCGATTCTCAGGTGGGACAAGCAGTATTAAGACCTCTTTTCACTACTGTTCCAACTCTGGGTACTGCTAGTTTATGCACAGCGTGTGATTCTAAGCAGATTAACAATCACATGCATTACTCACCATAATGGCATTTCTGATGATTGTATCTGCTTCGATTCACATGCGCCCACCCTGCCTCCCCGCTCGGGTGATAGGAACATAGACGTCTTACTACTTTCTCTCTCTTTATGGACTCACTCACAATAGCCTTAGGCTCCCTCATGGCAGAAAAAATACAATCCATGGGGACCTCTGCGCGTGAGGGATTTCGGGTACACTACATGTCACGATAGGGATGGTGTTAGACACTTCTATGCTGACATCCCCTTTCGGTCCCCAAAAGACAAGATGCAATACTCGGCGGTTACCACTGGATGTCAGACCCTATGCACAGCATGTGAATCTAAGCAGATACAATCATCAGAAATGCTATTAGTGAGTCATTCTTACAACATGCCGTTACAGAACCGGGGGTTAACCCTTCATCCTCAGCCACAAACAAACTTGGCTGCTTGGCTCCTGAAGTCATAGTCTGGTCATCTTAATTTGCCTGCTAGATATATGGAAATTCTAAAAGAAGCCTGTAAACCCAACACTAGACCCTGCTACTTTAACAAGTGAGATCTGTTTGTAGTTTGGTGTAAAAAGTCAAATATCAATCCTATTGACTGTTCTCCATCACATATAGTGCACTATTTATTACACTTATTTAATTGCGGTCTTATTTTCAATTCATTAAAATTCCAATCTCGCTGCTCAATCTTCTTATACCACTTCTCAAGTGTATAGAGTACTCGTCATCAAGGTCTTCATGGCAGGACTAAAACGGCTAAACCCGCCAATGGCAACCCCCACAACCTGGTTGGGA
Organism: Ambystoma mexicanum; assembly: GCF_040938575.1. Classification (NCBI taxonomy): domain Eukaryota; kingdom Metazoa; phylum Chordata; class Amphibia; order Caudata; family Ambystomatidae; genus Ambystoma; species Ambystoma mexicanum. The sequence goes on along the minus strand of NC_090933.1, from coordinate 943,826,463 downwards.
TTTAAACATTCCTAAGCAACCTCATGCGTCACCCTTGTGAGCCAATGCATAAAGCAAGCATAAGGGATCTCTCATAAGGTTGCTTTTCTCATAGCAATTATATCTATTCAAAGAGTGAGTGAACGTCAGGCATTATCTGTGGCAGAACCCTTTGTCACAATGCACAAAGACAAAGTAGTGTTACATTTTCTAAATTTCATGTAAACCAATCAATTGAACTGCCTGCTTTCTTTCAAAACCCACAGAACGCAGGTGAAAGGGTGCTCCACAAACTGGATGTCTGAGGGGCAATCGTATACTAAATCAACAAAACTAAACTGTACAGGAAAACAGAACAGTTGTTTGTTTCCTTGGCAACTGGAAGAGAAGGGGGCCCTGACTCAAAGGCTACTATTTCTAGATGGATTGTCAGGTGCATCCAGCACTGTTGCACATTAGCGAACAAGACACTACCATACTCCTACGTCCCATCCCCTTTCCTCCATTCTGCATGGCGTCCCTCGTTAGGGATGGGAAGGGAACTTTTTTCACCAGAAAAATACTTTCCCTTTCAATTCACACCCCAGTCCTCTTTCCCGCGTCGACCGGAACAGACCAGTTTCACCAGCGCTCATGGTTAAGCCCTTCTGGGCCTGTAATTCCTCATGCTTTCTCAGTCTTGTCTCTGATAATTCTATTAAATCTTTTTCAGGTACAGGGATACACCATCCACCGGTGCCCCAGCCTGTCCACGGCGCATGTCGACATCGGCGGTCTTCAGTAGGTGTCCGTCATGTAACGGTTAATTTCCAATGTCAGACCCGCACGTCTTCTGCTTCTGGTGCCTCGGCGAAGACCACAGATTGGGAAGGCTTCTCGGTGTGCATCACGCTCACTCCCTCAAGAACTGGTTGGAGCGGTGGAGGGAGCTGTTCTCCAGGTCGCCGCCGGAGCACGTTAAGGAGTACGTGCGGAGGAAGACCAAAAAAGCAAGTATATTCAGCAAAGCACCCAGTAAGGGCGACTCCTTCTTTGGGAAGCCTACCAATGGGAGGGGGCATTTGGGCTCTATCAGCAACAAGTAGGCTACTGAGGCTGCAGCAGCAACCGACCCATTGGCCGAGGGGTCCAAGGATCCTCCCAGTCCCACTGTCAAGAAGCCAATGGGCTCACGCACCAGAACTTGTCTCGAGGGGCTTTGCCCTATTACAAGGCCTGCGCCTGAGGGGGTGCTTAAACGCAGCACAGACAGCACTACCGGCATCATGGCCGAGGGCCAACAGCCTACCAGGTGTACGCCTGAGGTGCAGGGAGGGACATAGCCTACGCATACCAGGAAACAGGTTGAACCCAGGCCCATGTCCACTATGGATCCACTTAACGCACGGACGAAATGGTGGCGCACAGGGACAAGATGGCAGCCAGCCCAGAGACCTGCCAATCCGACGAACCTCAAAGGTGGGAAACCCCAGCTACCGGCCAGAAGCCTGCACATCTGGCGAACCTACAAGACGGGAAACCACTGCAAGGCCAGAATGGGTGCCTACGCCTCAGGTCACATGGTGCACAAATTAACAGACCATTACGGGACAAGCACGCTACACGGAAGCATCGTTCTCACATAACGTGGGTAGGCAGCAGTTCATGTCCCCACAACAGGCTCCTGTCCAGGAGTACTCCGAGCCAGCCTGCGAGGAGAGTTTGTTTGATAAATTCCTAACGCTCATGCTGTCCCACAGATGGGAAACCTCCTTAAGGGAATCATACAAGCCATGTTCGCCCCCATGCTTCCTCAGCAGCCAGCGCAACCTATGCCGCAGCCCATGACACTGGTGGCCCTGGTAGCTGCAGCCACGCCTCCACCTGCTGACCCTGCGTCCCCTATTGACACAGGGCAGGACACAGACGAGGAGCAGGACCCCTTTGTCGGCAAGAGCATTCCATGACAGAATCGCTGACCTGGCAGAGTACCTCAGCATCCCACAGCCACAAAAGGAACAGCCAGAGACTGGGGGAGGGGGGGTGGGGTGGCGGGGGGAGACTTGGCTGCGGTCCTCAGCTTCGGAGCAGAGTCCAGATCTGGAATTCCACTGCAAAAAGATGTGGAGGCCCTGGATAAGAAGGGGTGGTTGAAACCTCACTCCACACAGCTGACGAGGCTGGATGCGATATTTATGCAAGTGCAGAGTGACTCTCTGCTCTTATTGATTCACCCTCAGCCACTTTCATCAGTCATCGTGGCAGCATCCATGTATGTCAAACTGCAGACGCCATCTGCCTGCGCGTCCACTTCTGTACTCGTTGCAAGGAGGAAAAGGTCCTAGAGGCCTACGGTAAGAAAGTGTATTTCAGCATGGATCTCCATCCCATGCAGGCCAACACGGACGCCCTATTGGCTGCGGCAAACCAAAGGCTGTGGCGGGAGATTGACGACTTCCTCATGGACTCCCTACCCACAGGCAGGCATCCTTCAAGGCTGGCCTGGCAGAGGCCACATTTGTGGCGCAAGACATCATGGACCGTCACCCATATCGATACGGCAAGTAGAGCAGTCTTTGTGACCGCAGACATGAGAAGAACTGCTTGGCTGAGGGCAACCAGGTTCAATCATGGCGTCGAGAGAATCGGACATCTCCCTTTCGAGGGAGGCGACTTGTTCCACTACACCACAGACGAGGAGCTGGACAAACAGAAAAGCAGCTCCCAGACCACCAAATTACTAGCTATTACCAAGCTGTCGGCAAAACATTTTGGGCAGGGCTAGCCACGGCTGGACAAAGGCCGGACCTTTGGCGGGTTCCGTGGCTTCCAAGAATGCCAGGCAGCCAGACCGGTTTCCCAGCTAGCACAGGCGTAAGCACCAAAAGTCTTCTCATAAGGGTTTCTTTCAGCCCAGGGGCCAGCCTCAGAACCCAAGAAGCTCTGACGGGATGTTTCAGATCCACAGCGCCCCTGTCGTGGGCAGGTTGGCTCTCCAATCAGGTTTGTAAGGCACAGTTTGCGGACGCTTCCGCCTACCTCTCCCATCTCCTCCACCTTGTCTTCCCACCCATTACCCAAATCAGGACACCATCACTTCTAGCCGAGATTTGCTCCCTTATGGCGAGCGAGGCAGTTGAGCAGGTTCCAATCCCCGAGCAGGGGTTGGGGATTCTGTTCCTGCATCTTTGCTATTCAGAAGAACCTGGTTGGCCTGCGAGTGGTCTTAAATCTTTCCTTCTTAAACCTGTACCTGCCTCTACAGAAATACAAAATGGTGACTCCAGCTCTGATAGCAGAGACACTGTGCGTGGGAGACTGGACGTGCTCCCTGATTCTGAAGGACATATATTTACATACACATCCCCATAGTGGAGGCGCATCAAACCCTCCTCAGGTTTCGGGTCATGGGTCTGCATTTCCAATACAAGGTACTACGATTCAGCCTGAATTCAGCACCCATGTTCTTCACAAGGCTCATGAATGTGGTTGCAGCACTGCTCCGGTCAGAGGGCCAACGTATATACCCGTACCTCGACGACTGGTTAGTTCGAGCAGGGTCTTTGGGGCAAGTCGTGTCTTCAACTGCCAGGCTCACGAGCACTGTACTAACTGGGGTTTTCACTCAACTTCCACAAGTAGCAGCTACAACCGACACAAACGCTGGTATTCTTGGGTCTTCAGTGGGACACGCAGAGGCAAATGGTATTCCCCACGAGAGAGAAGGTGGCAACTATCAAGGCTGCAATGGGTCACTTCCTCAGCAGGACGGTAACCACTGCATGGTAGTATCAGCACCTATTGTGTGTGATGGCGGCCTGTCTCCTGGTGGTTCCCTTCACCAGGCTGCGCATGAGGAATCTGCAGCTACATTTTTCGGCCTCCTGGGATCAGGAATCTGGAGGTCAGGAGGCAGCAATCACCATACCTGTGCACTTGCACAAGCACCTGGAGTGTTGGAGGCAGGTGTCTAACCTTCTGACAGGCAGACCCTTCAGACCGCCCAAGGCGCGCCACACCACTACAGCAAACCCCTCCCTCCATGGGTGGGGGGGGGGGGACACACCCTGAGCGGACATGCTGTGCATGGTCTATGGTCAAGGGAGGAACAGCAGAACCATGTAAACTGGTTGGAAATTATGGCTATCTGGTTCACGCTCATGGCATTCCTTGCCATCATCGAGGGCAGAGTGGTGTGCATTCAGACAGACAACTCTACCTGCATGTATTACCTCAACAAGCAGGAGGGGGTAACAGATTGCTGCCCCTGTGCAGACTGGCAATAGCCATATGGGAATGGGCCATTGCGCAGGACATCTGTATCTCTGCAGAACACCTTCCTGGTGAATCGAATCTATAGGCCGACAGCCTCAACCGGCTGGGCTCCGACAACTACGAGTAATAATTAAACAAGAAGGTACTTATGGAAATGTTCCGCAAGTGGGGTCACCCCGGCATAGACCTGTTAGCAACGGGGAGCAACCAGATGTGCCAGTGGGTGGCAAGGGCCAGGGCGTCATGGGGGACGTGCAGCAGATTCAGTGGAATGGAATGTGGTCCTACTTGCCCCCCCCCCCTCCACTCCTCTTCTCCACAGAGTCCTAGGCAAGATCACATAAGCCTGCCAGATGGTTCTCATTCCAATAGCTCACCAGTGGCCAGCCAGGCGGTGGTTCTCAGATCGGCTGCAATTGTCAGACCAACCTCCGGTCCCCCTTTTTCTCGGACCGGACCCTCTTCTCTTGCAGCAACCGGGAGCAGTGATCCACCCCTCCCCAGAGAAGCTAGCCCTAGCAGTATGCTTCCTCAACAGGTAATGTTTTTACAGCTTCAGTTGTCTCGGGACAATCAGGAAATCATCCAGGAAACCAGGAGTCGGGCTACACTGAAACAGTATAAGAGCAAATTGACCAGATTCTGTTTCTTGGCCAAAGAAAATGTTGAAGATCCACTGACGTGCACACTAGACAAGATGCTATCATTCTCGGCTCATACCGTCAGCCATAGGGACATACAGAAACTCTGACAGTTATTCCTTTTCCTCATCCAACCCATTGGTCAAAAAGCATCTAGTGGGGCTAACAAGACTGCACCCACCGGTCAATTGCCCACACCCGGTCTGGGACCTTAATGTGGTACTCGGTGCTCTTACACACACACCTTTTGAGCCCATGGCTACAGTAGACATCAGATTAGTCACGCTCAAGACAGCGCTCCTGGTGGGGCTCACCTTGGCTTGCAGAGTCAGCAAGATTCAGGCTCTAGTGGCCGCATAGCCATATACTGTGTTTCATCAGGACAAGGTGGTGCTTCACGCTCATCCTAGTTCCCTCCCAAAAGTCGTCTCCTCTTTCCATCTCAACGAGGAGATCGTGCTCCCCACCTTCTTCCCTAATCCGGCAGAGGCGGCGGAAAAGGTACTTCCCTTTCTCGCCGTCAGACGAGTTTTAAAGTTCTACCTGTCCAAGACTAAGGACTTCCGCACATCGACGCCTTGTTTGTCATCTTTGGAGGATCGAAACCAGGCGAGCAAGCATCTAAGGCATCTATAGCCAGATGGATGGTCACGGCTATTCACGAGGCGTACCAGATGCATCGCAAGGAGGTCCCAAGGGACTTGTACGCTCACACAGTCAGGGCCATGGCAGCAGCGGTCTCTTTTCAATGCCATGTGCCATGGCAGGTGATTAGCAGCTCTGCCACATGGGCCCCCCTCGTCAGCCTTCTGCGAGCATTACTGTTTGAATACCAGCGCTCAGGCTGATGCTGCCTTCGGGCAGGCGGTTCTGCATAACCTGTTTGCATAGAGTACACAATCGCTCTCCTCCCCAGGGCTTTCTAGTCAGTGGTAATCGCCATGCAGGATGGAGGAAAGGGGACGGGACGTAGGAGTAATTAAAGGAAGATTGCGATCAGAAATGTTATTGTCCCAATCGTTCGGGCATGTCGTTTTAAGCATACTGTGAACGATCATTAAAAATGTTCCTATGCATCTTACCTTAGTTTTGCTCACTTTTACACATGCGAAAACATGTTGGGTGCAGCATTCTTGTGCTAATCTTATCCGTGGATCGATCGCCTTAAGTTCAAGTGCACTCGCAGCAATAAATCAAAACACCCGCCCCTGAAGCTGACATCACTTGTCCGAGCAATCTGCTCCACCTATTTTCATTACGTATGTGGCCAGCGTAGCCCAACATGCAACGTCATCACCCACGCCTGCAGAAACTGGAAGATTAAACACAAGATAAACACAGATATCCTCACACAGAGCGTACCTTATCTGTCTTGCCCTAAATAGCATTTGCGTATAGAATATTTCAATAATACATCAACAATAGTCGCTTTTATTTTTCAAATAATGTTTACAAGAAATTATAAACTCCAAGAAACTAACGATTTTTTAATTTTGCAGGTAAATTAGAGCTAACGACCATATAACATGCAGATTACGATGAATGCTCTATGTTCTTTGTCCTTGTGTGTCCTTGTCTTGCCATATGGCACAACAGCAAAACAATTCAATGACCCACTTGGTGCTCCGTGTGGGAGAAGACATTTGTTTTTTTCACTTTCAAGCCCAACAATCTTGCTTCTCCACGTTGCTACATCATGAATGCTGTCGTGTTGCTCCTTATTGCCGGAAACGCCAATGGACATATCGGGCCATATAGGTCGTCCCACATGATGCTTATCGAAAAAAATACTGCTTGTGGTAATCCTCCAGTGTTTGAAGAAGCCATCAGCTGGCATCTGAAAGCTATGGCACGGGCAGTACGGTACAAAGTATCTGCAAACAAAACACAATAAAAATACATTTCAAAGGGATTGTGTCCTCCGACGTAGTCCTTATCTTTGATAATACATTTCCAGCTTGCTGGCCTCGGAAAGTTTTTCTGTAGAGGGCGCTGCGCGTCGACGTCCGCCGATGTCCTTCGACAGCCACCGTATCGGTGCCGACGTCACCATGCCCATAAATAGCCACGTGCTGCGTCCGTTTCTTAGTTCTGTTTTTCCGCGCTTCGTGGGGCCTCGGAATGTCGTTGGCTCAGTTCAGTCAGGTTAACTATCTATTTCTACTAAATATACCTTATCGTTCTCGATGGCTTCTTCATCAGAGCCGACGACGCCGCGATCCGGCTTCAAGAAATGTTGAGACTGCGGTAAAAAAATGTCAATAACGGATCCACACAGGATCTGCTTATGGTGCTTGGGATCCCAGCACCATTGTTCGGAGTGTGAGGAGTGCATGTCCATGACGGCAAAAGCCTCGAAGGAGCGCAAGGGGAAGCTCGAGAGAGGTAAGTCAGCCAAAACCTCCTTGAAAGTTTCGTCGGCTGAGTCGAGGCATTCGTCTCCTCACCGTCGAAAACATTCCCATTCTAGATCTCGAAGCAGCTCCCACCATTCGTCGAGATCAAGACACTCAAAAAAGAGACGTCGAAGGTCCCATTCCTCGTCGTCTTCTGTGTCCCCAGAAAGGGTCTCCTGTCCCACTAAACACAGTTCTCAAGCTGAGTGGGAGGAATTCATAAAGAAAATGTTAAGCGTCTTCGAGAACGCGGCCTCGACCCCCTCGAAGACAGCTGAGGGTGATACCCCGGGTGAAAAACCCAAAAAATCGAAATGCTGCAAGTCGCACGAATCGACGCCGTTGTCGAAGGGTTCCTCGACGCATCGGTCGATCGACTCGACGTGGACGAAAGAGAGGACCTAGGCCATTCCACAGCCAATGGTGATTTCAAGGGCATCCGGCACGACGCCAAGACCGTCGTCGATGCCCTCGAGTAGGATCCCGATCATCTCGAGTTCTTCGAGACCCCTTCCAGTTTGTTCGACGCCATTTTCGTCGCCTTCAAAGCCTGTTACATCGGCTTCGACATCGACGTTTTCTCGTCCAGTAACGACGAGTTTGGCTCCTTCTGCCTTAGAGATGGGTTTACTCCATTTCAGAGGTCAGAGTCCCCTGGACTTTCTTCAATTTATGAAGAGGGGGGAAGATTCTGACCAGGAAACATTCGGGTTACAGAGGACCACACTGCCTATTGCAGAGGATTTCACCTCTGAGGAAAGAAGGCTGAAGGACCTACAGGAGTCACTACATGAGGCAAGTGGGCTGGACACTTCCCCAGAAGTGGAATTTGTTAAGCCAGACCCAGGGGAACATTCCGAAACACCCTATAGAACCCTGATGGCAAGAATTATTGAGTTTATGGGTTGGTCTGCGCCTTCACCTGTTTTTCAACAGGACGACCTAACAGATATATTAGACAAAGGCCCACAGGAGGACCCGGTGGTCCCCTTCTATGCAGCCTTACAAAGGAAAATTGCATCAAATTGGGAAACTCCCGAAGTTATCCCTGCAGTCAATAAAAGATTGTCAACCAAGTATAGGGTAGCGGCTGCTGACCCTGAATACTTATCAAAACACCCGACTCCAGAGAGCCTGGTGGTTCAAGCGGCAACTTCATCTAGCAGTAGGACCGCTTACCCTACTGTCCCACATGATGGAGATGACAAGAGGTACGACTCTATGGCGAAGAAAGTTTTCTCTGCCTGTAGTATGGCGTTGAAGTCCATCAACGCCACCTGTACGCTCGCCAGGTTCAGTCACACACTATGGGAGTGTGCTTAATCAGCGGCTGACTGCATACATTATTCGGGAAAAAGGCTGATGACAGTCTGGAAAAGTTAGACTTCTAAAGCAGCAGCAAAATCTTTAGGAGCTGCTATCCGCCAACCTTCTTTTCGCCCCTCAGGAACCTCTGGAAGAGGAAAGTCCTTTCGCTGCTATTCCGCATTCGGGAAAGGCAGAGGACAGCCAGCTCAAAGAGGCCAAAGGAGATCCCCCCCCCCCCCCCCGAGGTGGACGGGTCAAAAGTACTAAGGCCGCAGCAGCAGCAGGTGCCTCTTTACCCTCGGCATCTGCATCAGCCGCCCCCAAACCACTCTGAGGCCTTGGCACAAAATACACCTGTAGGGGGCAGGTTAACTCACCATCTGACGGAATGGCAGGCTATAACGTCAGATGCTTGGGCATTGGAAACAGTTGCCCAAGGTTACTGCCTACCCTTTCTACACGTTCCTCAGAGTCATCCCCCGGGGAACAGCTCTCTGAAAGTTTCAGATCCGCTCCTCGTGCAGGAAATTATAGACCTGCTAGAGAAAGGTGCCATAGAACCGGTACTTGTAGCGGAAAGGAACAAGGGCTGGTACTCCCCCCCCCCCCCCCCCCCCCCCCCCCCCCTACTTTCTCATACCAAAGAAGGACGGAGGACTGAGACCCATCCTGGACTTACGAGAATTGAACAAGTTCCTCAGGAAGGACAAGTTCAAGATGGTAACTCTCTCTAAGATCCTTCAGGCCCTCCAGCTCCAGGACTGGCTGATATCTCTGGACCTTCGGGATACTTATTTCCATGTGCCAATCCATCTCAAACACAGGAAATACCTGAGGTTCGCAATTGGCGACTCTCATTATCAATGCCGAGTTCTGCCATTTGGGCTGACCTCCGCACCGAGGGTCTTCACCAAGTTGATGTCGGTAGTGGCGGCGAGTCTAAGGAGGGAAGGGATCCACGTCTACCCCTACCTGGACGACTGGCTGATCAGGGCTGTATCTTTGGAACAGGCCCAGGCCCAGATAGATTATGTCTGCCACTTCCTTCACAGACTGGGCTTCTCCCTCAATTTAAAGAAGTCACAGATGATACCATCACAGAGACTCCAGTTCATTGGAGCTGTCCTGGACACTTCCCTGGGAAAAGCCTCACCACCAGAGGTGAGGGCTCAAGATATTCTACAGATGGTCACCAAGTTTCAAAATGCCCAACGTCTCCCAGCCTTCGACTTTTTGAGGTTGCTAGGCCTCATGGCATCCTGCATCTTCCTTGTGCCAGAGACTCGTCTGAGAATGAGATCTCTTCAGTGGGCACTGAGAAGTCAGTGGTTGCAATTCTCAGGGAGAATGACAGATCTCCTCCGGATTCCGGACAAGGTAGCCCGCGACCTTCAATGGTGGGCCTATCCAGAGAACATCTTGAAAGGAGAACTGTTTTGGCAACCATGGCCGGAGATAACAGTAGTCACAGATGGGGTGGGGAGCCCATGCCAACGACTTGACCATCAGCAGTCGTTGGTCTACATCGGAGTCCAGACTACACATCAACCTATTAGAGCTGAGAGCAATCAGACTAGCGCTGAAAGCTTTCCTGCCATCAGTACAGGGGAGAAATGTCCTGATAATGACGGACAACACGGTGGCCATGCACTACCTCAACAAAAGAGGAGGCGTAGGATCACTGCCACTGTGCAGAGAGGCGATGCAGCTCTGGTTTTGGGCAATCCAAGAAGGAATCGCTCTATCGGCTGTCCACCTAGCCGGAGAGAAGATGTTGACAGCGGACGCTCTGAGCAGGCAGAACAGTCTCCCACGAGTGGGAGCTAGCTCAGGAAGTCCTTCAAGAGATCTTCACCCTTTGGGGAACCCTCAGGTGGATCTGTTCGCCACAAGCAACAACAAGAAGTGCGATCTGTTCTGTTCAAGGTAATTTCCCCCGAGAGAGCTCTAGAAAATGCGTTCGTAATGGACTGAGAGTTTCCACTACTTTACGTGTTCCCTCCAGTACCTGTTATTCCTCAAATGATCAGGAGGTTGAGAAGATTCCGGAAAACCATGATCCTAATTGCCCCGGATTGGGCCAGGAGAACGTGGTACCCGGACCTTCTAGATATGTCCATCTGTCCTCCAATCCGTCTTCCACTCAAGGAGAATCTTCTCTCGCAGAAGGGAGGTCAGGTTCTCCATCCAGACACCAAAACCCTCAACCTTCACGCTTGGCTTCTGAAAGGTTGAGCTACAATGATTGGGATCTCCCTGATGACATCATGGAGGTGTTGCTTTCGGCCAGAAGACCGGCAACAAAGTCTTAATACCGCTGCCGTTGGTACAAATTTTGCAGATGGTGTAGGGAAGAGAATATCGACCCTTTTTCATGTGGTACACCAACGGTGTTATCGGTTCTGCTCTACTTGGCAAACTCAGGCCTTCAAGTGGGCACTGTAAAAGGCTATCTTGCAGCGCAAGGCTACATAGGCTGGACCCTAGGCGAGCTCTCAGCTTTTACATCAGCAGAATGGCTAGGATCAGGCAAGCAGACCAACTGTTTGTAGGATACTCAGGTCACAAGTTGGGACTACCCATAACAAAACAGACCATTTCCAGGTGGATTATTTTGGCCATTCTGAATGTTATAGACTAGCAGGGAAAGAGCCACCCCAAAATCTCAGGGCTCATTCAACCAGGGGTATCGCAGCCTCTTCGGCTCTCCAAAGAGGGGTACTGGTCCGGGACATATGTGCGGCTGCCACATGGTCGTCCGCACATACATTCACAAAATTTTACAATCTGGATTCCTCCACTGCTCAAGAGACCAGATTTGGCAAGGCCGTATTACATTCGGTCCATCCCTAGAGGGATACATAACACTCTCACTCCCGCCTCCAATTACATGCCACTGCTATGGGAGTCTATCAAAGATAAGGAATACGTCGGAGGACACAATCCCTTCGAAGAACAAGTTACTTCTTACCTGGTAACGTTCTTTCGACAGGATGTTCCTCTGACGTATTCCTTATCGCCCCTCCCAACCATCCCCGCAGTGATAACTTCCCTTGTGGTTGCAGCTTATGCTCCTTCAAGATCACTAACCAATTCAGGCATGACTTTTCTTATGCTACAAAATGGAACTGAGCAATGGACGCAGCGCGTGGCTATTTATGGGCATGGTGACGTCGCCGATACGGTGGCCGTCGAAGGACATCGACTCGGCGGACATCGACACGCAGCGCCCTCTAAAGAAAAAATTTCCGAGGCCAGCAAGCTGGAAACGTATTATCAAAGATAAGGAATACGTCGGAGGAACATCCCGTCGAAAGAACATTACCAGGTAAGAAGTAACTTGTTCTTCAGTAGCCGTTCTTAATTTTAATATGACAAGTTACTGTTTTACTCATAACTGTTTGAAACCTAATTATAAGTGCAAAACAGCCAATATTTAACACACAAATGAAAACAATGTGTACTACTTGAGACCACGAGTTGTGTACAAGTTGAGGTCTGTGAAGTAGGTATAGCTCCTAATGGGATGAAGAACCATATGGAGAAAACGAAGAAAAAACAGCAACCATTCAGCTTGAACCACGGACAGATGTCATTATACTGAAGCTTGCAAGATTACTGATCGAAAAGCGATCACAGTGCATACGGACAAAGTTTACCCCATCGTCAATTAGTTATGCATACAGCACCCTACTTGTTTTTAATCCCAATAACAATTTTATGTAAACTTGAATTTACATAATTTCTGGAAATTCCATGGTTAGTTTCTGTCGATGAGCAACCGCACTAACTTGCGGTATGTCCGCTCTCAATATATTCAAAGATCTTTTTTTTTTTTTTTTTTTTTTTTTTTTTTTCTTTCTATTCCCCACAACTTGGGTCCTTCGAGCAATTGCTGCCTAGCGTTCAAGGCCAAATCACAATAAGGCACTTGTCCTATTCAAAGGCAGAGACATTAAGCTTTCGATTTCGGCAAAGAATGTGGAAAAAAAAATGAAAAGGCATTGATGCCGTACAGTGTTTCAGAACAGGAAGGACAGATTGAAAACATCCATGTCAACATTCACAAATTGTGTGTTGGTGTAACACACGTGTGTATATCAGCCCTCAAAGGAAATTCCACATAAACCCAACTTCACCCTCCTACAGAACCGTTTCATGCAACTAAGCAGATTACCTGTTGATTGAGTAGTCCGCTCTAGCATATTATTGTATCTTTTGCAATATAACTTGTGAGAGTTGGATAGACCTTAGCTACTTGGAGAGATGAACCCAGCTTACACAAGCTGCAATCTGTAGATGGATGAGCAAAAAAAACAATTGTAGCCTTCCATCCCCTATGTAATACTGTTATGTACACCGTTTTACCAATCAACAGTGCATGTTCAGACACTTCGTGTGATGTCATTACTGGCGCTGTAGCACCTGGTTCAGCCCTCTCTGTAACCATCATGCAAGACAGGTGACATAGCACATCCATCAGCAGTGTGTCAACTTGTTTTTAAAATTGCAGTAGCTGGTGAAAGTGCATGATCGTGCAGCTGAATGAAAAAGTGGTTCTTCTTTAGAAGTCTTTGTCAAGTCAGGAAGGGGCTTAAGGCGTTGAAGAATTGGTTCCCACTATTCAAGAAGTGTGTGCCCTTGGCGTCCGTTCAGTATTCAAAAGGGTGAGAATACCTGGGTGGCACATGATAACCCAGCCACCATCGCCATCGAATGTCTGACTGTCTGCTATCCAGGAGCGGCGTGCCTCCAATGCTCACATTCATCCAGATGCTCACTGTGTCTAGAGCACTGGTTCTGACTAAGCCTTTCCAAAGGCACCAACTTTCACTCTGTTTTGAGAGAACTTTTGTGAGATTTATTTTTTTATTCTGTAAGAAATTGCATACTAGAATGAACTGGACAATATATTTGTATGATCTAGTGAAACTCTGATACTAGGCACAGTATAAACCAATAACTCTGAGGGATATCGCATTTAATATAGGCGAGTTTGACCAAGGGGTGTAATAGTCAATTAGTTACTTTTTAATTCAAATTTTATTATTTTGCATTTATGATATGCCATGTATAACCTCTCCAGATGTTACTGTGAGCGCATTTTACAGAGAGCTACACATCATTTGAATCTAGAAGTATACATTTTGACAAATTTGGATTTTGGAGGACAAGGCTCTTTTGCAATGTTTTGTGGCATTGTATGGGTCCTGGGAACAAAATCGGCACCCAGTCCATGAGTATGCATGGCTAACACAGTCAATCATTGACAAATTCAAAATCCATTTCCTCGTATATTGGCTTGGCCACTCATTGTTTGCATAATTTTGTAAAGTCCTTGCAGTAACGAAGCATCCTGTATGTTCCTGAAGTTCTCTCTTGTTCCCTACCAACGTTGTTGTTATGGGCAAGTACAACTAGTCTTGTTCTGGCCTCAAGAAAGTCTATGCCGTAGAGCAACCTTTTGGGCCTGTACTTTAGGCACATATTATGGAACACCTCCAAATCTCCAGTGTGACAGAAATCTGGGAATCCCTTTAGGTCTCTTGAAAGCGTTATATCGTACACAATCTTTTCAAGTGCTTTGTGTGGAGGTGAACATGGCACCAACCCTTCCGTACCTCCTCCCTCGACAACGGCCCATGTGCACATTCGTGGAATTGTTGGTTTTCTGTCCGTGTGTACACGTTGGAACAATGGTGCATCAATGAACACCATTTCTGAAGTAGAATTTCCACAGATCACACATTTTGGAGCTCCACTAAAGATGGTTTGCTGGTGGTTTTCCAAACCCTTTTTTTTTCCCCAGCACCTATCATTTTTTTATTGCTCGATTTAGCAACGTGCCATACATAAAATTGATGCTGAATGTGTGGAAACTGCTCCCGCATGGCCTTCGCTATAGAAACGTGCCTGTCGTTGGCCATCAGGTCTGTTTCCATTTCCCTGGACTGCAGAAGTTGAATGGATTTGTTGAAACCATGTTTCTCCATGGTAACAGACGATGAACATTCAGACACCAGCACCACGACAGAACTCAATTTTTTTACTTTGCATGTCTTGAAAGTGGTAAGTGCAGTACTTTGCAGAAAATCCTGGACTGTCACGCTGTCTGTCGCCAGCTAGCCAGAAATATTTGCTAGAGAATGTACTGTCCATTGACATCTGTTCAACATTCCAAGCATGCCTAATAGGGAATAGGAATTCCCTTTGGTATTTGTAGTATTGAGTTTTAGCAGGAAACTCAAGACACACAAACTGTAAATCTTGCTGAAAGTCGATCCGCTGAACCGTAAAGCTGCTAAACAAAGTAGATTCCCAGCTGACACTTTGCCGAGCATCGGTTGAGCAGACCATGTAAATGTATTGTGGAGGTGGACACAGGTTGCTTAGATTTTAAGGTTGGTGCCTTGTAATGCGCAAGACATATTCACCAATGGCTCCCCACATATCTTGGCCCTGATTATATGTTCACATTTGAGCATGTGTACAAGCTCTATAAGGCAGCTATCGAACATAGTGTACTTTTGCTCCTTTAGTAGCCCATCGTCCTGCAGTACTGATTTCTGTGAGTCGACTGTGGTGGACAAATCCTCAAGACTTTGCAAACTGAAGTCAAGATCTTGTGTATGATCATCAGTCAATTTCGTTGAAGTTCAACCTCTGTCCGTTCATGATGTAATAATTCAACATCAATTGGAGAAACAGCTAACTTTGAATGTTTTTATGGTAGAGCATTTTTAGCGGGTGTAGATTGTGTGAAGGGGTCGGCAACCAATTGCAATGCATCATCACTTTCTTCATTTCCATGTATTCGACCTGACACAAAGTAGCAATGGTCCAGGCTGACTTTGTAAGGGTCGCATGTGACATTCCATTAATTTTCTGGTCACTGGACCAATGCATCACTAATCTGCTTGTTGACTGTGCCACGCTGCGCCTGAGATATTAGTTGCGCCAATGTGAAATCTGTTTGGCAAGCGACATCTTTGGTTTCAAGCGATGTCTGTGAATGTATACTCTTACTTCTGGGCTTCTAAAAGAATAAATAGAAGAAGATGCTGAATGTATTGCACACATACAGAACATACGATGCTGCAACTAAAAACCTAGAAAGACTAAAATATCTGCTCAAAAGCTTGTGAAAAACAAACTGGTACGTATTTAACCCTTGGTTTCTTGATTTGTTTTGAAACAGTGGCCTTCTGTTTGTGGACGGTGACATAAAGCTGGAAAGAAATGGTTTTAATACAGCAAATTTAATTTCAAAGCAAGCAAACCTAAGTACATATATACAAATTGAAAACAACTAGACGGACTGGAAAAGATTGCGACATAATTAAAATGTATTCATAATGCAATGTGATGCCCAATTTTACTTCATATATGTATACCTCAGTTTCATGCGCCTCTTCGAAGTCCACGTTTTGAGCACATTACTTGAATAGCGTAATATCCTAAAAATAACAATGTCATCCAAAGCGCACAATAAATGTTTGCATTCGACAGAGCACCTCCAAGCTAAGTATTTTACATAGACTTTGAACCATATACTGTTAGGGTTGCTGTTGCAGCACAAATAGAAAATTAGTATGGAAAAAAACCTCGAAACGAGTGTACGTGACTTGATCATAACATTCAGTTCCTATTTCACCTGATATCCATGCGAGTTCAAACATGGACTCGATTTGCAGTCACTCTGTAAAACATGGTGATTACAATGTTGCCCTGCAAAGTATTTTGCTTTGTAATGTGTCCTTGGTAACTGTTCTGCATGGAGTGGGGAGGGGGGCATTTGAGTGCAACGTTACTACCAAAATCAAATGTTTTAAACCGTGCACAGTTACAAACATTTCAAGTATGTCCAATTTCGGATGTACTATTATTCTTGAAAGTGAAATGTGAATAGAAATACCTTGGGCTGTGGACCTGTTCCAAAGGAGGACTAGATAGTAGTCGAAGTTCCACCATCCACATATCATACAGCACTTGTTTTAATACGGATTAATAAGCAAAATGAAACAGAAAAAAATGCAATGCAGAAGAAGGTACATACTGAGCTGAAATGCAGACAGTAGTACACATGTACACAAACCCATACCTGCCACTTTGTACAAATAGCCAGTACTGCACATAATACATTTTGATATGTTTACATTGAAATCATACCACATGCAAGTAGTTCAATCGCATACAAAAAGTAGTGTAATATAATTACCTCGTATGTGTATGATGTTGACTCTGGGAAAGAAATTGATGCAGAATCTTGCTCCTTCATTTTCAGCCCGTTGTCCGAAAAAAATAGTACCATGGAAAAGAAAAATGATTACTTTAAAAAGTGGACTTGTGCAACGCGATAAAACCTCACTTTGTGCGGGTTGCTAGGACTCACCTTTGGGGATAGAAGGCGTGTCAGTGGTTTCGTCGCTTGCGAGGGTCTGTCAGGCAACACATTTCCCAAACATAATTTCTAAGGGGTACTGTGAAAGTTTTCATAAAGGATCCCATTTACTGGTTAAAGGCTCCAGAAAGCGGGGAAAGATGAAGTATACTAAGATGAAATATTTGACACTTGTGTTGAATCCAGTGACTATGGAAAATTGAGTAATGGAACAGTGATGTAGGTAAACAGATGGAAGATAATAATTAATGCACACCATCGTCCTACATACATACAAACAAACAACTCAACGTTCACTACTCACCTCACCAGCCGCATGCGGAAAGTGAGTTGGGATGGCATTTGGAAGCCATTTAGGAAGAACTTGCGGTTGACTGTTTTTTTTTTTTTGTGTGTACCTTGACTGGTCGTACATATCCTGGGTGAAGTGCAGGCTGCAGACGCGGAATTGATTGGCCATCACATCGGCCAAGTTTTACTGGGCCCTAATTTCAATCTCGTCCACTTTACAACCGCAATTTCTAAGCATCTTCTTATTAAATCAATATCCTTTGGGAATACATGCCGGATAGTACCCGGATCTTTGGCATGGCTTGCAGAAATGCACACATGGTGGCATTCTTAAAGTGTGTGAGATCTGTATAAAGAAATATGAACTATTAGCACGAATAATACAGGATTTATGTGAATAACGCAAGTTGCACCAGAGATTTGTTTTAAAGTGTAATTAGAATAAAGACAGAAAAGATGTGTGACCTATCCCAGTGAACTCTGCTACAAGTTTAATTATACCATTGTTATACTGCACATTCTACTACAACGCAGAGTGATGCATTATGGTAGTTATCGAGAAGAAAATACCTGAACTAATCACTAATTCGTAAGTCTGGGTACATTTGGTTGAAATCGACATAAACGTTCATGGTAACGTTTGATGAACATAGGAAAGTAATTAGTTGACTTACACTTTGGCAGACAGATGAGCAGATTCAGCAAGCAGAGGAACAAGTATCTTGTGAACAGGTAGCTCGATTACAATATACCGAGTAGATCTCCCAGATGTTCTCATGGTAAATCTCAAGCTGTTTATAAAGGCTTACACAAGTGGGTGCGTATGTGAATGGATGACTTGGTCATACACTCCCATCTGCAATATGAACCCACCCTGCAGCCTTTCCAGCGCACAGGCACAGGCCTGCTCGTACAGCATATAGGGCAATAGAGCCAGACTTGTAACACAAACATGGTTGGTGGTCTTTTGATTTTTTTTATTTTAAAGTTGCATACAGTTTTAGCCTTTGAATGCCAGTTTGATGAGTTAGTCTAATATGTGGGTAGTAGAATGGTGACCGTGCGGAAGATGCCTTTGAAGTGTGCATGGTGTTTGACAACTTGAGAGTTCACACCCGGACAGCCCCCTTGTCATAGATGCAAAATGCCATTGCTACTGGAAGCGGGATGGATGGGAACAAGGCGAGCGCAAAAGTGCACCAAACAGGGCTGGACTGGCCTACAGGGTACTGTGGATATTTCCTGGTGTGCCTCTGCACTCTGTGCCTATTTAGTATTTTACTTTCACATTATATCATAGGAAAAGGGTGGAGCTAGATCAAAATGTGTAATATGGGACCACTTTGCAAATTATTCCTAGTGTGTCCATCTGTTCAGTCCACCCCGGGCACCAACCATTCTTGCATGACACTCGTAGATGATTGCCTGTGTTCTTGACTCAAAGAAAAACTCAAAAATCCTTATTTACTCAGTTATATTTTATTGGGTGATGTTGATGGCAGGTATTACTCGTCGAATGTGGTATCCAAGTCTCCCATGAAGCCACCATGTGAACGACGATAGGCCACCAGCATGTACCACCTGTGAAAGTGAAATCTACATATTTTAATTGAATGAACCCGATCAATGTAGCAGCCAATTTCAAAAAATGCATCTGAAATTCGATGGCATAGTTGCCCTTAGAAAAATGAAGGTGGGAAACCTTATAGCACAAGTCCCCACTATATGCTAAAAGAAATAATTATAACACACCACCGATTGTTTGATCTGCCTTGCCTGGATCCTTTTGATATAGGTGGACGTGTTGATTTTTGGAGAATATACTGATGCACGGCATTAGGCCTGTGGTGGGTGTCTTGGAATGGTCAGTGCAACGGGGTCAGATGAGTATCGGCATGAAAGCAACTGGGGTTTGGGGCTGGTGGGACCCTGGACTGGAAGGGTTGGTGTTGACAGGGCACATGCAGTTTAGTGGAGATGTATGTACACTTGGGATATGGCTTGTCACAGTCTCACACTCTCCACAGAGCACATTCTTTCGGGAAGGATACTACAGAATTGAAACAGCATGGCAGGACTTTCGTAAGAACAGTGCTCGCATGGTACTGACGGGGAGGCGATTGTGTGTGCGGTCTTGCTGTGCGAGGCACTGGGGAAGGTAGAGCTGCATTTCTACAGAGAGATGGATCACAATTCGGAGAAAGTAGGAGAAAAACATGACTCTCATGGTCTCGGCAGTCAAAATTACATTACATCACATCTACAGTATACTTGCTCGTTACTTGGATTGCGAGGCCGAACTGTTCTGTGAAGTTCGTGCATAAGCACCATCCTAATCCTCAACACGAACCATGTTAGGCAGGCATTCCTGAAGTCATGCAGTTCAGTAACGCAAAGCGGTGGTGTTTCTTCTTCGGCTATGTAGCCCGAGCATCTAGTTTTCTCAGCAGCAGCAGTTCTCCACCATGGTTGGCATGACCTTGCAACGATTGCAGGTACACCACGTTGAAACGTTTTCCATGCGACTCAGCTGCGGCTCATGCTCGGGTGATTGATCATGCAAACTGTTGTCCGATTCCCCATCGTTTCGGCAGCCTTCCTTTTCCATTAGTTCCTCTTCTGAATACTCAGGCTAGTACTGGTAGGGCTGTATTGTTGCCATTGTACGACAAAGATTTAACCAAAACGCAAGTAACAAGTGAAATAAATTCTGCTACTGTAAGTAATGATTTGCAGGGGCTTTGTAATAGTAAGATAGCTCAACTGAGCAGAAACGAGCCACGTGCGATCTAAACTAAATACAGTGAAACTGTTGAGAAAGAAACTAGAGTTGACTGATCAGAAAAGGTCTGTTTACACCATTTAAGGAAAGCAGCGTCCTTCCATTTCCATGGAGACACATTAATAAGTTGCGCACAGAGAACGTTGGAACTAGACGTGCATTGGCGTTGTGGAAAGGGTCGAACGCGTCTAGTGATGTGAGCTTCAGGGGCAGGTGTTTTGATTTATTGCTGCGAGCGCACTTGAACTTAGGGCGATTAATCCACTGATACGATTAGCACAAGATGGCCGTGCCCAACACATTGTTTTTGCATGCGTAAAAGTGAGGAAAATTAAGGTAAGATCCATAGGAACAATTTTTATAATCAGTCACAGTATGCTTAAAACGACATGCCTGAACGATCGGGACAAAACATTTTTGAGCGCACTCTAAGTGTTACTACCGGAGTGACTAACATACTCCTAGTCCTTAGCCCCTTTTCCTCCATACGTCCCACCATCCCCTCCCCCCAGCCCTCCAAAAAAGAGCAGGGTTGTTAAACCATCTAATGCAGCCAGCACATCCAAGGGGTCTGAGGTATGGCGCCGGTGGGCAGGGTTTAGGGAACACATGGTCCCGGGGCCACGCCCCAGCGTGAGTATGAATTTAAAGGGACTGTTATTTTTCTGGTGAAAAAGGTTTCTTTCCGGCCCTAGCGAGGGACACCCATGCAGGAAAGGTGACTCAGGACTAGAAGTAAGTTAGTCACTCCGGTGAGAAACACTTAATTGTACACCTAACGCTCACTCCACATGTGGCACCGGGGCTACCTTAGCATTTATTGCCAATGTGCCACTACATGCAAAATGTAAAGCAGGCGTGTGGAGTTCTGTACACACCTTCACACATTGTGTTGACACACAAGCCAGGAATGATTCACAGGTTGGACAAGCAGTGTGAAAACATTTGTTTGTCTCGGTTCCTTCTATCAGCCCACCACCTTCTCCTGGTACTGCTTGCTAGTCTATGCAAAGCATGTGATTCTAAGCCGATCCACAAGCCTCAGAAGACCAATATTGCACACTTGTAATCCTCTTTCGGATGCTTCTATCTGCTTAGAATCACATGTGCCCGCCTAGCCTCCCCTCGATGGAAGTAGAAGCACCACACAACTGTACATTTCTCCATATTCACACTTCATTATGTACTCCACGCAACCTCATGTTGTGGGATGCATGAGGGATCATGGGTACAGTACATGGCACAGTAGGAATGGTAATGGTCTCACACCAACTCGATTACCCTTTTCGAAATTAAAAAAGCCATTTGGTAACCACTAGATGTCGGCCTATGCAAAGCATGTGAATCCAAGCAGAAACGAGCATCAGAAAGATTATTACAGGTATGTAATATTTGTCATATATATTCACACAAAAACCTTAGTTTTGCGTGCATTCATGACCATATCAACTGCATGTTCCTGTTGATGTCCCCCATAATGCTATTTTGTATCCCTTCTCTTATTACATGTATGTGCTCTTGGGCTTTGCAGTGGGAATGTGCAGAGTTAAGCTGGTCATGACACATCTGCTGAATTTCAAAGGATTTGTTGTGTTATATCTGCTTAACTTAACTGGACCTTAACAAAGGTTTTTTCTGTGAAATACAAGGGTTTTGTTATACCATAGTTTTGTTACGGGCCAGTGGCCATTGCCTTTGGCTGTGTCCACTGTACATGTTACCCTAATAAGTTTCTTTTGGACCCACTAGGAACATGTTTTCCATACCCACGGTTAGTAATAGCAGTGTACTACAGATACCCGCGGTTATCCATAAACGCTTGCAGCGAATGATGCAGTGCCCCACCCTTCTTGCCATGCTCCTCCCACTCCCCTCCAAGTCCTTTTTCCCCCTTCCCTAGCCCTCTTCCATTCCACCCAAACACTCAATATGTGTGACACACTTTCATTCCTGATTGCTTTTTCTATTGTAACTGCGATTATCCCGAAGGTTGCCCATACTATTCCCACGGTTATGCGAAAATGTTCGACCTCTTCACTTGGTCCCGAGACCTCCCTAACTCCCCAATTTTGCATAGTGTCCTCTTTCCCCCACCCCACCTCTAGCATGATGACATTTCATTTTTTTCTCCTCCAAATGGCTTTTTTGCGCTTTTCGTTTTCGGCTAACCCCGAAATAACTGCAGTTATTTCTTGCATTGAGAAAATCAAAAAAGGCCTTTTTTTCATTTCTGAAATGCCTCTGTGAGGCATTGTGGGACACATACCTATAATTTTGGGAGCAGGGGGCACACCCCGTTCCCTGTCAAATATTTATAACTGCTGGATGGAACAACCCCAGATCCCTCCCGGAAATAGAGTGAACTCTTCATGCCCAAGTTGTTTCGTACCTGATCCAGTTCAGCCCAGCTGTTTTAGCTGTGCAATGCACAGAAATGGTGACACTTTATGGGGAAAATGAATGGGAGCAGGCTGAAAACTGTTTATTTTTGCTTTATTAAAAACGGTTTCATTGTTTTATTCATTGTTCCCAAAATGTCCAGTATTGCCCATGAAAAGCTTTTTGTTTGCGAGATATCTCCCAAATCCGTCATGCAAATCAAAAGTTAATAGCAATTTAGTCTGGTTTCCTATGGAACCAGCTACTCAAAGGCCTCACTGGGGAGGAGTGCTGTATTTGTGCTAATAGTTCACAGTGGTGTCTTAAGGACAGGGAAGGCATTAGGCAGGGGGCCTCATCACAAGTTTGGCGGTCGCCCTTTAATTGCGGTGGTTACCGCTCCGCCCAATCTAGAGTGTGGTGTGTTTACCCCAGCTCACGCTGGAAAAATCCTCATTTTCGGCGCAATTAACACCGGCGGTATTACTGTGTGGTAATTGCCCCAAAATTCCCCATTGGGGAATGGGGAGTAACGTTTAGTGCCAAACCAAACCCATGATCTGGTGGTAATACCGCCGGACGGGTGGGCGTTAATGGAAATCACGTTGGGCGGTATCGCAGTAGGGATACCGGCCAGCTTGTGGTGTTGCCCAGAATATGGGATCAACTTCTAGAAAAGACAGAGATCCTTCAGTCTCCAGGCCCTCTGTCAAAAACCCAGGAAAGAGGCTTCCAATGCTGTTGGGTCTTTGACTGGTCTTGAATCTCCAGGGGGGGGTCCCTAAGGACATGAGCGCCATCACTGCTATCATGGCAGCACTCGCTGTCAATAGGTTGGACACCAAGGATCTTGTCTGGAATCAGCTTCCCTTAGGGCGATGCTTTGGCAGACAGTTTAACATTAAGCAGGTCAGGTTTCCCCATCAGTGTCATTGTCAACATTGAAGCTCTGAACATGTAACAGAGAAAAGCTTGTTACGCCACACAAAACCTCTGCAGTAGTCATCAAGACCAGCTTCCAAACCTTTAATGTCGTTGACACCTACGAAAATGGGTCTTGAGACCCATAAGAAGCCGGCTCCTACATTTCTGCAGGCTATCGCTCCTCCTTGTGCTTGTACATCAGGGTCTGATTTGTCTAACTGGCGTTTCCTTTACCACTTCTTGCCGGGATTGTATCTACTGATGACATCTTCACACTCTGCAATGTATGAAAGAGAGCTGATTTTGCATTGCATTACCAACCACATCACATTCAGAAGAGATCTATTGTATGTGACTCATTGTAGCTAAGAAACACTCGACCATGAGTCCTCTGTTTCCCAGCTTGCTAAAATGCATGATGGGAATTTTTGCATCCCCATCTGTGATGCGCAAATGATAATGGGGGAAGAAACTGAGCCCCTGATTTGGACTCTTTATTCTTAACGCAGGTCATCCTCCAGACTCCCTGATGGTGATGGCTGCCATGAAAAGGTTTCCCTTCTCATCTTGGACTCCCCTTCCCTACAGCTGTAGGTTGAAATCTGTGGAACAAAAAAGGTTTGCCCTACATCTGAAACCACTATTCAAGCTGCCAACTATCTAGCTTTGAGACCCAGTGGAAAGAATGTTGGAGTTTTTCTCTAGATAAAGAGAGATTTCATGGGAGTGGTGAAGGAGCGTTGTCTGGTCGTTTTTTTTTTTTTTTTTTTTTAACCATTCCCCCAACAATTGCGCACCTCCCGAAACGCCCCCCGACCGACCACCAATGTTCATTGTAGATCCAGCAGTCTTAAATGCTGCGGACGCCACATCTCCCTAAAATCGTCCTTAAGGAAGGTCAACATTTCCCCCCAATCCGCCGCAAAGTTCTGTAGCTTGTTGTCCATGGCATACGTCGCCCATTCAAGAGCTACTATTTCCCAAATCTTTCGCAGCCAATCTTGCATCATGGCTGCCTCTGGGCACTTCCACCTTTGTGCTATTATAATCAAAGCTGCCAAAGTTAATATCAGTCTCGCTTTCTCCATCGCCTTGGGCTCCCCCACTCTCATAGCTCCTCTAATTCCCTGGAGGATCTGTGCCGGTGATCTCTTCCCTGGGGCTGTAGACCTGCTCCTGCGCCCCCTGTACCTCCCTCCAAAACGGTTTGATTTTTTGGACATTTCCAAAAAATATGTTCTGCTGTGCCCAGCATCCCACAGCCCCTCCAACACATTCCCGAGGTTCTCGGATATATTCTGTGAAGGCAGGCCGGTGTATAGTGCCACCCAACCAAAATCTTGTACCAAGCTTCTTGTAATTGGGAAGCCTTTGCCAGTTTGGGTATCCTCCTCCACAACCTCTCCCATTCATCCCTGCTGATTTCCCTCCCCAGGACGTGTTCCCACTTCTGCATGCACACACACTGGTGACCCGCATTCGTGCTGTCTGGGATCTTGTAAAGGTTAGAGATTAGGCCCTTCATCCCGTCATTGGACAGGAGAAAGTTTTCAAATTTCGTTGGCTCCCTAGTTGCTGCCACCCTATTCACAGGGTGTAACACCCAGTGCCTTATTTGTGCATACCTTAGTCTTTTCCCCTTCCTGTATTGCATATTCCAGTTTACAGTCCTCGAAAGACAGCAATTCCCCCCTCGAAACATGTCGCTCAACTTCCTACAGCCCCCATCCTGCCACTGCTTAAACGCCCCCTTTTCCATCCCCGGCGTGAAATCCCCATTGCTAAAAATAGATGTGAAAGGTGATGGGAACCTCGTAATTCCTTTGGATCCCGCCAATTTATCCCAGATGTCCGCCATGAGCTTAGTTATAGTGCTCTCATATAGATGTCTGGGTCTATGTGACTTAGGCAACCATAGGAATTCCGCCAGGTTACGGTGTGCGACCGCCCTTTCCATCTTTACCCATAGCTTATCTTGCGTACCCTTGTCTCCCTTCAACCATTCCCTAATTACCCGCAGCTGCACCGCTTCATAATACCTCTTAAAATTCGGTAACGCTAGCCCTCCCTCACCTCTGGATGCCATTAGTAAGCACCTGCTGACCCTGGCTCTTTTCCCTTCCCTTAAGAACTTGTTAGTTAATACTCCCAGTTCCCTAAAAAAACCTGATATTGTCTGCGGGATTGCTTGAAATAAATACAGCAATCACGGGAGTGTGACAATCTTCACCGCTGCAATCCGCCCCAACCATGAAACCCTGAGATTTCTCCATCTCTGGAAGTCTCCTTTAATTTCTTTCAAGAGTGGGGGATGGTTAGGATTACGGCTAACTCCCAAATACCTAATGCCCCACGGGCTCCATATAAAAGGAGTGCTTGCCTTCAGAGTGTTGCGCTCCTCTGCCCTAAACGTGAGATTCAAGATTTCAGATTTGTTAATGTTGTTCTTTAGACCCGAGACCTCCCCAAACCCCTCCAACAGGTTCGTACTAGCCCGGACAGATTAGATTGGCGCTGCCAAGGTGAGCAGCATGTCATCGGCGAATGCCGCCACCTTCTGTTCCCCCTGAAGGGAATGCCCTGAATCTCCTCTGCCTCCCTTATCGCTTGAAAGAGAGGCTCCAAATATATCGCAAAAAGCATTGGGGACAGCGGGCAGCCTTGTTTTGTACCCCTCTGCAGTCTGACAGGTCTTGATGTTGCCCCATTCACCGCTATTCTAATGGACGGGTCCTGATGGTTAGCTTGGACCATCGTCAAAAATTCCCCTCCAAAGCCCATTTTTCGCAAGACCCGGAACAGAAAGGACCACTCCACTCGGTTGAATGCTTTTTCTGCCGCCAATGCTAAAAGGACCGTGGGAGTGTCTGTTTTCTGCACCTTTTCTACTAAGTGGGCCACACGCCTGATGTTATATACTGTTTGCCTTCCCCTGACGAAACCTGCCTGATTTGGGTGTATCGGGTCCGGAAGATAGTACTCCAGTCTGTTTGCCAAGATCTTTGTAAAGATCTTGGCATCAATATTTATCAGCGCAATAGGCCTATAGGATGCTATCTCCTCCGGATCCTTATTGGGTTTAAGTATGAGGGTTAGCTTAGCCTCCTCCATGGAAGGAACTATTCTGCCTGTCAGCCTAAACGTATTAAAGAGCGAGGTCAAGTGCGGGACCAGCTGCGTAATAAACATTTTATAGAAGGCTGCGGTATAGCCGTCTGGGGCCTTGTTCGTCAGCAGAGCCCTAATCACCCTTTGTATTTCCTCCTCCGTAATTTCCTGATTAAGGGCCTCCCGTACCTTCCTCCCGACGCTCCCCAGCTGTACCTTTTCTAAGAACCTTTCCTGTATGCTGGTCTGAGGATTCAGCGAGGCATAGAGAGAGTCATAATACTCTAACGCTTCCTGTAGTCCCCCCCCTCCCCCCGACGTGTGATCTGTTCCCATGTCCCTGTTTTCAACGCTGTGATCACGTTCCTCAATCTCGCCCCCCTAAGTAGACGCGCTAACAGTGCATCTGCCTTATTTGCCTTCGAGTAGTACTTCTGGCAAACCGCGAGCAGAGCCCCCTCCGCCTTTTTAGTCCAGAGAATTTCTAGTTGCCCCAGTGCCCTTCTATACTAACTCATAGAAGACCTAGTCGGAGTAGTTACCGCTTTTTGCCTTGCCGCCTCCACCTCTGCGCCAAGCTGCGTTTCCAATGCCTTCAATTGCCTTGCCCGTAGGGCGGCTGCCGCTATTAATTCCCCCCCTGAGAGGGATGCCTTAAACGCATCCCATCTTACATCTTCTCCCGTATCTCCCTTCTTGTTGGAAGCAAAAAAACTTTTGATCTTCTCTTCAATTTAGCCTCTAATCACCGGATCCCTTAGTAGGAACCTTGGATATTTCCATCCCCAAACCCCACTTTCCTTTCGTCCCAGTTCGAGTGATCTGCTATCCCTATAGGACCCGTGCTCTCCTCCCGAATCCCACCCACCAATCCCACGGAGACCCAGATATAATCAATTCTGGACTGCAACCCATGGACTCCTGTTAGGGAGAATTCTCTCTTTAGGCTGAATTTCCGAACCTAGTGAGTCCCCCAGCAGCTTTGCTGGATTTCTGGAGTTTGTTTTTTTCTCATGCCAAGAGTGAGACTCTTTCTCCCACTCTTGGACATGATTTATTGTGTTCCTTTGACTGTTAATGTGTTTTATGGGCTATGGGGTCCTTTACTCCATGGGGTCTCATGTGTTTTTCCTATGTGTGTTCACTGTTAGCCGTGGTTTCTTTGTCCACTTCTTGAAGGCCTTTTTCCAGGAGATCTGTCCTCTCCCCTAGTTGCCGTATCTCCTGACTGATCTCCCCTAGGGCCTCATTCAAGTCAGCTCGCATGAGTTGAAATTGGTCTTGAAACATCTTTGCCGAGTAAGTCTATAGGGCATGCATTTCGCCTAGGAAGTCCTGTCTCGACATCGGGGTCAAACCTTCCATGCTCCCTTGGCTGTTCCTGGCACCCCTCCCTAGTGTTTTGCGCAGGCCACATTGCGTGGAGGGTGTCCCATGGGGCCTAGGTGGGCTTTCCCCATTTTCCTTTAGTTTTCATGGTCCTAGTCCTCGGTCTTCCGCTCCCCAATGCTCCTTTGCCCCTCTACCGGGTGTCCCCAGGGCCGCCTCGTCCCTCCCCGAACCTCTTTTGCAGTTCAAGATGAAATGCCCTTTAGCGCCTCGGTGCCTCTTCTCTTTATCCGGCCACTCTGGCCGATCCTCCTGTTTCTGCTCCTTTATTCCGCTATGTACTGCGCACTAGCCCTGTATCTATCTCCAGCACCTCTTCCACTTCTGCGCCCGGGAAAGGTGTGGGCGGTTATGGGCCTGGTGCCGGCCCAGGTGGTTCTGAATGAGTTGGCCTACGTTCAGATCCCAGGTGGGCCCGGGTTTGGGGAAAGATGCAAAGGCTGCATGGACCACTGCCTGCTATAGTTCAGTTAAATGCAGCCAAATTCGTTTATCTAAGCAGGGGGCCCTGGGCTCAGCCTACGTGCCAATGTGGTCCCGGGCCTCCCCGTGTCTCATCCCTTCCTGCTGGCAGGACCAGTGTCCTTTTTTTTTTTTTTTAATTCCACGGCACCACCCCCCCCCCCCCGCCCCTCGGAGGTGGGGGGCCACCTCTCCCGAGGCTTAATGGGGTGAGCCCACCCCTTCCTGTCACTCTGGTGTGCCCCTTACCTCTCTGCCGCCGGGTCCCCTCCTGCAGCGCTTTCCACGGGCCCTCTCAGCCCCCGCCGCAGGCTGCTGCTGTCCTGGCCACCAGTGACGTGTTTGGCGCGCTGCTTCTTTCTGCTTAGCCTCCTGCCGGACGCGGCCTGCTCCTCACATGCTCCTCTTCTCTCTCTGCAGGCCGTGGAGGTTACACCGCCGGTCCGCACAGTCAGTTCCTGCAGTACTTCACTCGCCGCCCATGCCTCCACAGCTGGTCCGCCTCCTCAGCTCAGCAGCGGTCCGCCTCCTCAGCTCAGCAGCGGTCCAGCCGCTCACCGTCGGGGGGGGGGGCTCCTCCTCTGATGTCGGCTGGGCGCCTTCTTCCCTCACACGCACTCCAAATGCGCTGGCAGCCTTCCTCCGTTCTCCGTCCCTCCTCTTTCCTTTACACCTGTGCTCACGGCAAGGCCACTCTCTGGGCCGTGGCTGCTCTCCATGGGGGGGTAGCACACGCTGTCTCCTGGGCTCTCCCTCAATAGTCCCGCGCTGTCGCTATCGCAGGAACTGCTATTATAGCGGGTTAGGGGCGCTGGCGGGGTGGTGGGTCGCCCTATCCAGCTCGGGGCTGTGGAGGAGCTGTCGGCACGTCTACTGTGTCGGCAGCCATTTTGAACTCTGGTTGTCTAGTCTTTAACCAGGTATTAGTGCTTTGAATGATATAGCTGCCTTAGATACAGAATGTTAATACCATGGCAAAGAGAAACCTGGAGCAGACTGACTGGTTTGTAAATGAATTTGCAGCAGAAGGTGGCAAGTCTTCCCTTTACGGGCGAGTCACTTATCGGCTCTCTTGGAGACATTGTGATTTCAAGAATGAAGACTGAATCATAGTTTCTAAAATCTGTTGGCTTGGAACACAAGACAAAGGAACACAAATCTAAAGTAATCTAAGAAGTACTGGTCCAAAAGGGACCATTCCTCAGATGGGCAGCCATAATACTAGACCTACCAACATTGACCTCACCCGCAGTAGAAATTTCAGTCATGTAGAAGAAACTGGCACAGCAGCAATGCTTGTGGCACCTCAGAAGCAGTGAAGGATTATGGACGTTCCCCACTGAGCATTCATGTTGGAGGCAGCATTCCGCTCCATTTTCCAGCTTGGCAATTGGACGCCAGATATTGTAAATCATGATTATAAGTTAAGCTTTTTATAACCTCACCCATTGCCTCTAAAATCTTTTGTGAAACTCGCCCTTTTTATTTGAAACACGAGTTGCAAATAATTGCTGCAAAAATGGCTATAGAAAAGGTCCCAAAGCTTCAGCATTGAAAGGGAATATATACTTCTTCTTCTTCCTTGTACAGAAACAGAATTCTGTTTCAATGAGGCCTCTTCTAGACTTCTAGATAACTTTGAAGAGCAATTAAAGAAGCCACCACTGCATATGATGTTCACACATCTCATGAACAGAGACTGGATGTGTTACATAGATCTACTTCCACATGCCCATTGCTTCAAGACATCAGAAGGTCCTCTTGTACTCTTACGTCCCGTCCCCTTTCCTCCATATGGTATGGGCGTCCCTTCCAAGGGACGGGAGATGGAACCTTTTTCACCAGAAAAAACCTTCTTCCCCTTTAAATTTAGAGGCACGTGGGGGTGTGGCCCAGGGAGCATGCGCTGCCCTGACTCCGCCCTCTGGCGCCACACCGCAATCCCCTTTTCCGCGTCGACTGGAACGGGCCGAATTCACCAGCGCTCCTGGTTTTGGCTTCGGCCATGTAATTCCACGCGCGTATACTTCTTCTTTGTCTTTTTTTTTTTTTTTGTCTTTTTATCATTCAGGTACTCAGTCCTCAAGCGTCGCGCTCCTCCCCTGCGCATGTCGACTTCTACAGGGTTCAGCAGGTGTCCATCCTGCAACGGGCTCTTCCCAACTTCAGACCCCCATGCCCTCTGCCTATGGTGGCTTGGCTCGGACCACGGCTGGCAATCATGTTTCGACGTATGACTCGCTGTCCTCGAAGGCGCTGAAGAACCGACTCGCCAGGTGGAGGGAGCTCTTCCAGAGGTCGCCTCCAGACGATCTCAAGAACTTTGTGAAGCATCGAACCAGGCCCAAGGTAGGGCTGATATTTTCCAGCGCACCCCGCAAGGGAGACTCCTTCCCAAGGACTCTCCCACGCGGGAGGGACCGGCCAGGTCCTTATACCGGCACGTGCCCCGAGGCTGCTACAGCTACCAGCCTTCGGGTCGAGGGGTCCTCTGATCCTCTCTTGCACAGTTTCGAGGGACCGGAAAGTTCTTGTACCAATTCTGCACCCAAGGGACTACGTCCTTTTACGGGCTCAATGGCTGAGGGGCTACGCCCTAACACCGGCAAAATGTCCGAGGGGCTACACCCTAACAGTGGCAGTACGTCAGAGGGGGCGCCTAAAAGCAGCTCTACTGACCCCTGGGTCGAGGGTGTCACACCTACCGGGCCGAGGAGCAGGGTAGGCCTCGTGATCCACACGCAAGAGTCTTGAACGAGGCTGGGTCCAGCGGGCTGAGCAACACATTGCAGACACGTGGCAGGCAGCTTGACAAAATGGCTGCCACGCCAGAAAGGGGCACCCGTCCGACGCCTTTCTACGACTTCGGCAAAGAATGAGTGTCAAGGTGTGGACTGGCTTCAACCAGGTACGTGGCCTGCAGTCTACCCTTCATTTGCGCAGGGCAACTTTCCTTTGCGTCCATATGGATAGGGTATGCAGTGGCCCCAGCAGCCCCCCGCTACTCTGTCGGTACCCTCTGCCCCCTCTTTAGCCAGTTCGGAGGAGCTCTACCAGAAGTTTCTCGGCCTCTTGAGGACCCCTCAGATGGGGGTTATCAAAGACTGTCTGGGAAGTCCTCCCCATCATGCTGACGGCACCACAGACTACTCCATCGGGGCCCCGGTGCAGCCACCTCCTCCAGCTCCACAGCCAGTTCCGCAACCTCTGCCGCCTCCTCAGCCTCCGGCTGCGGTCCCTGTGCCCATCCTCCAGCTCCATCTACTCCACCAGAAGATCCTCCAGATCCGCAGGATACGGACAAGGAGGAGGATCCGGACACGCCATCCTCAGCCAGTACCTTCCATGAACGTCTTCCTAGCCTGGCGGGGTATCTGGGCCTCCCCCCAATCTGAGGTCGAACAGCTGGCAGAGGGGGTTCTGGCTGAAGTCCTCACTAGCCGCCCTCTTCCAACACAGGGATTCCACTGAAAACCGATGGTCTCCCTGGCCAAGAAGGGTTGGCTCAAGCCCCACTCGGTCCAACCGTCAACCGATGCCTGGACGCCCAGTGCAGGCAGATGAGGGGGATACACTCTTGCTCTCGACCCATCCTCAGCCACACTCCTCGTGATCGCTGCGGCATTACTATACTCCAATCCTCAGTCGTCCTCAGCCGCCTCCTCTGCGGCGCTGCTAAGATGATCTTGGAGGCGTATGGCAAGAAGATCTACTCGAACGCCTCCTTACACCTGCGTCAGGGCAACGCAGATGCCATGCTGGCTGCCGCCAACAAACAGTTATGTCAGGAAATTGCGGACTTCCTCCCGGAACTCCCCACCCAATGCCAATTACGCTTTAAGGCGAGGCTAGCGGAAGCCAAGCTCGTGGCGCATGACCTCATGGAATCCACAGTGGCTCATACCGATGCCTCAGGCCGTGCCTTCTGCATTGCCACGGACATTGAGGAGAACAGCCTGGCTCCGGGCAACGAAATTCAACCCGGATGTCCAGGAGCGCATTCTAGATCTACCGTTCGAGGGGGAGGTGGGGGGGCGGGCTCTTCCACTCCTCTTCGGACGAAGAGCTGGACAAAAAGAAAAACCGCTCACAAACGGCGAAGTCTTTATCCATTCTTACAAAGGCAATGCCCAAACCGTAGACCCAATCTCAGCAGGGCTTGGAAAAGGGTCGTATATATGGAGGGTTCTGTGGCTTCCAGGAACGCAGGTCCAGGCAGACGGACCACTCGCTGTCTCAGAACCGGGGTAAACAACAAAAAGGGGGGTGGAGGGGTAAGTAAGGGCTTTTTCCAGTCCCCCGCCTCAGCGTCCTTTGAGGGAAAGAAGGCATGACACGCCCCTCCAGGTCCACGTATCTCCAGTGGGGGTCAGACTTGCTCTCCACGCACAATTCTGGCACCAGAATTTCGCGGACCCCTGGATCCTCCCTGTAGTGTCCACGGGGTACCACCTTCCTATCCCAGCCTCTCCTCCCTCCACTCCCACAGGTTCTGACAGCAACTTTTTTGGCGGTGATCCAGTCGCTCGTAGAGAGCCAGGCAGTGGAGGAAGTAGCAGCATCCCAGCGAGGCTGTGGCTTCAACTCCAGGATTTTTGCCATTCAAAAGAAGAACCAGACGGGCCTGAGTTGTGCTGGACCTTTCCACCCTCAACCTTTCCCTACCCCAGCAAAAAATTCAAGATGGTTACATCAGCTTTTATAGTAGAGACATTGGAAAAAGAAGACTGGATGTGCTCCCTGGACCTGAAGGACCCGTACCTACACGTCCCGATTTGCAGATCCATTGTTCTTTCCTACGGTTCAGGATCATGGGGTACCATTTCCAATACAACTGAACTCGGCCCCCAGGGCGCAGGGCCTCCACATCTACCCATACCTCAAACTGGCTGCATCTCCGGAAGCGGTTTACCACTCTTCCCATGCCCTTATGAATACACTGCACGACCTGGGCTTCTCGCTCTAACTCAAGTCACAGCTGCACCCTATGCAGACTCTGACATTCCTGGGACTCATTTGGGACACGTGCTCCAAGAGGGTTTTCCCATCGGAAGACAAAATCTCGGCCATCAAGAGGGCCTCTGCCCACTTCCTCAGCAGACAAGGAACCTCGGCATGGTGGTACCAACGTCTACTAGCGGCAGTCCTGTTAGCCGTGCTGCACACGAGACTGAGGACGAGAAGGATTCGGCTGCACTTCGCGGCCTCATGGAATCGGGAGCGTGGCTCGCAATCCGTAATGATCAGCGTTCCTCCATCTCTCCACCCGGACCTAACTTGGTGGTCCATGGACTGCAACCTACGGACAGGAAAGCCCTCTCGCCCGCCCTCTCCGCAGGCCACCATCATCAGACACCTCGCTCGAGGGCTGGGGAGCCACCCTGGACAATCTCTCGGTCCACGGCACCTGGACTCGACAGGAGCAGGAATACCACATCAATTGGCTGGAGCTGAACGCCATCTGGCTAGCGCTCGGAGAATTCCTACCACTTCTCAAGGGGAAGGTTGCCCTCACCCAGACAGACAACTCGATCAGCATGTACTACGTCAACAAGCAGGGAGGCACCAGATCCCCTCCTCTGTGCAGGCTGGCGGTCAGCATGTGGGAATGGGCCCTGGAAAACAACCTTTACCTCTCGGCAGTCCACCTCCCGAGGGAATCCAACCTGGAGGCGGACAGACTCAGCAGGCTGGGAACGGACAATTACGAGTGGCAGCTAAACAACCTAGTTATTCAGGAGATCGTCAACCAGGGAGGGTCATCCCCAAGTGGATCTCTATGCCACCTGGCACGACAAGAAGTGCCCTCAGTTCGCATCCTGGCAGGGTCAGGGCCCGGCTCACTGGGCAACGCATTTCACCTCCAGTGGACCGGCATGAAGGCCTACGCCTTTCCACCTACTCCCCTGATCCACAGGGTAATTTGCAAGATCAAAGAATCTCACCGACTTCTCATTATTCTAATAGCTCCATGGTGGCTGGCCAGGCCATGGTGTCCGGAACTAATCGGCCTCTCGGAGGTGCCCCCCGATACACCTTCCGATCGGCCCAGCACATCTTCTGGCACAGCAGGGTGGCCGAATCATCCACCCTGCACCAGAGAAACTAGCCCTCACAGCGTGCTACCTGAGCAGCTAACGCTTCACCACCTTAGCATTTCACAGGCCAATCTGGAGATCATACAGGGCGTCGGGGGCAAAGGCCACCAGGGCCCAGTACAAAAGCAAATGGACCAGATTCTGGCACTGGACAGACTCCAGGGAATCAACCCCTTGGCCTGCAATTTGGACGACGTGTTTCGGCACACCTCGCTCATTCGGGCGTACAGGTGGACACCTGCCGCACATACCTTGCAGCCATTGGGGCTTACAGGAACTCGGAGGAAGGCATTTTTTCCTCCTCCAACCCTATAGTCAAACATCTGACCGGTCTTGCGAGGCTCTACCTGCCCAGCAAGAGACCGCAACCTGTTTGGGACCTTAATGTAGTCTTGGGTGCCCTGGCGCACAAACCATTTGAGCCAATTGGGTTGGTGGATATTAGGCTGGTCACCATCAAGACGGCCTTATTAGTCGGTCTTACCTCGGCTTGCAGAGTCAGTGAGATCCAGGCGTTGGTCGCCTCTGAACCATATACCACCTTTCACAAGGACAAGGTAGTCATGCAGACTCACTTTCTGCCCAAGGTTCCATCTGCATGTCACTTGAACGAAGAAATAGTCCTTCCTACGTTCTTTCCCGATCCCAAGGATGAGGCACAGAGTGCTGCACTGCCTGGATGTCAGGTGTGCCCTAAGATTCTACTTGGACAGGCCAGGGGCTTCTGCAAGTCGGACGCCCTGTTCATCACTTTCAGAGGCTCAAGACCCAGGCTATCAGGCCTCGATATCGCGCTGGATGGTCTCGGCCATCAAAGAAGCGTACAAGGGCCAGCACAACCTGCTCCCGGCCAACATGCATGCCCACGCAGTCAGGGCCAAGGCAACGGCCATTGCATTCCAGCGCCAGGTCCCTTGGCAAGCCATAAGCAGGGCGGCCACTTGGGCTTCTCCCTCGGCTTTCTGCAAGCATTACTGTTTGGATGCCGGCTCTAGATTGGATGCGGCTTTCGGACAGGCGATTCTCAGGAACCTATTTGCTTAAGGAGGGTCTCCTCTCCACCCTGGGGCTACAATCAGTTGTAATTGCCCATACAGTATGGAGGAAGGGACGCAATTTAAGAGTAATTATGTTACTCACCGTAGTGACTAACGTACTCTTAGTCCATAGTCCCCTTTCCTCCATATATCTGACCAACCTCCCCCCCTAATAATACTGGTGTCATTAGGCAATGTTAAATCTGTTGTCGACGCGTCAGTGGGGACTGAGGTGTGGCGGCGGAGTCAGGGCAGCGCATGCTCCCTGGGACGCGCCTCCGCGTGCCTCTAAATTTAAAGGGGAAGGTTTTTTCTGGTGAAAAAGGTTCTGTCTCCCGTCCCTTGGAGCGGGCGCCCATAAAGTATGGATGAAAGGGGACTATGGACTAAGAGTACGTTAGTCACTATGGTGAGTAACTTATAATTTCATGGTGGACTATCGACATTATTAATACAGCGTCCAATCCATCAGGCTAAAGTCCATCCCACATGCCTTTTAATAACTGCTCACACGAGAGATGTCAAAATGTTTGTCTACGCATGTCTGGGCGATTGGCTTATAAAATTGAATTCTCTGAATGCGTCTCAGGATTATCAGACAGTAGCTGTGCTCTGCAAATGAATTTTGAATTCCTAGACAGTACCTTCCCAAAGAATTCGCTTTCTGGGGAAAATCTTGGATGCAATATTCAGTGTTTCCTTCAGAGGAAAGGTTATACCTCACAAACCCCCATGGCACATCCTCGCCTACCTCTTTTGAATTCACCATTTCTACTTTTGCTCCACCTCACTTAGTTCACATCATGTCCATCTATCGCCCTCCTTGTCCCACTGTGGACCATTCTTTGAACTAGGGCAACTCCTTGATTCTCTTTCGACTACACATCACCTCATTCTCTTCGGTGACTTTAACCTTCCCTATCCAACCACTTCTCAGAAATTCAAAGTTCAGTCTTTTTGTAGCGACCCCACTCTCCACTCTATCCATCACGTACCTCCACAAACAAGGGTTAACTCTTTGGATCTCTTTTTCATCTCCACCTCGCTCTCTCTCTAATATTAATGTCACACTTCTTTGTGTTTCCACCACCATCTCCTTTCCCCCCTGTTACATCTCCTCACCACTTGCCCCACCTATTACTAAAAGGAAATTTGAACCTTCTGTCATTCCCCTTTTCTCTCTGACCTAAAGTTTACACTCTCATCCTTCACGCGGATGTCTCTTCCACGAACACTGCCTTCTCCAGCTTCCAATCCCTACTATGACAAATTCTCTCACTTCCCACTGCTATCTTCCCCCCCGAAGTCTCAACATCCTCATTTATGTGTCACCGCATACGTGCTCAGCAGAGACATGCGTCGGCTGCTGTGCAAATTGAGGCATACCCACTCACATGAGGACCTGCAACTCTTCATCTCTCCCCCTAACACTCTCAAACCTTCTTTTGATAGAAAAAAAAGTAATTCTACCTCTCTCCAATTGACTCTCACTTGGACCTTCCTCCCTGCTTAAATGGCAACCTAAACTCACACCCCACTCCTCCTAAACCTATGACAATTGTGAATCCTACTGAGTAATCACCAAACCCCAGCACAAAGTATCTTCCCATGTGGCCAGGGAAAGGCAGTCTCTACCTGATCCTGAGGGGAAGGATCAAATGGGAGGAGACAGCTGTCTGGGGAAAGTGGTGAATTCGCTAGGAGATGCGCAGTAGTGTTCTTCTGAGGATGAACGTGAAGTCATTCCCAGATACCTAATGGCACGCTGTCAATGTACCAGCCCCTTCACTATCAATGCCCAAAGAACATGTCATAAAACATAATTTAAACAGAAGAAAGTGAGTGACTCAAAGGTTCAGGAATTAAACGTGAGAACCTTAAATTGTCATAATTCTGCCTTAATGAGAGATCCTCACTCTAATGTGGAATTACAAACTCTTTCCACAACCTCCCCTTATTCAAACAACTCAGTTCATAGAGCAGCATGGAGTAACTGAAAGTAACCGAGAACAACCTAATGTCACACGTTCTTCTATGGACTTTAGTTCCCACAATGCTAAAAGTACAGAGACTAGGAAGAATAGCTGAGAGGCAATGAGAATTCAGATTCGTGAATATTCAAAGGTGCAGTCTAGTTGCTGCCACTCTAATCACTTGAGGGACAATTAAAACCCAAGATGAGACACAGCGGAGGAATGAAGGTGAAGCTGAGGAGCAAATGCAAGGAGCATTGGAAGGCTGTGTGTGAAGTGTAGCTGAGAATGCTGAAGCTATCCGAGGTGTAGGAGTCGCCACAGAAAGAAGCCCGCCAGCCGAAGTCACCACGGAGGGTTGAAAATGAGCAGGAGCAGAATTGCAGAGTATGCGCAGTGGAAAGTGGCGTACTAAGAAGAATCCCAGCTGAGGAGGAAAAGTGTTTCCAGCCCAGTGTGTGGCAGGCCGGTGAAGTCGCAGAAGATCAACGGAGCTGTCATTGCTCCCAAGGACGGACATGCAAGTTAACGGAGGCTCGCGGAAGCGGGAAAGTAAACAAACTGAATACTGAAGGAGGGCTGAGAAGGCAGACAGCAAGAGGGAGCAGCCGCAGAGAACCAGTGAGGTGGCTGAGTGTGAATGCAGGCCCTTGGGGGCTCCAAACAAGAAAGCTGTTATAATACAACAATTTTGAATACCGAACAATTGATAAATCAAAGCAGATGCTATTGTTTTAATATAAAATAGTTAAATAAAACTAAGCCAAGCAGCAAAGACGAAAGTTCCCTTGTAGGGAGCTAAAAAAGGGGAAAGGTAATGACCAGCATTATAAACGGCCAAGAGGCTGTCAAGACTTTAGGCGACCTACCTGTGGGGAAAGCCTCTAACCAGTACTACCCACAGCCAAGAGGCTACGAGAAACCCATACTAAGGCAGCCACTGGGAAAACCTCATAACCAGCATTACCATCAGCCAAGTAGTTGTAAGAAAACCTCAATAATGCAACCAAGACTTAAACCTCCTTATAAAATATATATTTTTGGGAAAGGTCATATTGCCAACAGCCTGTAAAACCATTCCAAGGCGAAAAGGGCGCAACTCTTCCTTTTTGGTATTTCAACTGCAGGAAGCTTGTAACTCAAACTATCAGTCAAGAGGTTGTCTTCAAGATATTGAGAGACCATTTGAGAATAATTATTTTATCATTTGTGCTCAGATTACGGAAAACTGGAACCCAAGAAGTCAAGAGACTATACAAGGCAGTTATTTTTCAATCCTCCTTCCAAGAAAGATTGGTTCTGAGAATTTGAGTCAATATTGCCATCAAGTTTGAAAGTAGTTGTAGGAGTTTACTTCCTGGCATGCTAGCATACCAGGAAATGGCTTACATCCGTTAGTCCTAGCAGGCGAGTGGACCAGGAACGAAGATGGTGTTTTGATAAAATATCTTTGTGGCAGAAGATGTGTTGAAAGAACCTTTGATTAATTAAGATAATCCATTTACTTTATTTGTCTGATAAGCAGTAGCATCACTAAGACAAGTTGTGTTTTGGATAGCCTGACAAGTGTTTGATTTCAAGAAGATGTATTGAGAAAGATTTAAGTGTTAGCTTGACAAGTCGTTCCTTTGAAGAAGGTGATACATGGTAATTGAACAATTGCATTTGGTTCGAATTTGTTTGTCAAAGAAAGATATTGTGGATTATCAACCAAGCATTGTGGAAGAGACATTTGCTGTGTCCCAGAGAAAGACATGGTGGATGACAGACTTGTCTGTCACCTTGTAAAGAACTTTGTTGAATCCTAACTGTAATCCAAGTGGTCCTGAATTGATCCAGGGGAAAGAAATCCAACCTGATCACAAGGGTTGCTTTCAATAATGTTTATGTTTAAATTACAGAATTGTCTTGCTGAACTAAAGTTAGTCATATTTTCCTTGTATACTTTTATTTTGTGTATTAGTGGGAGTGCCAGAGATATTTTGGACACCAGTTAATTTTTCTTTAATCTTAGTTTGCTAGGCAGGGACCTATCTATTATGTTAAAGCAAGTTGGGTGTTTTTCCAAAGCTTTTATTATTTTTATTTTTTATTTTTTTAATATAATGCAAACCATGAGAGAATGTTATCTTTGTGTCCGCCTCACATTTCTGAGCCCCTGACACCATCAACTCCACTGATAGTTAATGACCTAGCTGAATACTTCACGCGAACATCTCAAAAATTGGAGATTCTCTCCCGACTTTCACACTCCCTCCTCCTACATTGTACACTTTGCCTACTCTACCATCATCCCCTGCCTCGATCTCCCGCTTTAGTCACACTAATACTGAAGAAGTACAATCTTTATTGATGAAGGCCAACCCGTCTTGAGCCTCATCATACCCTCTAACTCCTCGGCTAGTGAAGCCTATTGCCCTTTAGTGGCCTTCGACTCTGCTTGCTTTCCCTCTATTTTCAAAATGGCCACAGTCATCCCTCTCCTACAAAAAGCAAGGGGCTGATCCGAACCTGCCGGCTAACTTTCGCCCTGTCTCTACTTACACACTGCTGTAAAGTACTCGAAAGTGTTCGTCTATCGTCTTATAATTGGTTATTTTATTTTTTTTAATAACATTTCTTAGACATCCACAACCTTCGAGACCCCTACAAGCATGTTTCCGCTCCTGTCACTCCACGGAAACTGCTCTCATGAATGTCTCGTACGTCATCGCCTCTGCAAAGCACTACAACCTATCCTCTATCCTAATTCTGCTTGACCTGTCTAAGGGGTCAGAAATGCCAGGCGGACACAAAGGTAAAGATTTCTCAAAGTTTGTAATTTATTAAATGAAAAAGAGTAAGATAAACAACTATCTTTCCCTATACTAGCAAGGATTTTCCTACCTAGCAAGCTAAACTAAAGAAAGATGACCTAATGTCCAAAAGTCTCTGACTCTCACAGTAATACATAAAACAAAATAACACAAGGCATATTTGGCTATCTTCCATTCAACACAATTAATGTTCAAACTTGTAGGTTCTTGAAAGTACTCTTTGTGACCAGGGTTGTATTGCCTTCCCCTGGATCAATGTAGGAATACCTTTTGGAGAAGTTTTGATTCAATTCTGTTCTGTTCAACACAAGTTATTTTCCTTCAAATATAACTTTCTGCTTGTTAAAGTAGATGTCTTAAACACGTGTTCCACAAATCAAAGCAATTGGTGTCTTTCCCAATATCCTTCTTGGTAAAGCAAAAATATGTCTCCCTCAAAACACAAGTTCATAAATCGAGGCAATTGGTTTTCATGGGATATAAAGCAGTTATCAGCATATCAACATTCTTCGAATTGACTATTTTAGTCAGGATAGCACATCAACTACTTTTGGTAATGTCACACATTTTCTTCAAATGAAAGTGTTACATTATTTTCATAACACCTCTTTGCCACAATTATACTGCTTCGCAGCAACATTTTCTTTCCTGGTCCATTCGCCTGCCAGGACTAACTACTATTGGTCCCTTTCCTAGTTTACTCGCCTGCCAGGAGGAACACACCTAAAACTATGGTTGTTCTTATTGGTAATATCAGTTTCAAGATTCTGCACATCAGTATCCTAGGTGAGGAAGGTTGAACAATGGCTGCCTCCGTTTATAGTCTCTGGGCAATGTGGGTTACAGGTCTCCCCCAGTTGATGTCCTATATAAGGGGAGCTGGCCCTTGTTGCCTCTGCACTATTCCTTTAGAGCTGCTCGGCTGTTGGTAATGCAAGTTACAAGTTTCCCTCTATTGATGTCCCATATAAGGGGTGTTACGCCCTTGCCTCCTTTGTACTGTGTTATTTATTCAGTATTCACAATTACAGGGTTTATGTAAAATGTCTCGTTCGGAGCACCCCGGGGTCGCTTTTAATGTTAGGCACACTCATTGGTCTTCTTTGGCGTCTCCATTCCCCTTGCTGATGTTGTGGTGGGTCTCCTGTCTCCCAACAGCACTCGCGTGTCTTCAGCGGTTTGCACTATTGCTTTTCAGAGCACCGCCAGGTCTGTGGACCCTCTGCTGCCTCCTGCACACCAAAGCACTGCACGCCTGGTTCGTAGTGCATCTCCCTCTCGGCAGGGCTTGTCTTCCTGACACCGCTTCCCGCTGCACTTAACTCTGCAAATTGACAGGCATTCACATGTCACATCTGCCTTAGCCGGCGTTCTTCCTTCAACTCAAGTGGCAAACTCGGCACTCGGGTCGGCCTCTGCCTCAGCTACTCCTTCCGCCTCACCTTCTCGGCTGGCATCTCATGTCAGCTGCAACTTATTCCTGAGTTTAAATATCCTGTTCAGGTGTTTTGGTCTATAACGGCTAGATTGCACATTCTGGTTAATTGCATTGTATGTTCTTAATAACTCTGGGCCTCTCTTCCTTGTCCGAGTACCCAGGGCATTATGGATCCTTAAGTCCATAATAGTTTTGGTGTTTAATTAGTTTGTACTGCTGTTAGAAATGAGTTGTTAGAGTTAGGGAATGTTGTGAAAAAGATTTGTGTTTTAGCTTTGGGGTTTGGACCTTTATTTAATACATGGTCATGACAATTACATGGTATTTTATTTCATTCCTGAACCCCCAAGGTACATATCCAGTGTTGGTTACATGACTTTTCATAGCATGGTCTCTGGGTAGTTTCATAGGAGGCACTTGTACAGTGACAGCGTGCCATTATGTATTTGGGGTTTAGTGAAATCTCATCTTCAGAAGATGAATACCATGTCCCTCCCAAAGGAGGTGCCACTTCCCCTTGACAGCTTTCTCCTCTCATACGATACTCCCACCTGATTCCACCTGCAGGGTTAGTATCGGGTAGCGTTTAACTTTCCCTAACCAAGTGGGAGAAAACTTAATGCTGGGGTTTAGTGATGACGCTGCAGGATTCGTCAAACCGGTCTGCTGCCTTTGACACCATCGATCACTCTGATCTCCTTAATGCTCTTCCTTCTTGGCAATTACGTCTCCTTCAGCAAGAACATACTCGGATCAGTCCTCTTAACTGTTGTTACAAAAGGCTCTGTCTGAGGTCCTCTTCTATTAAGATTCTACACTTCTGCACCTCTGCTCTTGTGGCAATAATCTTTTACTTTGGGTTCTTGTGCCACCGTTTGTGGACGACATCCAAATCTTTTTTTTTTCCTGAACACCCCTCTGATCTCTATCAAAATGTCCAACTGTATCTTTCTGATATTAAACATTGGATGGCTTTGCACTTTGTTAAACTCTACCAAAACAGAGGTGCTCTTCCCTGCCAAATACTTGCTTTTTTACTTTCTCCCCTTCCTATCAAGTTCCCACCTGACACACCACCCTACTGTTTTTCAGCTAGAAACCTCAGCGTCATATATGACCCTTCTCATAACATATCTACCTTCATCTCCAAAACTGCAATGGCCGCTCGCCTCAACCTCCTAAATATTAGGAAAATCGGGCACCTCCTTCCATTTAACACCACTAAGCATCTCTTAACCATTCTAGTCTTCTCTAAACTGGACTACTGTGCCAGCATCCTCTTTGGTCATCCCAACAATGCTTTGTCCTCTCAACAACCTCACCAACTTCGCTATCAGGACTCCTTCACTCAACACGTAGTTCCTCGTACCGTCACCAGGCTGGATGTCTGATGATGCAAAATGGGGCCAGATTGAAAGTTTTTCGGGTTCATAAGTCTATCCACGGTAAGGCACCACTGTATCTATCCAATGCTACAAGCCTTCTCGTAATCCCTGTTCTGCTTCCCAGACTTCGCTTGTGGCACCTTGCCTTCCTTGTGCTTCCTCTCGCTTCCACTCTTTCTCTCGTCTTGCTCCACTTGCATGGAATGGTCTTTCTCCTGGACATGGGAGAAACAGTCCACACGGATTTTTTCAAAACTAAT
This sequence comes from Ambystoma mexicanum, assembly GCF_040938575.1. Classification (NCBI taxonomy): domain Eukaryota; kingdom Metazoa; phylum Chordata; class Amphibia; order Caudata; family Ambystomatidae; genus Ambystoma; species Ambystoma mexicanum. The sequence goes on along the minus strand of NC_090933.1, from coordinate 943,783,142 downwards.
CTAAAAGCCTACCTTCTCGCCTTTGAGTTACCCTCTTAACTTCTTTTCTGCCTTCTAGTTTAAAGATTTCCTCACCTGCCTGTCCCTCACTTTCTATGCCTCCATTCTAGCAGGTCATCCATCATATTTAAATCCGAAGGACAGCTGGCCATGCCACTAACTTGCACTTAAAAATGTCCAATGTTTGTTGTCCTTAATCTATGTACATCCACTTATGTATTGTCCCCAGTGACTGTTCCATGTACTCCCTTCCTTAACCTGATCAGAATGTCATGAAAACTCATCCCATTGTAAGAAGCTCACTGCTTCCTGTCAAATCTGATTTCTTACCTATTGTACGTTCTTTTGCAATAAAAAGAGCATTGTTCCTCCTGCATAATAAATAAAATAAGCTCTGTTGGGCCTAGCGACCCAAGCTACTCCTCCCTGATGAGACCCAATAAGGCTTGGGGATGCTTGTGGTCTTGTGCAGAAAGGATATGGCCAAGCAGTTTGGGCTGGACTGCACCTTTTGGGGGAGGGACCAAGCTTGATTTGCATATGGTCTTTCCCCTTTTGCAATGTTTTGGCAGGCGAAGAACGATGGTCTGGAGGGTTACCCAGAGCAACACCAGAGGTTAAGATTACTTCTAAACCTTCCAGCCATTACCTCTTTTGTTTTGCTGAATAACCAGATTCGCCCACGCGTGGGAGGGGATAACATTCGCTCAATGGGTGCTGCACACTGTCGCACAAGGTTACTGCATGAAGTTCTTTGAGAAAGCACACACCATATCACTGCTCAAGAGACATCCCATGTAAGGATTAAGAATTACTATGGCAAGTCCCTCAAAACAAGGGCATGATTTCCTTTACTACCTGTCGATGACCAGATGGTGTTTTTAACGCCATTCTGAAGAAGGCAGCAGAACACTTCCAAATAGCCACGCAAGAGGCGGTGTTAGATTTAGACTTTATGGAAGACGTATTAAAGGAGAAGCCTCCTGTTGGCCAGGCTATCCCTTTACTCAATTCTATCAAAAGGGGCATCGCCCCTTCCTTGTTAACGCCCTCTGAGACTATACTTGTGAACCCTCGGGTGGAAAAATTGTTTCGCCCCGCTCTCTCTGACCCCCTATATATTCAAGGTCATGCCATCCCAGATTTTCTTGTGGTTACGACTACAAGAAAAATGGCAGGGCTCCCCTTGTCCACGTGCGAGTCTCCGCCGGACAAAGAATTTTAAAAGTTGTATGTTCTTGGGAAGAAGGTCACTACTGCGGCAGCATACTTTACCCGCATAGCCAAAAACACCACGCTGTTGGCCAGCTATTTTGACGTCAAATGGAACCTGCTACAGGAAGGCCTTCAAGAGGTTCCTGAACCAGTGCGTTCTTGTCTGCTTTCAATTGTTTCAGAGGGTAAGCAGGTGAACCACAACATCCTCAAGAATACTTTGGATGCTACTGAGACGGCAGGGAGAACCTTGGCTCAGGGTACCCTTTTAAAACGCCATGCCTGGCTGAAAAACTCTGGTTTCAAACCGGAGACACAGGTGGTGTTTATCAACAAACCTGTGGAAGGCTTGACCTTTCTTGCCAAGGCCATTGATGAGGCACTGGAAACGGCCAAGAAGAAATGCAAGACTTAGAATGAGATCACTCCAAGACCCTTTTAATGATAGGGGGATGTTCTCGTTGCACCTTTCGTGGGCAGTCCTACTCCTGTTCCCCACACAACCAATATGACTCGGGCAATAATTTGTCCTCAGGACAGGGGTCTGCCTCCACAAACACTTATCCACCCAGAAATGTAGGGGTCACAACGCCACCCCCAGAGGCTCACCGGCCTCTGGCCAGAAATGACTCAAGTCCGGGTCACCTCCTATGCCTCCCCAGTCGGGGGACGTATAACATCATTCCTGCACGCACAAGAGCGAATTACCACAGACCAGTGGGTGTTGAAGACAGTCACCCACGGTTACTGCATCGGGTTCAGCCGACCACCTCGATTCAGATCTCCAAGATACAGGCGCCTAACACCGGAACACCTGAAGATCCTGCTGCAAGAGGTCGAGCTCCTGCAAGAAAAGGGCGCAATCGAAGTCGTCCCCATTCTGCAGTCAAACAAGGGTATTTCTCCATCATGGGGTCTGGCATGGATTCACATGCGAGTGAATATTCCCAGTCATCGGGCTAGGAATCCTCGGTAAAGAAAAAATCAGTTTCATTTCCAAACTGTCTTTCTCCTAGCAACCAATCACTGAGCTCTGGGTCATACTGCCCCCAGCCAATGATTGCCTTCTACCTAAGCCTCTCCTCTGGCAGCCATCTTCAGATTTTTACCCGAAGATTCGCCTTCCACATTTTCTACGGGTGGCGCTGAAGGTACCGAATCCCTACTGTTTCTGCACCTCCTGCCATTTCACTTGCTTGTACCTCTTTACCTTCCAGTCTTCATTTTTTGTATACCTTGTACAGGTCCTGTGTTTCAATTCCATCAATGTCCTCCTGTGCTACCCCATCTTTTGGAAGTGCTTGTCACGATGCCTGCCCCCGGGAAACCAGGTTTGGCCCAGCTACCCCAGAAGCAGGCATCATGCCATTTAATGCAAGCCCATGAACCCCAATTAGGAGCTATTTGGGTGCAGTCCTGGCGCCTATGGCGCCAGGCTCATAAGTTCAGAATCAGTCCTGGCGCCATGGGCGCCAGGCTCATGGTCAAGGACTTACCTGAGGCAGACCATGCTGCCAGTGACCAGAAGTCAAATGAGGCCTAGGAGGGACTATTTTTCCCTAGGAACTATTTTTTACTCGGGTGGGGCCGCGGAAGGATACTTACCTGGAACTACTTCCAAGGCTATTTAAACCACGCCCTGACAGCAACCCATGCTTCGCGTTATTCTGCACCTACAGCGTAACGCTCACCGTGCCTGCAGCAGCTCCAGTCTTCAGCCACGCCCGCCTGGATGCCGGAGCTCCTGAAAACCTGAAAGAAAGCAGAGGGAAGGTTAGAACCGGAGTTTTACCTGCAATCCTTACCTGAATCCTGAATCTTCTTGGCTCTGACCTAGAAGGAAGAAATCAGACACGCGCCGCTTCGCATCCTGCAGCGCCGCGCGGGAACTCACCTGAAGCAATCCTCCGCGTTCCATCGCGCTTTTCAGCATCCAGCGGCCGCTCTCCAACACCTGTGGAAATAAAGACAATAAGGTGAGCAAGTGAGCATTCCCAGACAATAAAGGCAATCCCCAGGACTTACCTGATACCACAGGGAGTACTTACCTCATCTCGGGTCGGCGCTGCCTCCACAGCTTCTCCGCCGTACCCTGTCCCCAAAGGGGAAACTAAAGCAACACAAAAGCGCAAGTAGGGGAAAACGAATTCCGCTACAGACTTACCTGGTTACTGCCTGTGGCCGCAATCACAGGAACCTCCACCGATTCAGCGCCTGCAAAAGGAAAGGGTCACAGGTTAGACCAGGTCCTCATTATCGAACTGAACAGAATCCATAAACACTTACCTACATCTTACTGGTTGCCACTTGGAACTCTTCTCAAGAACTATTAAGGCAACCTAGGGAATTTGGTCTGAGTGAAGGCCAGACGTTTTTGAACTCTTTTTCAAACTATTTCCTTACGGAGTCAATACCGTTCTGCAACTCTCCAACATCCCACACCAGTGAAGTAACTGGTCATCTACGCGCCCCTGCGCTCGAGGCAGGATGGAGAGCTCATCTTTCCAAACTATCAGGTGAGAACATAGCAAGAGTTCGGAAGTAATTTGTGGGAAGAGATCGCAGGAGTGGGGGAAGGCGGGGTTGGCGCCCAGTCCCCGCAGGTGGCTAATTCCCTTTTCTCCATTACAGAAGAATATTCATACGGGCAAAACAAGCTAAGCTGGGTGGTCCGGTCCAGTCCATCATTTCGGCGCCCCATGTGTCGCTGGAAGAGGTAACAGCCCAGTTCAGATCGACGCCCCCGTGGACACCAGGTGAGTGTAACAGTGCTAAAAACCTATCCTTTCTGGATACCCGGGAGTCTCTGCTGTTGAACCTCTTTCCAGGGGTTCGTATTTCACTCCGCCCCTTTTGTTCCTGTTCACAGGGTCCATCCTCAGCCTTTTCCCATTCCCCTATGTCAGCCAATTGCTAAATGGCATCCACCACTTCATCTGTCATCCTCCCCGTAATTTCCACTGATAGTGTCAATTTGACATTCTTTTATGCAGGGGGAGCGGTTCGGATTATGGCATTTCTAGCTGAAACCGACAATGCTACCACGCCCATATGTTGGGGTGTCTCTAAATGAATTGCTTCTTTCATGGCATGCTCCCTCACTCTTTGTATGGCCTCTCTCCAAGTATACCACTTCTTCTCCTCCATAGGCCAGTCAGAGGTAATTGGATACTTGCAGTTACACCCTTGGGCCGCCAGTTGTAATAAGACATTTGCACCTCTCTCCAATTATCACGGGGGGGGGGGTTCATCTCCTGTGTCTCGTGTGACAAGGGTAAAAACCTAGCAGCGTCCGTGGCGTCAACACAGAGCCGCCGCCCCTCCATCAAATAATCTGACCATCCAAGTTAACAAAGATTCACCAGCCCTCTTTCAATTGGCTCAAATTTCCCCAACCTCCTGCTGGGAATAATCCTCTAGTGTAGTCAATTCTACCAACCCCCCTCTGGGATTGTTGGGATTAGGACCAGCTCGCCTGCGCATCACTAGTGTAGCTGTTGCCCCCTCCCGACCAGACTCTCGCCAGTACACTTCCTCCGGCTCTGAACCACTCTGTCAAAGACATCCCCATCCCATTGATCAGGGTCCCAATTAACCCCAGCGGAGGCAATCGCAGTTGCTACCTTACGGCTGTTCACCCTGCCTCTTCGCTTTCGAGATTTGTACAGAGCAACTCTTATAGCAGCACGCTCAGCTACTGCCTGATATTTGCCTGCCTTATGATACAATTTCATTTGGAGCTGCTGCATTAACGCAATCTGCTTCACCGCCGCCAGCTCCTTTTCCAATCACAACACATTTGCCTGCAGCTCCTCGTTCTGTTGATACACCTTTCAGGAAGCATGCAACAGAATCCAACCTCTTCTGCCTAACGCTGAACACTTTCCCTTTCTCCACAGGCAGCTGTTGTAGACAGCCCACTACCTCAGCCGGGCTTGCCTCTCCTATGCTATTATCCCAGGTCTCAATCGGACCTGCACCACATGCCCAGGTTTGCGCTACTTTATCATATGGACTTCTGGTTCACCCTTTCTTCTTAAACAGGGAACTCATGATATCAAACGAATGTTTTATGTCCCTATCAACAATACCACAAAACACCAGTCTCTCTGGCCAAATATTCATAAACCCAACATTACCTCTCGGAGTCCAATACTTCAAAGGTATCAATTTTGCAGGGTTTCTTTTGCATTAATAGCAGCACAAAGACCCTGCTCACAGCTCCAAATGTTTTGCTTTTCGAGGCACATGCAGGGGATTCGGATGTTTGCACCCTCTTACCCCGACCAAAAGCAAAAATGTGGACTCGGGGAGGCAATGAAGCACACACAGACTGCTGGTTTGAAAAATCAAATAAATGGATCATTATAGGCCCTTTATTCAGACCCAATAAACATACATATAACTAACACATAAGACGTATACAAGATTAGATATAAACAGGAAAAAATATCATCACTGTAGCATCGGTTGCAGAAGACACATTCATCTCTGCCTCCTCAACACTGCTTAGTCCCAAAAGCAGGTAGGCCGTGAGATCACTTGTGCTAACGGGGTCTGGAACAGAGTGTCATCCTTCTCAGCAAGACTTAATCAAACCGGGGTTCAGTTCTATCTCTCACCTCTTAAGCAATAGCTCAGCTCTTTATTGGGATAAATCCCCACCCCTTCATGGTTGGATCTGCCCTCGGCCGAAGAGCAGACAGCAAGCAGCATGAGCACAGAGTGGAAAAATCTAGATGGAAGTGGAAAAACCCAGCATCTCTCTCTCATCTCTGTTCCCATCACCCCTTATCGCTGCACCTGCTGAGCCCCACTCCCGTCTCGGCGCGTCCTTCAGTGGACGAGACAACAAGCATTCTGAGATTATCCTGACCTTGCAACCGTTTGCACAATTCACGTTTACTTACTGTGCCCACGGAAATGTAGGCTTTCATTGCTATGATGGAAGTGAATGTCCAAAATGGCTGCGCACCGGCGCCATGTTTGGCTCATTTTTCGCACATGCACTACACAGATGTGTCCCTGGGACCATTTTGCCCCAAGATAAATGGGCTTTTCCCCTTTCATTTGGAGCGTGCGGAGGCGGGGCCATGGGCGTGACAATGCCCGTCATACCCCGCCCAACAACGCCTCACCTCAGTGCTTTTATGCACGGACGGGAATGGACCTGTCTGTGCCTCAGCACTATTTTTGCTACATAGCAGCTGTTTTCCCCATATTTTTATAACTGCGATGGCACCTTGCGTATGCCGACCACAAGCCGGTTTTACTCTGTGCTCCTCCTGTGAGGGTTCCTTCGTGGCGTCGGATCCCCATCGGCTTTGTCTGCAGTGTCTCTGGCCTGACCACAGGTGGAATTTCTGTGCGTGTGCAACACGTTTACACTGAGGTCCTTGAACAGGTTAGCTAGGTGGAGGGAGATTTTCTCGCTGTCTCTGCCAGAACATCTCGAGGCCCTCACACGTCATAAGTCGAACATCAAATGGGCAAGTCCACTTTTTCTTGTGTACCTCAGCTTGGTGACTTCTTTCTAGGGTCGTCCGTTGATGGGTCCTCTGTATCCTAGTACCGGCTCCCTACCTGAGGCCTCCAAGGCTACCAGTGCACGCGCCAAGGGGGGGGGGTCTACGGTTCCTCCCAGGGCTGAAGGACCAGCTGGCTCTAGACCGGACCTCTGTCCGAGGGGCGTGGCAGCTGTATTACCAGGCACGGGCCTGAGGGCTCACCTAAACTCATTCAGATTACCGGGTGCAAGCCTGAGGGCGTTCTGCCTTCTGGAGGGATGTATGAAATCACACACAACCCTCAAGGGCTTACAAAGGCCTAAAAATGTTGTGCATCCCCCCAGAGTTACCACAACAATGACATCTAGTCACTCAGTAAATCCAGGACCCAGTTCAGATGAGGAGTCTAACGCCTCTATAGCCTCATCTCCTTCAGAGTGAGCCACCCATTTAAGTACTGACGCACTCCACACAAACTACTTAGAATATCTTTTACCCCACACATTCTGTCGGATATGTTGAGGAGAGTGGGGTCTCAGCAGAGGAACACCAGCATCTACCTGGACTCCTACAGCAGCAGAATAACCTTCAGTTCCACAAGCACAGGCGGCATGTGAGGATGATTTTTTGATAACTTTAAGTAGATCACAACAAATGACCAGCATTTTAAAGAATCTTATTAAAGAAGTGGTATCTTAGGTGGAACCCCCTCTTCCACCTCATGCACCACTACAGATGCCTCCTCCTCTACCTCCTACAATGCCTCAGCAGCCAATTCAGGCTCCCCCTGCTCTCCCACATGCCTCCGCAGCCAATTCAGGCTCCCCCTGCTCTCCCACAAGTGCAAGGTGAACCCGTGCTTCAGACACTAGCTCCTTTGCCACATGCGCATCAAAACAAATTTGCTTTATTCTATCGGTACTAGTCCCGGGGATAGTGCTCGGCCTAAGAATACTGACAAGGAAGAAAAAGAAACTCCTTCAGTCAAGGCCTTTCGCAACAGTTGAGATGGGTCGGCAGAGTTTTTGGGTGTAACACATCCTGAGCCACATTCCTTTGCAGTGGCAGCAGAGTTTTATATTCAAAACCATCGGCAACCTCTTCCACAGAAATATCTGCTATGTCTTGCCTTTCCACGGATAACGAGCTTCTGGAGTCTTTTGGGAAGAAAGTCTACCTTAATGCGGGCCTGCACTTGACAGGCAATTGCTGATGCGCTAATCGCTGCATCGAACCAGAAGCTGTGGCTTTCTCCCAGATTTACCTGTACACCACCAGGTGGCATTCAAAGCAGGATTGCCAGAGGCAAAGATGATAGTGCAAGATACAGTAAGTAGTTGGCTATGTGTGGGCACATACAGACGTTCAACTTGGATGCAAGGCACCAGGTTTACATCAGATGTCCATGACAGGATTTTGAATTTTCCATTTGAGGGCACGGAGCGCTTTCATTCTTTTATCAATGAAGACCTCACCAAAATGAAAAGGTACCCAAACAGCAAAGTCGGTCATACTTTCTAAGCCGGCTTCTCACCGGGCTAATCGAGAACAGACCAAAGGCCCTGATCGTTTGCAAGCTTTTGGGGGTTCCAGGGCAGGAGAGCAAGGCAACCTGACTGCTCCCCCAGCACTCATCGTAGAAGACAACGCACCGGGCCTAAAGGGTTCCGCACAAGCCTCAGATTGTAAAAACAATGAGGCAAGTGTCCGGGTCCACGATACCCTTCATGGGGTGGGGAGGGGAGGATGTGGCATACTGTCTCTTCATGTGATTGAGTGGCAGTATCTTTTTCCGGACCTATTGCTACTCAATGTAGTTTAAAGGGATTGTCCACTTCCCCTCCCTCCAAATCCTCCTCCTTCCCACTCCCTCCTTCAAATCGCTTCTGCTGCACTGTTCAAGGAAATCATGAGGTTGGTGCAAGACTAAGCTGTGGAACCAGTTGCCCTTCCTACCAGGGGACAGAGCTTCTACTGAAGGATCTTCACAATCCACAAGAAAAAGGAGGCGGGCCTGCGAGTAGTCTTTGGATATTTCTTACCTCAACCTTTCCCTGCCCTTAGAAAAGTTCAAGATGTAACTACAGCTCATATTGCAGAGACTCTCTGCGGGGAGAATGGATGTGTTCCCTGGACCTGAAGGATGCTTACTTGCATGTCCCCATCTGGCATCCACACACATACTACGTTTCAGCGTTACGGGCCATCATTTCTAGTACAAGGTCCTAAACCCAGCTCCTCAGGTTTTCAAAGATTATGAATGCGGTGGCATCCCTCATAAGGCAGGAGGGACATCCATATTTATCCCTATTTGGACAACTGGCTAAACAGGTCCAGGAGGTAGTGACACTAACAAGCCAGAGGCTTCTGGATATTCTATTCGACCTAGGATTCTCAATAGATCAATAAAAGTTGGAACTCTGTCCCACACAGAATCTGATATTCTTTGGGAAGAGATGGAACACGCTGGCGAGAAGATTTTTCAAACGGAGGAAAGGTTTGTAGACATACTAACAGCTATCAAGCATTTTCTCTCCAGGCCCTCCACCTCAGCGTGGTGGTTCCAGCATCTTCTGGGGCTTCTGGCTTCATGCGTCCTCACAGTTCCCCTTGCCAGACTAAAAATGAGAGCTATTTAGATGCAATTATCAAGCTCTTGGCACCAGGAATGGGGAAACCAATCGGACAGTATGTTAGGACTGATTTTCTATAGTCTGGCCTGGTGGACCGATGTATATAAGGCCAACCTATATTGTGACAGGGACAACTCTGGGAGTTGTAGCCAAACAAGTTTAAGGTAGCAGTGGCGAGTGGTCTAGGCTAAGTCTCAAGAGGTGGTAAGCTTGGGTCCACAATGAGTACACACCATGGGAGTAACAAATTACACTTGGACAGTATGTATACAAATATGTATTTATGGCCAATCAACACTATTAAAAATGATGACTATTAGGTATAAGTACCACGCAACACCAAAAATAGAATACATATATACAGTCACTAGAGTAGGACATAAGACAGATCAAACCCCTGTAAAGGAAAGTACAGATTAAGTTATGCATTACAGGTCTACAGAGTATTAGCCCTAGCTTCAAAAGTGCTTACCTAAGTTGTCTGGGGCTGTATACCCAAAAATTCAGGAAAGGTTCCGACATAGTTTGTAACGCTGGAAAAAATGAAGGTAGGGTCTCTGGGGTCCAGTGAACTATTCCAAGGGTTAGAGGACAAGTTATTCGAACACGTGTCCCCAACTTTCGGAAGGCTTGCACAAGCAAGCAAGCAATGGCAAAGGCAAAGTGTTATCAATGCTTGTAAAAGTTAGCAAAACTTTTAAAGGGAGTTTAGGGAATAGATAAGAACCACCGTAACTCTAACGCCCCACCCCCCGTACTCCAATTCTTGGACTTGGCAGGTCGATGGAAGAAGGTCTGCGGTTGCTTTTCCCGCCGTCAGCCTCAGCCCTTGATTCGCAGTTGTTGCATGTTCGAGCAGATCTCGGTTGGTGTGTTTAGCTGGTGCGAGGACTCTTGGTGGAAGAATACAGCAAAACATGATGCAGGACCCCTCTCAGGACTCGACAGGACAGTGGTCACCGCAGTACGGCGGCGCAAAGAGACTTGCTTGTCATGGTCAGACTTTCCCTCCTATCTCTGGTCCCCTTGATGCTACAACTCCCAAATTCCGCTGAGGTAAGTCTTGTAGGACAAGCTGAGGATCCCCCAAGTTCCAGGCCTCAACGCGGAACGGTGACATCGGCAGCACGGTGACCCAAACTCAGAGCTGATCAGCTACAGGGCAGTCACGGGACACTTCCGAAGTCTCTACTTTGCAGGGTACTGAGCAGACGTCCGGAGTGGATGTTCACTCCATGATTCGCAGCTCTCTCGCAGGACTGCTGGAGATCGACAGCAAGACAGGGCTCTTTCAGGACAGCAGCAGAAGTTGGTCACCAGGCCTCCTTCAGACGGGTCACCGGTCTCCTCACGGGTCTCACACCTGGACAGAAGTCTTGGCTCCTCTAGGTTTCTCCAGGATCTCTCCAGAGTGGGTGCAGGGGTCCTCTTCTTATCCCAAAAGCCAGGTAAGAGCAGAAACTTATACTAGCCAATCAATAGTAGACCTATTCTTTGCATACACCCCAGCAGTGGTCCAATCGGGACCTCTGGCGGGAACACTCATGCATATGAAACCAGTTTAATGGATTGGGACCACAAAGTCCCAGCCCACGTCCTGCCAGGAACATGCAGCCCTCCAGTAGCCCGCCAAAAGCCCATGCTTACCTGGGCACTGGAAGTCCCGTATAAGGATTTTCATGGTCTCTCAGATCAGGAAGAAAACTAAAAGACCGAATGGCCAAAGGACAAGCGAAAAACCTCGTGGCATGGTCATGTTTGGTCTCTAGCCACAGTTAGTAGCCAAACGTGGTAAACGCGGTAAGGCTAAAATGGAAAGCGTGCGGTGTGTGTTCCGTGTCTGACGCATGAATTACTTTGGAAAACTTGGTCAGATCCTGGAGTCTCTTTTCTACTTCTATTGAAGGAGGCGGCAGCACAAGCCTTCAAAACCCTCAGTAGGGCACACAGCGCTGCTGTGTCCTGTGTTCCCAGGGGCCAGGAGGAGGAGGCTACCGCGAACTGATTACATCAATCCCTAGTACAGCCTTGCAAGCCACAATCATTATAATTAAACTTTCCTTAGCAGATATGTTTCCGAGTTCTGGGGTGGAGTACTTGTGCAGCTGCTTGTTCTAACGGAAGACCTTGCAAGTACTAATCTGAAACCGTAAAGGCCTGTTGAGTCAGCTGCATTTTTGTGGATACGGATTGCTAAATTAGCTGTTTTTCTGGAGCGGAAATTTGGGAATGGTTATTTTTACAGCAACAGTATTATCTCAAAAGTGCAGAGTGGCTTGAGAGGGCGTGGACCTGCTTGCGTCTGCTTTTCTGACATTTAAAGTTACTGTACCCTATTAAGGGAACAGAATTGTGCACCTTATTTTCTAATTGGGTTTTGTGTTTCTTGACTGCGAGTAAAATTGGGGTTAAATGTTGGTCTCTAAGGCCTTTGAACCCCGGCCACTGGTATAAAGGAGAAGGGGGGAGGGGGGGCGCAGCTGTGTCATTTTTAACAGAACTTTTATAAAGTGCAGATATCCTCTTCTACTGCCCTCCACGTCTGGTGACTGCGGGCCATTGGACCTTTGAACCCTGGTCTACTTACCCTTATGTGTTGTGAGCATTATTTGTACGAATTTTTTCTTGTGGATACTGCCTTTTTATTACTATCCACATGGGGCGACTGTGGGCCTTTTGGGCCTTTGAACCCCTGTTTCTAACTGTCAAGCATTCTGGACCCAAGAGCGACTTGTGAATTTAAATATAAGTCACTTGGAGCCGATGTTGATATATTGTGCTCTGTTTTAAATGGGGGGGGGGGGCGTTGAGAAGTATGGGCTTGACTGCAGAGCCCATTTCAAACCAACAAAGCAATGATGATCCCATGGAAATTCAGGAGAGGGGGCTCAAACCTGGAACAGACAAATGCCCCCCCCCCTCGCCATACCCTTCCCCCCCACCCCCAAGTTGAGCACTGTAGGGACCTATTTTGTTAAGTGTGATGAAGCAAGTAAAGTTTTAATTTCAGGTCTAAAAATGGTAACTGAAGATCACGGGCCTGCGGCACTTTTATTAACTAAACAGGCAGAACCCATATTGAGGGTCATAGGTAATATTAACCAAGTCTTGAGTGATATTGAAGGTAATATAGGAAGTATAGTGTGCGACGATATGATGCAGGAAGGAGACTTGGTTTCTGATGTGTCTATTTTGCCGCTAGCTATTTCGCCTGAGTTGGGCAAACTGGTGAGGTTGTCTCTGGACTTTAAAACCAATCAATGTTCCATTCCAGAATCCCCTGCTCGGGATTTGGCCCTTATGGAAATGATGCTGTACTAACAAATAGAAAAAGACCACCCGAAAATTGTTGCTGCTTGTTCTCTGTACTAGATGCCCACTATGATGGATAAAAATGGGCATGAATGGGTTCTAAACAATGATCGGACAAGGGGGACTCTAGGCAGAAGGTAAGGGGCCCAGTCCTTACCTGAGGACCAGATTCCAGGGGTGTTGGGCCAGGCTGGGAGTGGGTGGGGGGGATAACCAACAGTGATTGAGTGGTCCTTCCCAATTCTTGCCCGGCTCCTTGATTCTATTGATCGAGGGTCTGACTCCCTCAATTTTAAAATGCGTGACCTTAGACAGATTTTGAGTGAATGGGTGGGAAAGGTCAATTTTTTGGAAAGATAGATAATTTCTATTACAAACCAAAATGCAATGTTTGTAAAAAGGATAGCAGCTGATGTGGAGGTTTATTCCTGGGAAGCTCGGTGATAAAGAGGTAGTGACGCGCTGTGGTGATAGCTGACCAGTGTCGCCAAATGGAAATTGGCAGATGTTTCGCTCCCGGCAGTTTCCATTTTAGGGATGGACTCTGACTTGGCAAATGTAATGATATGTAATAGCCCTAAGGAGCCAGTGCAGTCAGCCAGAGGCCCGATAATTAAAGAAAAATTGGTACCACAAAAGAAAAAGCAAAACAACTGTTACCACCGAAACCAAACAATACCGGATCCTGTACATTGTTGGCTAAATTAGGAGCATAGGGTAGATCGTTACCAAAAGAAAAGACTTCTTTAAGTGTAAGAAAGGTAACAGATCAAATGACCCTGTGAGGGATCAAGCGTATGGGTCAGGAACACATGACAACGGTTTACATGTAACTAAGTCATCACAGGATAGTCCATCCTTTGACTTGTAATATTTCAGTTTACCCGAGGGGGGAGAGGGGACCATGAATAAGGTAGGGAGTGTAGAGGAGCCTGTGGTGAAAACAGGCCAAATTACTGGGAAAGGCACTGGGAAATTCTGGGTTCTGAGGGATTCTGTCCCAACACTGTTTGGGCCATTACAGCCTAATTTAGTGGAGGTGGTAAACGATAAGATGTTGGCACAGGTGGTGGAAGAAATTGAGAAATTGTTTGCAATATTCTCACAACCTGTTTTAGTGGTCGATCGTGCTCGAGTTCAAGAGACTCTGGATGTTCTTTGGGAAATACCTGTGCCTCCATCTCGTGCAATAGAACAGAGCGCCGGTGATCCAAAAAGCAAACAATTGCTGGTGGATAGTGCTCCTTCCTTTTATCCTGACGTTAAGGGTGAGAGACCCAATACACAGTTGAGAATACTTCATGGACCCCCTAAAAAAAAGGCAAGCTCAGGAGGGACAGATTTGTATCTGCTTGAGCCAGCTTTTTGAGAGCTCCAATAGGTACCCTTTGAATAGGCATTATGTTCTGTCTCTGATGTGTGCAATCACTAATTTGAAGTTGGTAACTACAGGTGACATCAGTATTGTCAAATTCCTGCATGAAGATTGCTTAGATGTGGTAAAACTTTATTTAAGGTCACACATTATTAAAAAGGACCTCAATAATTTCAAGGTTACCCCTGAGTCACTAGGGAACCGAAGGTAAAGATGGTGGGTTGTATTCTGCCTGACCGGTTGAAGTGAGCAATCCATGGGGATACAGTCAAAAGGCCTCACAAAATTATGTAAATTATGGTTAGAGACCAGTCCAAGAGCCGAGGTTTGATGGGGAGCAAGGAAAGGTTACGAATCCCGATTGTCAAAATGCATAGTTGCCTGGAATTCTAGAGGCTTCAATAACATAATGAATAATCGGGATTCGTTTGTATCCTTTGACTTAGTTTGCCTGCAGGAAACCTTGCTCCTAGAAACTCCAATTACAGAAGACTTTAATGTAGTGCATATTGAAGCACTGTGAGGTACAAGAGGGAGGTCCTACAGTGGGATTCTCTTGGTGCCCTATCCTTTACTTTCTTGGGGGGAATTACCTGAAGGAGCTTCGTTAAGTGTTTTGGGTGATTTTAATTTATTTGGAATGCCTGGATAACCTTTGGTATCTAGCATCAAATAGGTTAAGAACCTCTAGGGAAGCACGAAATAGTGGTTAGAGGGTCTGTCAAGACTTAGAGGAATGGGACCTTTCACTGCTTAATGGTAAATTTCCAGGGGACATAGCACCAGCTTTGGCATAATGGTCATTGGAAGTCTACCTTAGATTATGACTTTGTGTCGGCCGACCTCTTTCAGAGGGGTGGCAGCCTTTTGGTGAAAATGTTGGAGCTAAGTGACACTAATGTCTTGTGAAATTGCTCTGCCATTGAAAAATCAAGTGATGAATATACCCCTTATGGTGGAGCTAAACCCAAGAAACCATGTAGTTAAATGCTCTCCAAAAGATTGCAAGGGCTTTTGACAATGAGATCGGGGGTTGGGGGGGCATGGGAGATGTTTGTGTTAAGGGGATTGGTTTTCTTTGTTCCCCGGAAGGGTTCTCCTCTTGTATTTCATCGGTGCTAGGTGCTTTTACGACAAGAAAATCATTGACTAAGGGGGCAGTGATGGCGGGAGGTACCCACGGTTTTGACGCCCAGGTGCCGGAACGGAAAAAAGCAAATGCGTCTTGAGATAAATGGGATGCGGAAGGAGAATCCCAGGGGATGTTTAACGAGGTCCGTATGTTAAAGCCAAGATACAGGAATTGGGTGAAAGGTTGGAAATTCCTAATGAGTATCGATGATGCTGAAAAAATGTTTTCTTGTATGCGGGGCAATAATACTGGCAGGTTTTGGCAATTAATAAAGCCAGAAGGGAGGGATTGTTTTTTGCAAACCCATGCGATATCGGAGGCGTTTTGGGTAAGGCACTTTACTGACCTCTATGTAAAGCCTGGGCTAAATCAAGACTGTGTTGCCGCACTCCTGTTGGAAGGAGGCTCTGTGTTGGAATCTTGACGGCATCACTCGGCTGATAAAAGTGAGCAAGAAATCAAATGCTCTCGGGCCTGATGGCCTTTCCAATTTGACTCTCAAATCAAATGTGCTTTTATGGTGTCAATTATTGTCCAGTTTGTTTGAGAATATTTAGCTTAAAAGGGAATTCCCTGAAACTTGCTCTTCGGCACTCATTGCTGGATGTATCCAATAAGATTGTTGCCAAAATGATTTTAAAAGAATTGGAAATTTGGGCAAGTAATACAGATTGCCTGGGCCCGTTCCAGACCGGTTTCAGAAAGGGTATTGGAACCTCCTTGAACAGTTTTGTTTTGGCACTGATTTCTGGCCAGGTGAAGGCTCAAGGGAAGCCAGTATATCTCTTTTCTCGATATTAGCCTGGCCTTCGACCATGTTAAAAGGGCGGCTTTATGGAAGAGCCTATTCAATAATGGATGTCCGCTCCCACTGATAATGATATTTTAATTGTATCACGCTCACACACTTTTCAGAGCGCGACAATAGGGGTTTTGATAGGGATTTTGGATGCTCTCCACGTGGGCGCAAAGATTAAAGTGAGATTAGATGTCCACGGATCCTATATGTGATGGATAGAAACAAATGGGTGTTTGCGCCAGGGTTGTGCCCTGGCGCCTTTCCTCTTCGGTTTCTATATTAAGGTGTTAATAGCGTGCTGGATCTCAGTAAGGACCAACCCGCCTAGGTTAGGGGAGATTAAAATACAGCACCTAATGTATGCCGATGACGGTCATCTGCACCATGCCTCCAATTGGCCTACAGAGTACTCTCCATGGGGTGGAGGTTGTCTTGGGCAATTTGGACCTCTCAATAAATATAGAAAAATCTAAAGTATTGGTGTTGAATCTGGGGGAGGTCCAAATGAAGAAACTTTTCCTGGAACTTGAGGGGATGTTGCCGGGAGGTGGTTAATAAATACAAGTATTTGGGGTCCTTTGTGTGTGACAAAAAGGGAGGAATAGACCCGACAATCGACCTCAAGGCAAGGTTTATAGACTCGACAAGTCCGCTCCTACAGTTTCATTCCTACCGGTTGTAAAACTGTTTAATCAGCAAATCGTCCCAAAATGGATTTTTGAGGCGCAAACCGGGGATGACGACATCTGGTCAACCTTGGAGGCAAAACTATGGAGAGGGGCCCAGCGTCTACCGACATCAGTTCCACTGGTGGGGATAGTGTATGAACTAGGGCAGCTCCCTATTCAGACTTTAATTGACTCAGGTAAGTTGCACATTTTGTGAAGTATTTTGTCCCCTCCAGCTGCTTCTATTTGTGAGTCTCGGCACAAAGGTTCCTTTAAGGTTTTGATGGAATGGAGTCCGGGGGGCGATTGTCAGCAATTGCTGGCAAAAATAGAGGCCTCAACCTCAACACAAGACCTTCTTGTGACTCCACATAGAGTGAAGCAGAACCTTTTAGATATGTGTGGCTTTGTGTGAGCGAGGACTTGATGAACTATCAGTGTTTTGGTGATCATTTTGGTTGGACGATTAAGAATTACCACAGTGTTGCTCCATATTTGAAAATGCACCCGTCAAGGTTTATTTCGGATGCAAATGCTGAGACTAAAGTTAAATCTATTGCCAACTAAAGAAGTTCTGGGCAGGCAAACAAAGGTAGTCGGGGTACAGAGACTGTCGTCATTGTGCCCAAGAGGTACATAAACAAAACATCTGTGTTCAATGCCCGACTTTGTCCGATTTAAGGGGCTACATTATTCAATTGACCAACAGAACAATGAAGGAGGACCTGTGGATTAGAATTTTAAATACTAAAGCCATTTCATAGTCTATATGGTTTTTAGAGTTCTTAAAGCGAGTCTTATCAGAGTTTTAAAAAGTCATTTTAGGATGTGTATGATTTGAAATGTTTAGAATTGTAATAGTAATCTTGGATTTTAAGATTTTCATGTTGATCTGATGAATTTTAGTTAGGGATATTTTGTGGAAAATGTGTACGTTTTTATGGATTTGTTGAATTTGTATTTATGTGAATGTGTGAAAAGTTCAAATGTGTACTGAAAACACAATAAAAACGAAAAGGACCATAAAATGGTGGAAAGTCACTGCTGTCACCTAGAGTAACCATAATTCCTCTGAGTGTTGGTCTAGAGCAAAAACAAAAGTGTACCCCATTGTAAGATGCATGGTATAATGATACAAGTTAGACAAGTTACCAAAGTAGTAACCACAGTATCCAGGCTAAGGGAAACAATGTTTCCCAGTACTGAAAGCCTGAAGGACCTGTCAGTTTTCCCATAACAGGTGAGCAAAAGACAGAGTAGTGTAGCTTAAGGCTTTACCGGACTATAAAACGGTAGATCAGATTTAAATATAAAAAGCAAAATGTTTGAGGGTCCATAAAAATGGAAGGAAAGCGGCATTAAAGAGAAATCTTTCCTAACAGTATATGCATCCCGAGCTTCCGGTAGCAAGACCTACTTTGGTGTAACTAGAGCCCACTGTAATAATGGGAAGCTCCATTCCAACCAGCCCCTCATTCAGTGATTATCACAACAGATTCATCGAGGGAAGGCTGGGGGAGCGGGAAGCGCTCTAGTCTCATTTAATTCACACAGAGGTCCAATGTGGAGAAACAACATTACATCAATGATCTTGAACTGTTAGCCATTCCTCTAGCTCTCAGAGCCTTCTAACCCATGATACAGAACAAGCTAGTCCTGATCAGACCAGGCAGCTCTTCTGCGATGCATTATTTCAACAAGCAAGGGAGGACAAAGTCTCCAGCTTTATGCCAGCTCGCAGTACAGACCCGGAACTGGGCTGCGATGCAGGGCATTTTCCTCCAAGCATTTCACTTACTTGGGGGGGGGGGGGGGGGGGGGGGTTGCGGGGGACTACTCGGAAGCGGACAGACTGAGCAGGATGGCAACTACTTCTTACAAGAGGGAACTTTGCCAAGAAGCACTGAACAGGATATTCCTCAAGTGGAATAATCCAGATGTCGACTTTTCTGCCACAGAGAACACCAAGTGTCCCCTCTTTGCCTACTGGACAGGCCAGGGCAGGACATCTTTAGGAGATGTGTTTCAGATTCCAAGGGACCAACTCTGGGGATATGCCTTCCCTCCAACTCCTCATCCAAAGGGTTGTTCACAAGATCAGGAATTCAGAGAATTGCAAGATTATTCTGATTGCTCCTCATTGCTCCTCATTGACCATCAAGACTGTGGTTCTCAGATATGCTCTGTTTGTCACAGTCCAAGCCCATTCAGTTGCAGACAGGGCTTCTTCACATTTTAACACAGCAGAAAGGTTCAGTAATCCATCCGGCTCCAGACAACCCAGCCCTCTCAGCTTGGTTCCTGAAGAGCTTACGATGGGACACAAAATGTACAAATGATTCAAAAGGCTTGCAAAGACTCCACTAGAAAACAATACAAGAGCATGTGGCCTAGTTTCTGCCAGTGATCTAAAGACCATAACATCCAACCCTTTTCATGCTCTCTGGATGATGCACAATCCTTTTCCGTGTATCTTGCTCATACAGGTGTGTAGGTAGATACATACCGTACTTACCTAGCAGCTATCGGAGCCTATAGAAACTCAGACAAATTACCATGTTTCATCCAGTATTTGACCTTGCTGTGGTTCTAGTGGCTCTACAGGACAAGCCTTTCGAGCCAATGTCATCAGAGATTAGGTTAGTCACTTGCAAAACGGCCCTCCTGGTGGCAGTAACCTCAGCTCGCAGCTAGTGAAGTCCAAGCTCTCTCAGCCTTTGAGCCATACAGTATTCCACAAGGACAAGGTGGCTCTCAGAACACACCCATCATTTCTTCCTATGCTCGTTTCTGCGGTAAGACTTTAGTAAGCTATCCCAATGGTTTGTAGATCTCCAACTCTTAGTATTAGTCTGTACGAACTCAGGACCTTGGTAGAGTGGCAGTGCAGTCAGGTTTATCTTAAGACGAAGATGTTAGACGTTTATATTAGAACACTTGGGAATACTTGATAATACACTTCAAGGGTCACTTTCACTTTTGTGTTGGTTCACGTTTACATTTGTAGCAACGTTAGAAAGGCGAAAAGACAATGTTATCTGTTACTGCGCACTCATGCCGTTTTCACCACTTTATACCGTAATGCATTTACTCTGCAAACACATATAGTAAAGTCACTTTAAGTTAGGAAAATGGTTAGTTATTGCAACATGAGATTGGTTCAAGGTTCCAGACAGGGTTTCTTCTAATAGTAAGTCTTTTGTGCCAAAACGCATTTTAATTGACAATTAACAAGGGAAACCTAAAAACAGAAACGAGGAAGAGAGACCAGCAGCGGATTGGGTTGGAGGTAAGAGGAGGCTGCCCTGGACACCTCTACATGCACCCCAATGCTCCGGAGCGAGTTCTTGAAATCAGGTAAGCAATACCTTTTGGCCACAGTACCTTTGTTTAGAAGAAAATGTTTGTTGGATGCTCCGCGATGTTGCAGCTCTGGACCTGACCTCCGGATTCCTTGGTCTGATGACTGAAGGCAAGACAATGGACGGGATCTCTTGGCAGCAATCTCAAGGGAGGGACCTGTAGCACGACTTTCAGCAACTTCTTGGTTCACTGTGCAGTTTTGTTGACTTTCTGCAGCACCAACAAATGACACGGATCGCCCGGTCAATCTTATTCGATTCCTGCAGTCCCACGCTCTTATGAGAGGGTCTGGGCGAGTTCCATCGGATCTTTGTAGTGTCCTTATGGGTTCAGCCAAGATTTGGGCAGATTCGGCCTTTCGACAACAATGCACTCAAATGGGCTGCAGGTCTCCTGGTATTGGGTTCTGCAGCTCTGAAAACTCCTAGGACCTCTGGAGATGGCTCAATTCAAAGTTTGTCTTGGGACTGGTGGTTCCCACCAACCAAAGGGAAGGAGTGGTCCTCTTCGGAGCTCCTCTGTGGCACAGAAAATAAGGTCATGGCCAGCAGTGGTCACTTCAGTGTTGCAAAGGGTCTGCAGACGTCTCTGGTCGTCTTCTTCGGTTACTTCAGCTGCCAGTGGTCGACTTGCTTTTCACTCCAGAAGACTCACCTTTTATACAGTCCAGCACACACTCCTCTGCAATCTCTCTCAGCCTTTTACAGAAAGGGGTGTTTGGCTGTCCAATCAGGATAGACCTACCCCATGTGGGAGCTGGACCTATTCAAGCACTCTGGCAGAAGAGGGGGGCAAAAACTCCTCCCCCACTTCCTGCTTCTCAGACACTCTGGAGCCTAGGCGTGGATACCCAAAGTTTCCAGCCAAAGGCAAAACACGCACAGGCCTTCCCCTCCCAGGATTGTAAAAGGGCTGACAAAGAACAACCACGCTAGTAATGGAGAAAAAAAGGAGGAAGGCGCCAATTTGGTACTTGATTGCCCCTATTGTTCACTACCAAGGTTATGGACATAGCCTATGGTATAGAAAATACACAATAGTTGGTGAAACGCGATCACTGCCACCAGCCATATCTAAGTGATTGTCTATGTGAGTTAAAAGTCACAGGAGCAGAGAGAAGGGGGATACTAGGTATCCATTTGGCTCTCCACAGAAGCTGGTGCGTGCCAATCTCTGACTATAAAGTTTTAAGAGCGATACTAGTTACTTGAGGATATTTAAAGAGTCTCAAGGAGGCTCCTAAGGGTCCCCAGCAGCACTGCCCATACAGTACTGTGTGCTGATTAAAAATATATAAATGCCTTTAAGGGCTGTGGAGTAGACAGACTCCATAGTACAGGTAGGATTCAAAGTAGAGAGTTCCAAAAGACATTCCAAAAGGATGAATGAGTGGAAAAAGGCTCCACTCATTCAGGATTGAAAGAAAAAGGTCCAGAAGTCCAGCAAAAAGTGCTGGGGTTCTCACTGGGAGAGGGGATGAAGCATAACGATGATAAATCTCCCTAACACCCAAATTCTTTCCACATCTCCCATAAGAGGCAGACAAGGTTCTCCATTGTCTAGATCTGCAGAGAACACTAAAAATGTAATTCGACCAAACCAAAGAATTACGGAAATCATTTTGTCACCTTTGGTGATCTTCTCGTGGTTCCCAGGAATCCAAAGCCTCCATAGATAGATGGATTTTAACAGTGATTTCAGCCCCCTCCAGAGGGCATGCATGCCCACGTGGTAAGAGTTAAAGCCACGGCAGTAGCTTATCCATAAGCAAGTGCCTTCAGATGTAATCCGTAAGGTAGCAACCTGGGTATCCCCATCTGCCTTCTGTAAACATTACTGCCTAGATACCAGTGCCATGCCAGATGCAACATCTGGCCAGTCAGTGCTGAAATATCTTTTTTTTGCTTCCCCTCATAAGTACATAGGTGTGAGCCCCCTCCCAGCTTAGGTGGTGTGTTGTAATCACCCATGCAGTTTGGAGAAAAGGGGATGGGATGTAGGAGTAATAAAATGTTACAGTAGTGACCGAAGTACTACTAGGCCATAGTCCCCTTTCCTCCATATGACCCACGCTCCATCCCTCTATTAAAAAGTTGCCAATATGGGCCTTCTGGTGCCCAATGCTACAAAGGGGACTGAGGTGAGGCGCAGTTGGGAGGGGTCTGCTGGGCATTGTCACGCCCATCGCGTGCTCTAAATTAAAGGGGGGAACATATTTTTTTTGCATGGCAAAATGGTTCAGTACCATCCCTGTACAGGGCCACCCATGCAGTATGTAGGAAAGGTAACTATAGAATAGTAGTACACTTTTTATTTTTAACAAGAGGGTGACCCTGCTTCTGTATTGTGCAGGAAATGCATTTGGACGTTGACATCCTTAAAAGCAGAAAGGTAGAGGCAACCTTCAAAGATCGCCATCATGAAGGAAAAGACCATTGCCGTTACTTTTTTTTTTCTGCTCACATGAGGCTCTCTGACCATTGGCTTAGGTCTTAATTGTTTTTCTTTTACAAAGTACATTGTGATATTTCTGTGGTTGGATTAGTCTGATATTTTGTGACAACTTACAAGCTTTTGAAATCCAGAATATATATTTGAGTCTTCCAGCTTAGTCGTGTTGTAATGAATAAACAGTTGTTAATCCCATGAAATGCACACACGCAAATATATATAAGCAAAGAAAAGCAGTTTATTTACTACAATATAACACAAATTAAGATCTTCTATTAGTCGGAGGTTAACACATGCCTCTTATAGCCAACACGTGTTTTAACCAATGTCCATATCAAGGCAGATTTTGGCAAAAACCATTCCTCCATTTACAGCAAGTTGCTGAAAACTTGGATAGTTTTCTAAATACGAGCATCACAAACGGTGACATCATATAAATATCAAAATTGCCAAAGCAAAAGATATAATTAACACAGAGGGTTGGGGGACATAGAGAAAGAAGACAAAACAGAGAAAATGATCATTATTGAGGATAGGCTTCATACACTCTGCACATCAATGTCCATATAGCCAAACAGTTCTTGCCCTCATTCGCATTGCTACTAATAACCATCAAAATATTTTCCTCCCAGACGCAGATGATCCAGCCGCACTCCTTTAATCTAATGTGACATCTCATGATCCACACTGGCATTTAAAATAGTGAAAACCCCACTAGATACCAATTTCTGTATTGTTCACCCAACAATGGGAAATGCTAGTAACATTAAAAGCACCCTAATTATCCATCACCATGGGATCAGAATGTTCTCACTCACCGAAGTGTTTCCTTGAAACCACTAAAACTTGATGCCGTCTGTTTAAATCCTAGTTGTATCTGAAACACCAAATTATTGAACATATTAAATAATCAGTCTTGTCATAATGCAAATTGTAATTAAAGGGATACTGCGCTCAAAATTATTTTTGTCCCAAACGTTCGGGCATGTGTTTTTAGAATACAGTGATCGATCGTAAAAAAAACTTTCTTATGCTTCTTTTCTTGGTTTTCCTCACTTTTACACATGCGAAAACAAGGAGCCGGGTGTGACCATCTTGTACTCGTCTTATCCATGGATCGATTGCCCTAAGTTAAAGTGCCCCTACAGCACTAAATCACATCCCCCACCCCTGAAGCTGACATCACTATTCCAAACCATATGCTCCACCTATTTTCATGACGTTAGTGGGCAGCGTAGCCAAACGCGCCCAATCATCACCCACATATAACGTCAGTTGACGCAGAACACGGAAGAGCAACACACTCTCAGAGTGTCCAAATCGAATTTGCTGCCAATAATTTTACAGAAATCATTAATCCTCAATTTCGCAAGTGCTTTTATTTATCAAAGAACGCTCCAAAAACCACATTGAGATCCACTGATTGTTATGAACCACCAATAGTTATGTCCTTAGGCTCGAGTGGCAAAAGTTTAAAATGACGCACATGGTGTTCCTTTTGGGAGAAGATGTGGATTTGACGCATCAGATTCTTGCTGCACCGTAAATGATGACAGGGTGCTCCTTTTCACTGATACTGCCAAAGGCCATATCGGTCCCAGTCTATCGTCCCACATGATGGTGATGCTGAACGACTCGGTTAGGTGTATCTGCCATTGCTGGTTGAAAAAGCCATCCCACGGCAGCTAGTAACTATGGCATTCGCAGAACAGTACAATATATCTGTGTAAATAACAGAATAAAAATATATTTTAGCATTCATTCTTTATACTAATTTGTAGTAATTCTGCACAAGATGAAACGGAATAAGAACACAAACCACACACAATGAACACATACAGACAACGTGGGGGACTATTTTAGACTACGATGTGCATAAAAGGTTGGCGCGGAGAAGTCTGTATTGCTCCCAAAGGTATGGATAAAGTGTCTCAGAAATGGAACAGACAGATGGCATTGTAACAGAACTGGGAATATTATCTATATAAAGGCGAACCAATCATCCTTGGAAAATGTTCTGATCCCAGCCTTTTCAATAATGCAACCTCCATTGCACACCCTGATATTTCATGGGACGAAGTGGTTTAGATATCACTAGCCTGCATACAGGTTGTGCTTTTGTCTCATCTATAACTAATGGTCACAATGGGCTCCAACGATCAACCCATAACAATGTCAATAATTGATACAGGCCGAAAATCCCAACCTTTGCTTATCCCGTCTTAACCAAAGCACCAATAACAATTATTAGTAGGCTTATAAATAAACCGTGAGTTATGCACTCTGTATTTTAAATATGGCGCGGTATACGGAACAATGCATTTTGTCCACTCATTAAGTCAAAAGGCCATTGTAGCACATCGCTAAATTCTCCAATATGTAAAAAGAACAGTTCCCCCCCTTTTTCATCGCAAAAATATTATGCATAGTTTAACTTACATTATGTTTGGTTGTTCCATTCTCTTGGCGTAACGCGCAGTGTCCGCTCTGAACAACGGTTTGCATAAATTGAAAGTAAATGATCCAATGTCCACTTTCATAATTGTAAATGTTATCATTTTCGTGGGTATTATACATCTTATGTCCTTCTACCCTGGCGATTGCTCCCTTCGGTCCAAGGTCATAACAATTGAAGCTTGTTTTCAGCGCTTATGTTTGGTAGGTTTCGTTTTTGGGAATGAATGCCACAATATTAAAACATACCGGAGAAGATGCTGCAGTGTGAACTGATAAATGTCTTCTTTCACCACAAGCATCATCCCACAAAGTGACCTTCACTCCATGGAGCACTGAGCACAGCAGGTGCACATGGCATTCGAAAAACGCAAGAAAAATAAACGAATTGGTGGCATCCACCAATGCAGCGTGATCATGAATAGTGCCTCACCCATCACTAGTGCAGGTTATGAACCTATATGTGATGTCATTCACTACGTTGTGGCCTTTCTGTAGGCAAAAGCATTAGATCTGGAGTCTTAACGTTCACGAACAGCATCGACCTTTGTTGATTATTATTTCATTTCAGAATACAGTTCACATTGTGAAACCCTGCAACTTATCACTTTGCTTTTTTCAGGAGAGGCTTGTATTCATTAGGTTCTGAGCGTAACATGGTACAGCCGTTAACACTATCTATCCCACCTGAGGCAGCACTGTGTAGGTTCAAGCGAGACAGGTCACATTGCTTGCCCATACCCGGTTAGTTGTATTTATGATCCAACTATGCCTCGTCTTAATGAGCAGTGCGTGTGCATGGGTTAAGCGCGGATGAGCATTAGCCAATTTTTCGGATTCTTTCACCTGAATTTCAAAGGCGAGACTGTGAAGTCTGTAGCCTTCTGCTGAACATTTCAGTAGTGCACAAAGTCACGCAATCACGACAGTCAGCAAAAAGCTGATCTTCTTGGGAAGGCCGTAAAAAGTCAAGAAGTGGCCTGAGGTGATGTAGAATTGGTTCCCACTATTGTAGTAGGGTGTGCCCTTCCCAGCAGTTCAGTTTTCAAAATCTGAAAACGGCCGGTGAGTGGGGGCTAAACCAGCCAACATAGAATTCCTTTGCTAGACTCCATCCTTTGTACCGTGAATCTCTGCAAGACAACAGTCTATAATAGCCACGGTATAGAACTATGAATTGGTATAGAACTATGAATTGTATTTTGTATAGCAGTCATTCTAGGAAAGTTGGACTTTGGGGCGTAATCTATTCATTGACAGTTGCTTTGCTTTTCACAGAGCAGGGGAAGCCATTACTTCAAATTAGTTTTTTTACCACAATTACACTGAAGGGAAGTAAAATCAAGGCACTGAAAGCCTCTTGTAACCTAGGATTCATTTTGTGTCTGTACAAAACAGACTACGATATCATATTATGATATGAAATGGCTTTTATAACGCACATATGCACAAGTGCCTCCAGGCGCGACACGGCAAGGGAGGGGAGACAGAGGGAAGACGGAGACAAAGATCTTACTAGTCCCGGTGACATTGATATCTCGAAAGGAAGGGGGGGCAAAGGTAAAGGTGCCGTGGGAAAGGTTGAGGGGCCAGTGGAGTGCCTAGGATAAACAGTCGGAAAAAATAAAAGAATCCAATAAATAAAAAGCGCGACAGCAGGTGGAAAGTGCAAGGGTAAGTGCAGACAACAGGTGTCAATTGCTGTTAGGGTGCTGTAGGGATACAGAAACAAGCCCTGAGTGCAGGTGTTGTCAGGGGGGGGGGGTCGTGCAGGTGGGCAACTGGCGGGGTGGGTTTCTGGCCCCAAGATCAAAGGGTAGCCAGGTCAGCCATTTCAGTAAGCAGATCAGCGGGAGATGGGGGGGGGGGGGGATAAAAAACAGATAGAGATGAGGAAGGACCCAAGTTGGAACAGGGAGGGATGACTGGAGAGGAAAGACTCAGCCAAGCCAGGGCATGATCGGTTCAAAGGGATGGTAGGGTTCACCATGTTAAAGGTCGAGTAGCGATCGAGTAAGACGAGGACACGAGGTGAAGGAACCAAGTTTGGAAAGGACGTACTTGGGGATGTTCAGGAGAGCAGTTTTCTGTGTCTCCTGAGGAAGTGCACGAAGCCTCCAGTTGGATGCAAAATTCTCCAAGAAGGAGACTTTAACAAAGAGACTTCTTATTTAAGAGGTATTAAGTAAACATTAATGATGACCTTGCACAAAGTGGAAGGAGGCCAAGAGGGCCTCCCAATGTGTGCCAACATTAATGTGAGAAGAAGAGAAAAGAGAGATGACAGACCATATGTAGAGTCCATAGGTGTGACGAGGGAACAGAGGATGTTGCCGAGGGTTTGCCTGGACGTAGCACAGGTATAGTAATCAGCGATTGGGAGGCCGTGGTTGGAGACCAAGAAGTCCTTTGTAAACTTCTTCCTACCGGATTTAGTGAGGAGAGCAGGGTAGTTCGTAGAGAAACAGTTACAAAAGATAGGAGAGACAAAGAGCACCAGGGAATGTGTAGGCAGATGGAAGAAGAGGAATGGTGTTGAGGGGGCTGTGAAAAACACAAGGGAAGGACACAAGGAGGGGCGCATGCAAAGCAAAACTGTTCTCCAGCATGGGGTCTGGCATGGATTCACATGCTCATGAATATTCCCCGTCGTCAGGCTGGGAATCCTCGGTAAGGAAAAAATCGGCATCAGTTTAGTTTCTGATCTGTCTTTCTTAGTAGTATCCAATCACTGGTCTCTGGGTCATACTACCCCCAGCCAATAACTGCCCTCTCCCTAAGCCCCGCCCCTGGCAGCCATCCTCAGATTTTTACCGCACGCTCAAGTGTTGGGAGTCCTCGTGCTATAGCTCTCGAGCTTTTACTGCGTTTTGCGCTTTTTCAAAGAGATTTCTCATTTTTCGGTTTAATCGAGCCTCAAGCTCCACCGTTTCTACTTCTGATCAACGGGGACCCGTTTCGGATTTATCCACGCCCCTCAAGGGTGAAGTTTTCGTCGGGTTATGCTTCTTGGAGGATTCCAGAAGTTTGAGGCCTACCTCGTGGACCAGAAGAACATGGCCCAGGAGAAGGGAAGCTCGACTCTCGGCAAGCTGTTCAGGATCTGCCCGGGATGCAACCTACAAAATGTGTTCAAGGAGGACGAGCATTCGAAATGCCTTTACTGCCTCCACGAGGACAAAACGCATGTGGAGAAGGACTGTGTGTTTTGCTTTAACATGTCGGATCGGACGATGAGGGATCGCCGGACCCGTCTCTCCAACTGGATGGCAGGCAAGAGCCCAGCAGGTGAGAAGAAGAAAGTCAGAGCGGTCTTCTCAGTCCTGTGAGGGCGCCCCGGAGACGGGGGCCCAACAGAAGGCAAAGCTCTGCAGGCACCGGGAGTGCCAAACGGTCAGGCTCCTCGGCTTCCAGGCAGGGCGCACCTTCACCGATGCCATCAACCGCGAGCCAACGCTCTGGCTCGGGGAAGATAAAATCCGAGAACCTGGCTAAGCTTCTGGAGAGGCCCTGGTCGATCTCGGAGGAACCGGCCGAGGGGGAGCGAGGCGGTGACCCGCCCCCTAAGGTGAAGGCCTCAAGCGCGCCCAAGGTGGTGAAGGCCTTGATTCACCCGGCTAAGGCCTCTATCGATGGAGGCGCTGCGACCCTGGCAAAACCTGTGGAGGCTATCCCAGTGGAGGCGACCTCGGGGCCCAGAGTTTCCCTGCCTCCGCAGAGGGAATCCTCTTTTAGGCCCATCGAGAAGACCCCTGTGAAGACCCCGGCGGAAAAAGAGGGGGGGCGGTGGCCGTCACGGACACAACCTCCGAGGAGGAACTGGGCGAGAATTTGGAAGAGGCCCAGCCCCATGGGAGCAATCCCGAGTAGGGGGACTATGAGAGCGAGGGTGGCAACGATGACGAGGTTCCCGTGGAGGAACAACCGTCGCTCCCGACACGCCCGTCGCAACCAGAGCCTCAGGACAACTCGGTGGCCATTTTGACGGCAATCCTAGCCTTATGCACGGAGATGAGGACGAGACTGCCCCTGCCCCCAACAGATGACCCAGCTGTACCGGGTCCGTCGGGAAGCCCTCAGAACAAAAGGAGAATTCATCCAGTGCCCCTTCAGCCCTCACGGCCTTCTCAACCTTTGCCGCCTTCCCCGATCCCGAGGGACGACACAGGAACGGACACGGCCACGATGGGGATGGATGACGACGGCGGTGACGACGGGACTGGCTCCTTCCACGCCATGATTGCCAGGGCATCCGAGCTTTTTCAACTCTGCCCTGAGGAGAAGGAAGGCTTCCTCTGCCAAAGGCGCAAGACCAAAAGGAAGACGGTCCTCGCGGCGCCGTTGCTGGATGACCTCTGGGACGAGGGACTTGCCCTCCTCAAGAACCCGTCCACGACACCTGCCAAGAGGGACCGGTACGAGAAGTAGTACCGGGTCCCCAACGCCGCCCCGTTGTGCCTTGGGGCGCAGCGGCGGCCAAGAAGAAAGCGGGGGAGGGGGGCATCGGCTTCATCTTCAACTTCCCGACCGGACGGCGAGGGAAAGAAGCTGGACGCCATATGACGACGAGTCATCTCGTTGGTGGCGACGACGATTAAGGCGGCCAACGCTCTAGCGATTGTGGCCTGCTACGACAGGGAATTGTGGTACAAGATCACCCCCCTGTTGGATTTCCTCCCGGACAACAAGAGGGCAGAGGCCCTGGCGATCTTACAGGAGGGTGAGGTGGAGTCGGACCACGCCATAACTGTGGCCACGGACATTGCCGACACCGGTTTCCGCCAGTTGGGCAACGGCGTTTGCCTTCGACGGCGGGGGTGGCTCAAGGTGACGGATTTCCGCCAGGACGTGCAAGACAAGGTTTTGGACATGCCCTTCGATGGGAACAATCTGTTTGGAAACACTGTGGATGAGTCACTGCAGGCCATCAAGACCGACACAGAGACGGCTCGGGCCTTGGGAGTTCTGCAGCGGCCGTCCTTTTGGAACTCCGGAGCCAAGCAAGGTGCCTCCAAAGGATTCGGCGGCGGCTCCTCGACCTACCGTCAGGCGGCACGCGCATCGTCGCAATAAGCCTAAAGGGGACGAGGCAAGTCCGGTGGATCTCGCCGTCGTCGCCAGGGTGGCAAGGCTGCTTCCAAGCAAGACTGAACCGGCTGTCGCGTCGGGCCCCCACCGAAGCACCCCGGTGAGAGGCCGGCTGACAAGGTTCGTCAGCGTGTGGAAGTCCATCTCCACCGACCGTTGGGTGCTGGATGCCCTGGCCCACGGGCACACTTTGGAATTTCTAAAGAAGTGCCCCCGAATTCCTCCCGTGGCCAAGCAGGAAAACCACGTCCCTCAACTACTGTTGGAGGTAAGGGCGATGCTCAAGAAAGGAGCCATCGAGCTCGTCCCAAAGAGGCTCCGGAGTATACTCAAGATACTTCCTCGTCAGAAAGTAGACAGGAGGTTGGCGTCCCATCCTGGGCTTGCGTCGGCTAAACAAGTGCATCAAAGCACGGAAGTTACGGATGGTCACCTTCCAGCACGTGCTGGGCCAGCTGGAGGAAGGCGACATCCTGGATTTGGAGGATGCGTACTTTCACATCCCCATCCTAAAAGGACACCGAATGTTTCTCAGGTTCGTAGTCCAAGGACGGCACTACCAGTTCAAGGCCCTCCCATTTGGATTGAAGTCGGCGCCCAGGGTGTACACCAAGTGCCTAGCACCAGTGGTGCCGTGGCTGCGCCTGCAGGGGATCCACGTCTACCCCTACCTGGACGACTGGCTCATCCGAGCCGGGACAAGGGAACTCGCCGTAGAACACACAGCAAAGACCGTCCGGCTGCTCACGGACCTGGAATTCTCCATCAACTTCCCAAATCCCACCTGGTTCCGTCGCAGGTCGCGCTGTTTCTGGGAGCCAAGCTCGATACAGTAGCGCAGTTGGCCTCGCCGTCGGAGGAAAGAACGCAGGCAATCCTGGGCAAGGTACGGCGTCTGCTGGCCACGGACGTGGCCAGAGTGAGGTCCATCAAGTCCCTTCTCGGGATGATGTCCTCTTGCATCTATTTGGTGCACCTGTGCAGGCTTCGGATGTGCCCTCTGCAGGAGTTCCTCGACGCCCGTTGGACTCAAGCGACGGACAGCTTCGAGGACAAGATCTCGCTCAACGAAGCATTCCGCCATGCAATTCGATGGTGGGGCACGCGCGCATCTCGCCAAGGGCACAGATTTTCAGACTCCAGCATTCCCGGTGACGACGGATGCCTCCCTGGAGGGGTGGGGAGCACACACCGGAGATCTTCACGCGAGAGGCCTGTGGCTCCCGGAGGAGAGGCCGCTCCACATCAACATACTGGCGCTCAGAGCAGCGCTCTGGCCCCTCAAGTTATTCCTCCCGTCCTTCAAAGGCAAGGTGGTGAGGATCTTCACTGACACCACCACGATGTTCTACATCCGGAAGCAGGAAGGAACCAGATCCCCAGCCCTGTCCAAGGAAGCCCAGGATCTGTGGCACTGGGCCGTTGCCCAGGGTATGTTTCTGGTACCTTTTCATCTGGCAGGGATAAAAAACACCATCGCCGACTCACTCAGCAGGGAGCTGCGCTCGTGCCACGAGTGGGAACTACGCCAGGATCAAGTGGATCATCTCTTCCGGCGATGGGGCAAACCCCAAATCGACCTGTTCGCGACGGCGACGAACTCCAAGTGCCAGAGGTTTGCCAGCAGGTTCCCCCAGCCGAGGATTAAGGCGATGCTTTCTCGTTCCCCTGGGATGGTCTGTTCCTGTATACGTTCCCGCTGTTGCCGTTGCTGCTCAGGCTCAAAAACCAACTCAAGAGGTCCCGGTGCAGGATGATCCTCGTTTGAGCAAATGTTTCCATAGACAGATATACCAAGCACCTCACAGTATATGCAGCTGAGGTGTAGCCAAAGAACTGTGAAGTCCATAAAAAGTACTGGCAGGAGAGTACACCAGGCAGCTATACCGATTGGTTGCTTGGCTACCCTCGTCAGAGTCTCACTGGTTACCAGGCACTTTCTTGATCAGCCACCCTTGCGCTGCCTCCGATCCTACCACGCACTTGGGGGCTATAACTGTAACCCTACAGTTCCTTGTTCTCCTTGCGCTACCCAGAGCCGCTCTGCATGTACTGAGCATTGCAGCCTCGTTTTCCCCTCCTCGCCCTTGCACTCCCCCTTTTCCCCTTGCACTTCTCGTTCTCACACTTGCATGATCTGAATGACACGAGGCCTAGTAAGATGGTTTGTCTTGTGCTCCCCCTGTCTTCCCTCCCTTGTCTTGTTGCGACTAGAAACACTTGTGTACAGGCGTATTATAAATGACTGATCATATCATAAAGTTAAAAGAAATACTACAGAAAGATTGTTACAGAGCATATTGCTTGAATAAGAACTTTGTGAGTCCAATGAAGATCCAAATGAACTATTAAACCTAAGACATTTTTGCCATCCTATTTAAGAATCCAGGGGAAGAGAAACCACCCTCTGGTTCCAAGGATCTTTACCTTGGGGAAGGTTTTCATTGGAGTTACTCTTATACTTTTGGTTTGGATCACTTTTTGCAAACATCCAGTTAAAGACATTTCCTTGCACACTTTGATATGATGGTTTATTTGTATAGCACCTATACACAATGTGTTTCAAAGCGCTTCACGACAAAGGGAGGGAACAACGGAAAAATACAAAACATTCTTACAGGCTGTGAACAAGAACGTGAAAAAATCATCATACTCTGCCTAGCTACATTTCAGATAGTGCAAGTGCTAAGACGCAATTAGGAAGGAAATGGGGAAACACACAGGCGACAACCGTACTAGGTCTGACGACATTTCTGGTAGGGTCGGAGAATTACACAAGGTGCGAGGGGGAGAGGAACAAAACAAGCGACTATCTTACTAGGCCTGATGACATTTTACATAGTTCTGGAGGGGGATGGTTGATAATAAGTAAGGAGGAGGGGACTAGACGAACAAAGTTACTATCGTAATAGGTCTGGGACCAATCAGAGTAAGTGCATAGAAAAAGTAAGAGGAGAGGGAGAAGAGAACACAGAACAAAACAATGAAAAGAGCAGAGAAGTAGAGGGGAGAATGAAAACCGTTGCAGAGGCTAGTGAGGCACGTAATGTTGCAAGGTAACAAAATATGTATGCAAGGATTTCCAAAGACAATGGGCACAGCATGATTCAGGGCCAACCTGAGCGGCCTTCCTTGAATGGCCCTCAAGGCACCAAACCATTAAGTAGCTCCTCCAACATTTATTCTGCTCTTTTCTGAGCTTTTTGTTTTGTTTGTAGTGCGAGGGTCAGATTAGGAAGTTTTGAACACAAGGACGACTTCATTTACTGACATCCTGACACAGACAGATCCGTAGTTTTTAATTTCTAATTAATGAAGTTCCTCAGAGGCATTTTACCAACCCATTTTTATTTAATAAAGGTCTTTAACTAAAGACATGACAACTTTATGTCCATCTTTCATTTCCGAATCCTCATAGGACACTTTTCTGTGTGTTG